>NC_088201.1:1308365-1619886 GCF_037126465.1 Ornithodoros turicata
ATCAACAAATCACAAGGCACCCTAGAAACACTTCACAAATAAAATATGCTTTTCCCTTCTACCTCCATTATCATCTGTTATGTTATGCATGGCCACTGCTTTCTACTTTCTTTATTGCATGCCACAACTTTGCATTACAAATATTAAAAAAAAAGAAAGAAAGAAAAAAAAAACCTTTGCTGGTTCTGGAATTTTCCCCACGTAACCACTAACCTCCTTATCTTTCGCTATGCTTGCCAATTCTTGCCTGTTGTCCCGTTTCGTCCACGTGTTCGTGAACCTTCCATTTTTCTGTAACCGGTCTGTAGCCTAGATCACTACGTTCACATAATCCCCTCCACACTCTAACAAAGCAGCCATTCACTCCGGCCGTAAAAGCCCGTACGGAACCTTTCTTCCCTCCGGGCTGTTGACCCACAATTCGCATGAACCTTTAAACACGTCACACCTAACCCTTTAAATACCATGCCAATGATGAGGACGGTGCCCAGAAGAAGAACAGTCTCTGTTCGAAATATCGGCGGCTTCTGTCCTGAGGCAACTCCCTTCCTACCGCTTGAAGAAGTTCCTCATACGCTTCGTCTGGCTTCTTCGTCATCGGGGAGTACACGGCGGGTACTGCGGTTGTAGCGAGGGGTGCTAAAATGACGTAGAGTTGCTTGAAGAGCTTGGGCGCTGCATCAAAGTTCCCGTCCATGAACCATGTCGGTGATTCACTTAAAAGCCGGAGTCAACGAAGAGCCTGCGAAGACGATCATGCGGTTCTCTGAGTCGGGCCCATTGTCATAGATGAGGAAACGCCCCTGTGCTGCCCCTCGTGTCACCGTCGATCACAAGTTCTCTGAGAGATGCTGGCTGGGGCAGGTACACAGAAGATCGTTGAGCAGCGCTTGAGGCTGTCCTCTTTCTTCAATCATACCTTCTCTGCTGGTGTAAGACTTGTTCGGGCTACAATCGCTGCAGGGTTTTCCGTCGTAAACATCGCAAGTTCTCGCCACGTTGACATCACCGGGATTCGGAGGGTGGTTGTGGGCTACGCTGACTCGGCACATTCCTGTTGTTTCACATATTAGGGCCCCTTTGCGGGCTTCTATTCTTCTCACGGAGCGCCAGCGGACTCCGCAAGCTACAGTCTTGTGCTTTACGTACACGAACCCACCGGTGCGCATTTTCTCACGTCCTTTATTTGATGTGACGATTTCCATTGTCGTAACCACTCAGGGGCTGTCTGCAACAGCTGTGTAAAAATTACATTACAGTACATACTTGGGAGAAAGCACTGTGAAAAAGCTTCAGTGTGATCAACTTGTCGAAGTCCTTAACAATAATAGTGACCATAGAAGTGAAGCTAAAATAACAATTCTTACATAATGCACTGATACACGAAAATGAAAATAAAATTTCTTACAAATTTTACAATCCACGTCTGAGGTGTCTTAGGACACCCAGACGGGAGGCATCACGTGCCACGTGACCTTCTGACGCCATCCGCTCAAACGTTGCCTGCCTGCGTACTGCTACTGATGGCCCAGCAAGACCGAAACAGCTGTCCATGCAGTACTGGCTTGGTGACGTTTGACTTACAAACATATATGTACAAAAGCTTCAAGACACCCTTCTAATCTCTGTCCTGACGAAGGCGGAGCTTCCGCCGCAACGTTGACCATACCCCTCGATACTTTTATATTAGTTTAAATTGTAATAGCCCCTTTTTTACTTCCCCCCTTCGTTGTTTGCCTTTCATTCCTTCATATTATATAGACCGTTTACAGCAGAGTTATCTGGGCGCCGCCATCTTAGCGCACGTGACCTTGCGCGCCACTGCTTGCCTTCTCTTTCGGCTGCCTGTTGGCACGGCGTACGTAGTACGGCGGTGCAACCCAGATACGCTTTCTCCGATTTAAAATTTTTTGCAATGAATTCCGGATGGAAGGATGACACGAGGCTTTGGCCGAAGCTTCAACGGTCAGGTGAGTGCATTTGCTTGATTTAGAGTGATATTTATTCTGTCCTCGTGCGTCCCAGATGATCGGCCACACCATGCTCGAGTTGCTACATATTTCGGCGTTTTTTTTTCCTCTTCTTTTGTTGCGCATACGTTACGTTGTGGGTACGTTCATAATGTAATATCGTAAAATCGTGATTTCTTGCTTTTTATCGCAAGAGTTGCGGTACAACTACCTGAGAAGGATATGCACGTAATGTCTGTTATGTTGTCGTTATGAAGTAGCATACTTTTATTGTTGATTTCAGATGTATACAACCACATGATCAACGAGCTAGAGGGAGACGGAAAGTCTCCGCAGAACAACAGAAAATTTGCAAAGGGAACGAAGCTCTTTGACAGCAGCCATGTCTGTGTAGTACTGTGCCAATGCAACGATGGTGTATGAATTTTAAGGGCCGACATCAGGTCGACACAAACAGTGAGAAGAACGTGTAATACAGAGACTCGCTTCGGGCCCACTTTGGCGGCAACAGGCACATGAAGTGGGTTTGAGTAGAGGTGCAGTCATATTTTTACACCGCTCATCAAGGTTGTAGAGGCGACAAACAAGGGGCTCACGCACTGACAAGGCATGTACACGGAACCGTTCAGCTGCAAGGAACGTGACCCCTGCTACTATGGGGAAGTGTATTCTCACAAGCAGCAGCCAACGCCTACAGCGGAGTTTGGGGCTCACACAGAAATGCTGCGCCACTTTGAGAGCTGCATTACTTACCCACGCTGACTCTCCCGGTTTGAAATCCTTCTTCTAAAGATTCTATACCTACTCTTGTCGAATCAGCTTGTTTTGCTCTCTTTGTGGAAACCCGTGCATTGCAAAATGCCTCGAACGCGGGCAGCATTTGTATAGCGACGGCTCGTGAATTTAACAAACAGCTTCGTCCCACACGATCAGATCTCTGTTACAGTTTGTACACTCAATCACGGAACAAGTCTTCCCTCTGATTTTCCAGATTTTGCAGAGAACTGTAGCACAGCGGCAAAAAATGTCGAAAACACTCACATAGGCAAAGGCACACAGGCATTCGCAGAAGGCAAGCAATGGCGTGACTACTGTGGCGCCATCTATTAGCGCCCGAAGCAACTGGCTGCTTTCGTCTGCTACGAAGGCTACGAAGAAGCGGTTGTACCGCTGTGCAAGCCGGAACTCTCTGGCTGCACGTATAACATATGTTTTTAAGTCAAACGTCGCCATGCCAGTACTGGACAGCTGTTTCGGCCTTCTTGGGCCTCATCAGTAGCACGCAGGCAGGCATCGTTTGAGCGGATGGCGTCACAAGGTCACGTAACACGTGATTCCTCGCGTCAGGGTGAGCTAACTCACCACTGAAAGCCCAGTGCAAAGCCAGTGAAGTATACTAGGGAAAAAAATAGCCGGAGTTCTTTGGCTGCACCTATTGAAACAAATACAACACAATAATTATTTCAGGCAGTCATTTTCTAAGCAAGTGAGAAATATTTAAAAGTTTCCTACAAAGAAAATCAACAGACACAACTAATACATCACGCATACATAATTCCCAACTCATAGAATATGAATCGAGTGAATACCTGAAACGAGGTCAAAACAAAGCAAGCAGCATGAATACACCCCCACCACCACAACAAATAAATTAATGATAATGAATTGGGAAATTCGCCACATAAGGTGCGGCCCGCTACCCCATGGCACAATGGGCAGGATGAGATATGTCCTGATGATGAGGTGATGAACGATGCTAAATAGGGTCGATAGCCAGTAAGACATCAGAATACACCACAGAAGATAAAGTGTGATGAAAGCCGACGAACCCAACACCAACATCAATGAAAGATTAAAGTCACTGAAAAGGTTAGCTAGCTGTAGGACTCGAACCCACATCTTCTGGAATACCGGTCCAGGGCTAACACACCTCCACAGCGACTTCCAAGGGTGTGTCCATCTGAAGGGACACATCAACCACTCTCTCTCACTCATCCTCCTTTCACTCTTACATTTTTGCTCATTCATTCACAAATTCATACGACGGGGTCGACGCAAGCAGCAACTGTTGAACATGAGACAACTGATGTTCTGAGGCTGGAATAACATAGAAAGGACAAACACATACAAAGCACAAGTTTGTCCTTTCAATGTTGTTCCAGCCTCAGAACATCAGTTCTCTCATGACCAACATCAAGTTAGGGAAGGGAGGATTCTAGCGCGGTCTTGTACATGGAATCATTGAAAGCACACGTTTTTTCTTACACATCACATGTTTTTGTAAATCAGTTTCCATAATTCTCACGGCAACACGAGCGGGGTATTAATAACATTCTAAACCAGATAGCGTAACACACTTTTAAACAATAAACTGAGCATAGATATGCTTTTAATTAAGTGTAGAGAGGCACCCTTGAAAACAGAACAGACAATTGGCTCTACATTGAAGAGATGGACAAATTTATTATTATTATTATTGTTGTTATTGTTTTATTGGTGCCCAAGAACAGCCTCATATGGCTTAGTATTGGCGCACACAACATCACATATGTTAAAATGAGATACAAAATACTGTACAAGAAAGCAAGATAATTGAACAAAACTAAAGAAGATGCGAACAATAAAAAGGAAACCTACATAGAAACTATATGAAAAATCCAAAAACAGACATGAAAGATTATCAGAGTAGTAGATGTTACGATAGGCACATGGTAATACCTCTCTTAAAGGACACAAAGGAAGGAGAGAACGTGTCACATGACATTGAAATTGAATTCAGCAACATTTGGCAACGTACAATAGGATCGTAAGGACAGAAACTCTTTACATAAAATGAAGGCGGATTGCGGAACGCAGCTCGAGGAAGACAAATGAAGAATCAATAGATGAACGTACACGTTTATAAGTAAACAAATCATCAGCAATAATGCGTCGTGCATGCAGTGGGCGTAAGTTGAAATGCTTCAACAAACCATTGTAGTCATACAATTTAAAGGCCGGGATGCGCCGTAGAAAAAAGTAGTGAAGGACGTGACAGCTTCAAGGCGATTCACATCAGTGACGCACAGAGCATTCCACACAACCGACGCATACTCGAGTCTTGGGAGGACATAAGATTTGTACAGCGTTATAAAGACAGTGGGTGAATCAAAAACTTTACATTTATAGGTTAAAAGGCCCAGGACGCGTAGCGCGAAAGCCCTGGCCGCATTGACATGTTCGCGGAAATGCAGTTTGGAATCAAAAGTCACACCGAGATCACGAATTGTATTCACTCGGCATATCACACCATCGCACACGTACGAAAAGATACTAACGTTCTTTTTACGAGTGAATGAGACGACCTTAGTCTTTGTACTGTTAGTTTTAAGCTTATTGACAGAAAGCCGTACTCGAATTTTGTACTCGTTACCATAAGTCAAGGGAAGGCGTGATAGAAAACTGCTTCGAAAAAGAAGAGCCGCGAAATGATTTCATTATCACTCCATTTCAATACGTCCTAGACATGGTCGTATTCGGAGATATGGTAGAAATTACAGAATTAAAGGTGCAAGAATTTGTATATCGGATCTACAATAGTTATAAAAATATCTGCACATCAACATCGGAAGGACCACTGGGATTGATGGAGGGGTTTTTGAGGTCGGCGAACGAAGAACTGAAGTACTCAAGCCCAGATGTAATCGTAATCATTGCAAATGGCGTTGCATTCATCAAGAAAACAGTGAGATCAAATTATCATATACAAGCGGTCTATATCGCACGATTTATTATGAATTTGTTGAAATTACATCTAACTATTGACATGGAAAGTACATAAAGAATCTTATCACGTGATATGTTCTACTACCACGGAAACGCAATTATTTTCTTCTACAAGTTCTTGCAACGATGTCGAATGAGCAGAAGTTCAATATTGTTGTACAAGGTCTGATGTGTCATCACTTATTGAAACTCAACGAACATATCAACTGTGGTGGACCACAGGACGATTTTCATCGAATACTCTCTTGTACGCCGAGAATTTTCATGCAATGAAAGGAAACATCAGTAAGAGATTGCGCAAGTTTGTGGCAACTAAGTGCAAGTTACTGAAGCGGATACAAATACGGCGCCAACATATCGATTGCATTAATCAACACATTCAAGCGACCCATAATAAGACATTATTATATGATGCATTCTCAAGTCATCAATCAAGACAACAAACGAAAACTTCAAAGTTTGAAATAGAACAATTGTACTTGATCGAAATAAACAAGTGTAAAGCTGAAAAAATAAATGTAAATCTTTGTGATCTCTATAATGAATTAAATACATCGCAACGAAAACAGATTGCGATTGTATTTAGCATGCTCAGTTTGAGAACAATGATTGCTAAGGAAACGAATATTCCACACTATGTGCAAGAATTTTCATACGGGATCAGAGCTGACCATCAAATAGGTTTTACCCGACTACACTCTACAATTTCAACATCCGAACGATAGAATTGCCGGAGAAGGATCGGTCATTGAAATTTAGAGGCCTCATGATGCCTCTAAATTTCAATGACCGATCCTTCTCCGGCAATTCTATCGTTCGGATGTTGAAATTGTGTTATTCTGTTGTGAAATTTGTGTTATTCTGCGCATTTTCTAACTTTTGAGCTCCCATTTGCGAAACACACGCACAGGTATGTATAACACACTGCATAATATTGGCTACGGCAACGACGCGGTATCGCCCCTGGCGATGAAACTCATCTTTAGAATAAAGTTGTTGTTGTTGGGAAGGTCCGTCATACAATCAGTTGCAAAACTATATAGTGTGAGCGTGTTGATAGCACATTTCAAACGCTTTATTGTTCGGTGTAGATAAACGAAGCGTCGTGTCCTTTGAAACAGGAATACGGAAATATATCGGAAACACAATAATGAGATATCGCTATAGTCATTCATTGCACTCCGTTTCTTTAAGGTGCCGTGCCTCAGGTAAAGCATTTCTGGCGGGTTAGAATTACCTAAGCTTACACAGGTTGCCGAACTCGGTCTATAGTGATCTTCTCACATTACATACACTGTGGGTATATGAGCCACACAAAATGGTTAATAATATTATCATGGAGTCATTACGCCAACATGCTTATTAATGCTTGGCGGCGGTACGCAAGCGATTAACCTTAAAGAAATTCATTGTTGAGAGCGTTTGACATGTTCAGGGAAAAGCTATACACGATATTTTTGTCTCTTTAAATGTTTCAATGCGGAGGTGATCTCACATTTGTAGACTCTTACTGAGGAACTCATGATTCAGGAAAAGTTTATGAAACGTTGATTTTCGTATACAGGGTGTCCCAGAAAACGTGTCATTGAATTATAATTAAAAAACTACACCACCTAGAGTCATGCGGTCAATGGCATTTGTTCTTACTGAGTTTTTGCCACCTCCTCATGTGACTCTCGTGTAACGTAAGTTTAATGAAGTAAATTTTTGCGAGCTTAAGTCGGAAATTTGCCTAGTAAAGGTCACTTTTTTACCCCACCAATGTGCAGAGCGTGTCTAATTTAGTCAAATTAATGATAATTGACAGGGATATTCAGGAGCTATCCCATCGGAAAAAATAGCCGAACATCATGCTCTATACGGAGGTCGCACAGAATAGCGCACGATGAATTTTTCAGCGCAATCTTTGTCAGTCCGACGAAAGGAGGTTGGAAACCCAGCCCTCCCCGACATCGCAGAAAGAGATAAAACAGGAACGGCTTATCACGTCCGACTTTCGCTGGGATAATGCTTTCCCTCTCCCAATTTTAGGAACTGTTACTTTTTCTACTATCACTCTGTGCGCTGGCTTCGGAACCTCCATTCGTCGCACTCAGAGCGATTGCGCTCAAAAAGTCATCGCGCGCTATGGTTCGGTGCTCCGAAAAGCATGATCTTCGGCTACTTTTTTCCGATGGGATAGCTCGTGAATATCACAATGAATTATCATGAATTTAAGTGAACTCGGAACGCTCTTCATATTGGTGGGGTAAAAAAGTGACCTTTACTTGGCAAATTTCCGAGTTGAGTTCGCAAATATTTACGTAATTAAACTTGGAGTACATGACATTCACATTAGGAGGTGGCAAAAACCTAATAAGAACAAATGCTGTTGACCGCGTGATTCTAGGTGGCGTAGTTTTTTATTATAATTCGATGACACGTTTTCTGGGACACCCTGTATAGTCAAACGGTAGGAGCAACTTATTTACGAGGGGTGTTCAAGTGAAACCGGGACTTTCTGTCTCCTGAGTGTACAAATGGCTCGCGCTACTTCCTTTTCGTCATTTTCACACGCGACAAGCCTCCGCGTTCACCACGTGGTGGTGCAAAGTTTGTGCAAAACAGAAGACACGTGCTGGACAAGATGGCCGACAACGAGGTGAGCGCGCACATCGAACAGCGAATAGTCATCAAGTTTCTCGTGAATGAAGGCGTAAAGTCATCTGAAATTCACAGAAGACTTGAGGCTCAGTATCGCCACGATACACTTAGCCGCAGCAAAGCGTCTGAGTGGTGCAAATGGGGGCGAGACGGCCGTGCATCAGTGCAGGACGATCCCGGTCGGGGCGGCTCAAAGCCAGTGTCAGAGTTCCTGAGAACATCCAACGTTTTTCCACGGTTTTCTGGGACAAGGCTGGCGTTGTTCATGTTGATGTTCTGCCCAGTGGTACCACCATCAATAGTGCATATTACTGACAGGTTCTCAGGGATGTGCATAAGGCGTTGAAGCAGAAGCGGCCGGGCCTCATCACCAAAGGAGTCCTCCTCCTACAGGACAATGCACGCCCGCATACTGCGCATCTCACGACATGCACCTTAATGAAACTTGGCTGGGAGTTGCTGCCACATCCCCCTTACAGTCCAGACCTCGCCCTCAGCGATTTCCATCTCTTCGGGCCACTGAAGGCGTTCCTTGGGGGCCGCCACTTCAGCTGCGACGACGAGGTCAAGAATGCGATCCGATGATGGCTGCTATGCGCCGGTAAGGATTTCTACGCTGCTGGCATCCAAGCCCTCGTGAAACGCTGGGACAGGTGCATTAGTGCCAGCGGGAGATTACGTCGAAAAATCAAACTAATTTCTCGCCTGTAAGTTCATTTTACTTTTGCGAAAAATGAAAGTCCCGGTTTGACATGAACACCCCTCGTATTTACACATGGTAACAAGACTTTCGTGCACGAGACTGCACTTCTTCAGGTTCCAAAAATATGGTACAGGAACAGTTGACGGGGGAGTTTTGGTATGAGAGGGTAACAGGGTGATGGAAAGGATGCAAATACAGGTAAAAATGAAAAGAACATAAATACAAACGAAAGAGTATCAGAAGAAGGTTGCGCTTCTGATACCCCTTCTATTCATTTTTACCTGCATTTGCATTCTTTCCATCACACTGTTACCTTCTCTTACCAAAACTCCCCCGTCAACTGTATATACGTATGTTCCTGTACCATGTTCATATTTTTGTAACTTGAAGAAGTGCAGCCTCGTGCACGAAAGCCTTGTTACCATGTGTAAATAAATAAGTTGCTCCTACCGTTTAATATCACTCTTTGATCTACACTCTAAATCGTTTTACACCTTAAAGGGTGTAAATCAAAATGTTCATGGCGCACACCTTTTAAGGTGTATTTTAACACCCTCGTGGCAATTGGGGTGTAAAGGGTGTAACGCCGAATAGAACTGCTGGGTTCGTGGCAATATGCTGGTATACTTGTTTTTACTTCATCTGTGTGATATATTTTGTTTGAGGAATAGCAAGCCGACCTTCAGTCAGGCTGACCTTTCCGAAATATACGTATATCCCCCCCTCCCCGCTGGTAACCGTGTATTCACAATTACCAGCAAATTTCATATAATCAGATTGAGGTCCATATATGTATGTAAATCAAGGTGATTAAATATGTGTGTAAACATGCACAGCCGACATACAGAAAATCATGTATGGCGTGGCAGCTGTGCATAGCAATGAAGCATGGCAGCTGTATATAGCTTTTCGTGAAATTGTAGACCTTCTCATGAGCAGGCACCTCCCCCATATGCATGTTCATTACTTAGAACGTTGGATTTGTTCGTTTTTTCAAGGCTTTGCAGTGTTGTACCACAAATATATAACCCCTGTAAAATGCATTACATTGTTCATTATCCGCGACTCATCAGGATGTTTGGTCCTCTCCTAGCTGTATTGTGTATGCGTTTCGAAGGGAAACATCAGCATTTTAAGATGTTGCTAGAAAAACTCGACATTTTAAGAACATAACCCTTTCATTAGCAAGAAGACATCAACTTTATCAAATGGATGTGTGGTCGCAGCCCTTCATCAGAAATGTCACATCTACTGATGGTTCCAAGGAGATACTACTTCAACATGCCCCAGAAGCAATTCAGAGTTCTATGTAAAAAGTGCAGATGATAATGATAACACATTTGCTGTTGGCTGTGTTGTTGCCAAAGAATCTTCCGAGGAGGACTTACCCGTGTTCGTTGAGATTACAGGCATATATGTTATTAACTCTGATACTATTTTTCTTATACAAACATTAACTACAGTTGAGTATATATATCATGAGCACTATCATGTATTTGTTCTGTCTTGCAATGAGGGGCAACGTGTTTTAAGAAATTTAGGCACTATCTCAACAGATCTTCTAAATCTGTAGATGGTAGACGTGTTGTAAATCCACACCATGGACTTTTGTAATGTAACTTCCCGTTCCCGGTTGTTGTATACATTTACTTTTGTTCATGTGAACGAAAATAGACATACTCCCTTCCTACACCCAGGCGACACACTTATCACCATATTTCACCTGAGGGTGTAGTACACCATTGTTACACCCTCAGGAACTTCCAAAACAAAGTTGTAGGGTGTGAAAGGGGTGTGATCTTTGTTAATACACCTATTTTACACCTTTAAAGGTGTGAAACGATTTAGAGTGTACTCATCACCGGCAACTTGACATCGCCTATTTTTCTGCCTTCGTATGTTATAGTCAAACGCTTCGTAAGGGAAGCAGTGGGTAGGCAACAACATTAAAGGTTTTGATGTGTGCAATTTGTTTCCCCCTTGACTCTGTGGCGTGAATTACTGCTCATGGTACATCTTACTGGCCTACTTAAAAGTTTTATAGGAAGAAAACGGGGTGTAAAAGATGACTTCTATGCTACTTTAACTCCTAATTCCTGCGAGACCTAGAGCTTTGGTGCAGTATGCCAACAGGACGGCGTTGGCCCTGGCGTGAGCAAACATTATACCATTTGTTTGATGTTTTCACCTCATGGTAGCCACTTATTGATGACTCGATGTCTGGTCGCTTATCATGGTAGTGGCGCCACTTGATCACACTGATCAATCAGATATCTCTGTTTGAGGTTAGGATCCGCGGATATCTCGGACAGAAAAATCCTCTTGTGCTTCAAACATTATGACGGGAGAATTATTGAATGCACACACGCGCTATGTGCGTTAAATTATGTTCGAAATGCGCATCATCTCAAGGTCAAGATCAATGTGAAATAATATACAGGGTGTTGCAGAAAACGTGTCATTGAATTATAATAAAAAAGCCCACATTACCTAGAGTCAACGGCATTTGTTCTGACTAGGTTTTTGCCACCTCCTGACGTGAATGTCGTTTAACATAAGTTTCATTCGTTGCAAAGTAAAGGTCACCCCACCAATGTGAAGAGCGCGTCTAATTTACTCAAATTAATGATAATTGACAGGGATATTCAGGAGCTATCCCATCGAAAAAAATAGTCCAACATCATGCTCTACGGCAGCGTTTCCCAAAGTGTGGTCCGCGGACCCCTGGGGGTCCGCGAGAGTGTCCGTGGGGGTCCGCGACCGCCTCTCACATTTCAGTGAGGATTTTCGTCCCCACAAACAAGCGCTCGTACATGCCGCCCGACTTCCAATCACCCAGACCTTCCAAAATTGCTACAAGCATGCTTCAACGGCTAGCTTCAAATTTCTGATAGAAAAGTCCTGCGATGCACGTTTGTCCGCGTCATACACATACAAACAAGAAGAAGAAACCAGTCCGGAATCATTTCTGAAGCTGTATCGAAAGCACGCAGCAGCTGACGAGGTTGCTGGTTATGCACTGGCTGTGACGGTGTGTGTGTGTGTGGGGGGGGGGGGGGTCCGTGAATTGGTTCTCATCGCTTCCGGGGGCCCGTCACCGCCAAAAGTTTGGGAAACACTGCTCTACGGGGCTCCCACAGGATAGCGCGCGATGAATTTTTCTGCCCAATCTTTGTCAGTCCGACGAAAGGAGGTTGGGAACCCAGCCCACCCCGGCATCGCAGCAAGAGGTAACACAGGCATGGCTTATCGCGTCCGACTTTCGCTGGGATAATGTTTTCCCTCTCCCAATTTTAGGAACTTTTCTACTATCACTCTGTGGGCTGGCTTTGAAACCTCCTTTCGTCGGACTGAGTGCGATTGCGCTCAAAAAGTCATCGCGCGTTATGGTCCGCTGCTCCGAAAAGCATGATGTTCGGCTATTTTTTCCGATGGCGTAGCTCGTGAATATCACTGTCACTTATCATGAATTCGAGTGAATTCGGCACGCTGTTCATATTGGTGTGGTAAAAAAGTGACCTTTACTTGGCAAATTTCCGAGTTCAGTTCGCAAATATTTACGTAATTAAACTTACGATACATGACATTGATATCAGGAGTTGGCAAAAACCTAATAAGAACAAATGCGCATGATTCTAGGTCGCGTAGTTTTTTTATTATTATAATTCAATGACACGTTTTCTGGGACACCCTGTATATTGGGACACCCTGTAGGTCGTGGTTAACTTTATAATGCGTGCCAGCTATGTGAGGGAACTTAAATATTGCACCGTCTTTAGACACACTCGGCAACGAGATACCTACAGTAAGGTGTTGCATAGAGAAGGGTACGGTAGCGGATAAGTAGCGGCATAGTATTTACGTTACTTTTATTTGGTAGTGGTATCGCGTTACGTTTTCAAATTTGTAGCGACGCTAGTATTGCGTAAATTTTCTGTGGGGTAACAGTATTTCGTTACTTAGTTTTGGTAGCGCACTGATAGCACCCATTTAAATGAAACAAGGGGGGAAATCAATCAGAAATAACGGTTATTCGTGCTGACGTAAACGACCATAACAGTTCCGAAGCTCTAAGCCAGAAGTCGTGGACCAACACTATTTTTTTTCACGACGCCAGCACGACGTCTCAGCTAATGTCTTGCATGATTCCTCCTGACATTTTGCGAAACTCCTTCGTTTGGAAAGGAATAGGTGAATGCTCAGTTGCTCACCCAACGAGGTAATTTTTTTGCAATTACGCCACCGGGCGTTACCCTGCAGAAGTTGGCTTTCCGTTAGCTGCAAGTCCTACGGGATTAATGCAAAGTTCGGCATGCATCTCTTTATTTTGACAGGAAAGGATAAGACTGAGACACACAGCAGCCGAGCTCGTCCGTGTTGTTGTGTGCCATGTCAAGTTACCAACTTTCCACCTTATGCGATTTCATATCTAGTTTGCTTCAAGTCTTTCATTGGGCCCAATAGATATCTATCTGTCTGGAGAAGAGAAGGTAGTCGATGCGAACCCGTTTATTTGAAGCGAGTTGTTCGGTTCCATATCTGGCGAAATATGAGTCCAAGACACCTCTCGGACCGAGGAACACAATAATGGGCAACACTTTCGTTCGTGCTGTTCACTTTCGTTGCAGAGCTTGTCCGACTTGTTTTAGCAGCGTTGTGCGGCTGAGACGTATATAGGCGCATGCATCAAGACGATGGCTGTCGCATCGTTTTTCAACTGTCAAGTTTTTGTGCAGGTATCGCCGATCCCCCTCACCAAGTTTTGCGAACGTGTTTGTGAAGAGCAAATATAGACAGAATGGAATCCCTTTGCCTGTTTTTGCAAATACATGGGCAGGAATGACGCGTGATGACATCAATGATACTCTATTTTACGTGTCGAGACTTCCAGTGAAACATTTTCCAGGAAAAAAAACGCGCTTCGACACTCGATGCAACTATCGTCCACTAAATTCATCCGGGTGGGTCCTTATCACCCCACAATCGCCCGAGCGGATGAGTCCCTCCGTTAAAAGTACATCTGTAGATAGCTGTAAAATATATATTTGTGAAATTGAGTTTTTTTTTTTAAGGTCATGCTTTTGGGCATTTCGTCGTTTGACATTTTCTAGTTTCATTTTTGCGTCGAAACGACGAAAATATGTGATGGTAAAGGGTCGGTGCGCGTCTCCAGTGGAGGACATAAACGCTCGATTAGCAAATAGAGGCAAAATGCTCGTGTATCAGACGGACTAGTCTCCACGGATAGAAAGCCAATTGAGCCACTCCAATACAATTAGTTGCGGGACACGAAGCAAATATGAAATGAAAAATTGCTCCCGGCGCAAATGGGACTTTTTAGTAGCCGAAAATCTCCATACAGACTTTGGAGAGGACACTCGCAAATAAATTCTTGCAAGCATTCCGCGTTTCACATGAGATGCCAGGCCTACGAGTTGTTCCTCTTCAGCACTGGACTAATGGAATAGGACACCTTTCCTTCATCATCACCCCTTCCGCAAGAGCAATGAGGCAGTATACCGCCGGCGGTAATCACCCATCACATCATCATCCCATTTATGTGTGTGGGTGTCCGCGTTTCGGAAAAGTATTTCCACATCGTCAAGATTTCAGATGAGGTGAATTCAGTATGTGATGTACCTCACTGCATGTTTGAGAGCCAGTTAAAACACCATTACCTCAGAGAGAAAACACAAATACATTGTTCGCGGTAAAAACACATGAAGGGGTTTCTTGAAATGGGGCTGCGCGCGATTTCTGATCGTTCGGGAAACTGGCCGTTCCAATAATGATCTCTCATCCTGACAATCACCGAAAAAGCTGACGACGATTAAATATGTAACGGACGTCAAAGGATTTCTTTGACCCCATCCGATACGTAGTTTTGACAATTTCCGACCAAGAGATGGTATTTTTTTGTTTGCCGTAATTTCGGAAGGAAAATGCCCTTTATTAGGAACTTTCATGAATCCTTTAAAAGCAGGTTGTTTGTCATTCACCTCGTTCCATCATTGTGCGCCAAAATGGAATTTTTGAACATTCCTCGAGAAAGGGGGATTAAAGGAGGAAACAAAAGACGAGATGAGGGTCACACCAAGACTTTCACCGCGCCCTTAAAATTAACGCCTTTCTTTCATGCATGAAACACGTCCCTCAATTGGCTGCTTTTCAAGCAAGTTGGGGGAACTTGTTAATGACGAAATGTACTGGACCAAGAAATGTGCACTCATCTAAGATGCAGTGCGTGAAAAGGTCCAATCAAGAGTTCATTCTGTCCTTTGAACTGACGGTCGATGCTGGGGAGAAAACGAAAAAAAAAAAAAAATCTCTACCGAAATTGCCAAGTACTGCCTGGAAAACAGCCGTCGTAGAATATCCAATTCAAACATCCTGTGTCACTGGAAATTTGTGAAAAACCCAGCATTTCTAGAAGAGGAAAATTGTCCTAAAAAGAACGGCCACCAAAGAGGTGATGCATTCTTTTTTTTTTTACAAAAAGGGATGTGACATATGGTAAATAATGAGAAAGGATGATGGACAGAAAGCGATCGATGGCGCCTCCCAGAGGATGCTCTTGCAATCGTCCTCGGGAATTGCAGAAACAAAAGGTCGTTCTAGAAAGGGCTCCCTTTCCAGTGAAAATGGCCTACTAATCCCATTGTGGAGCTCCTCTTAATGGACGCCGTCATTTAGAAACCTCTCCACGTGCATTATCTCACTTTGTCTTCTTTTTTTTTTTTTTGTCTCGCCCAAAAAATGTCTCTATCCAATGGTGATGTGCTGCAAATATTGGCGAAAATCGGGCCAATTTTAAAGGCACTCGAAAAACTATGCTGTATATAGACACGAAGGGAGTTGTCTCAGGACAGGAGCCGCCGATATTTCGAACAGAGAATGTTCTTCTTCTGGGTACCGTCCTCATCATTGGCATGCTATTCAAAGGGTTAGGTAGCGTCACACCTAACCCTTTAAATACGATGCCAAATGATGAGGACAGTGCCCAGAAGAAGAACAGTTCATCCTGTCCTGAGGCAACTCCCTTCGTACTTCTCTACCCATCTATATGCTGTAGACAGTTGGTTGGAGCACAAGCCCATCATCTTCAATTTATGATCCAGAATTTAATGGTACCCGAGAAGCTTTCACAGTATTTATTGCGCGTCTATCGATCGTTTCATCTCATTGATTACAATTACCATTGCATGTACAGTGAACCCTCGTTAATATGACCCCCGATAATCTGACATACACGCTTAACGACCGTACTCTTGGGACAAGAATGCTGTGAAACCTCTGCAAATCTCCCCCGTTAATATGACAATTCCGCATTATGACCAAAATTTTCGGGAACGACCGTGGTCATAATAACGAGGGTTCACTGTATTGCAATTGATTGTGGACAAAGGAGGAACAAAGGACCGCTAGTCTTAACACGTATACCAACAGGCGGAGCGTGAGACTTGTAATCGAGGTGAACCATTCTTACCGCAAGAAGCTTCTTTATTTTTCCAAATCCTGTTGGGTAGACACAGAACGAGAGAGCGAGAGAGACAGAGAGGATCCGCCTCCTCTGTCATGTGACAATCGGAGGGAGGTTCCGGCCCGTAGCAGAAACCCCACCAGTGCCGCTTCAGCCTCTCAGGTGAGTCCACATTCCTTTCATTCCTCTCGAACGTTCGTCCAAAAAGTTGCACACTCGCTTCTTTTTTTAGTAACGTTATACAGGAGACCCGAGGATCGATGGAAAACTTTCTTCTCGGAAAACCCCCTGGAGAAAGAAATGGGTGTTAATTAAATAGCCCTTTCTTAAGCCGTGGGAATCCAATTTAGCGTCTCACTGTATAAAGGACTCTTTATGACGCCGGAATCATAAAAGTATCTCATTAAGGAAGAGATATTTGAGTCTTTTTCTTTTTTTTGTCGATATTTTGACTTTACGCGAGAGTTTCGTGCGCACTTCTAGACTCCATATTGCGGTGGTACCGAATAAAATAATGCTCATTTAAAGTTCTACCAGCCCACGCTCTTTCATTGTATGTATCAATTTGTTGTTGGCGGAAATCTTTCCTGGCCGTAAACAAGACCCGTTTGAAATGTAGCTAATGAGCCTTCAAGTTGGCGTCAGAAAAGATTACCGCAGTCAACTACACTTTCGCAACCGTTCAGAATTCAATGAAAGCGTCGTCGTTTAAAACTGTTGTTCTTTCGCGACCGATAATGCATTCCTTTCGGTCTATTGGAATTGCGTAATCGAATGACCGCGTTGCCAATTACTGGACAACGAAATACAGTTTTTTCGTCACACAAAAATTCCGCAAACGCGACAGACAGAAAAATAGCCACTGGTGCACCTCTGAAAAAAAAAAATCTTTAGTACATGCGAGCTTTTATGTATGACTCAGCAAATCTCTCTGAAAGTCAAGTCTCGCTGATCTCTCTTGTTTTCATCCGGTGGCACTTAGTAGAATTAGAATGGTCAGAGCGTCCCTCCATAAAAATCTCGGATTGGACGGTCCTCAGAAGATATGACCGTCGTATATTTCGCGACACCTTCGGGCTTATTAATAATAAAGGACAATTGTCGTGGTCCATATAAAAAGCTTGGAAAGAGTCTCCATTTATTTATTTCGACGGGTCGAGCATCAAAAGATTAGAACAAGTATGTAATACATAACGGCACGACAAAGATCTGGACTGAATCCTGGTGCATAACTTGAGCTGCTGCGAAGAAATAAATACAAATACACGTATATCGATTCTTATACAAGGTAAGCGTGCCGCCAATTAAACAAGTTTTCCCTGGGAATTGTCAGGAGACG
This sequence comes from Ornithodoros turicata, assembly GCF_037126465.1. NCBI lineage: Eukaryota > Metazoa > Arthropoda > Arachnida > Ixodida > Argasidae > Ornithodoros > Ornithodoros turicata. The sequence goes on from NC_088201.1 coordinate 1,326,266, forward strand.
TCTCAGAATGGTTCCTCGTGAAGCAGCGATTCTTTCGATTGCCAACGTTTTAAGGTGCTGGGTAACATGAAACTGGAAATGTAGCACAAGTCGCAGAATATTTTAGGAACCTGACGGAAAATCGTTCAAGAAAGACCTTTCAAAGAGTTGATGAAACCGCTATGAATGCTTCACCAATTGGCTTGGAAAGAAACGTCCAGCTTATTCGAGAGACAAACGACAGTCCTCCGGCAATAAGATCACGGTAATGGCAAAAGGGCAAGGGTGCAGGCCAGTTGATACATGGTGAAAAAATTTTTGGAACCCGAGAAAGGGACAGAGGAGGGACGACACGACACACGTGTCGTGTCGTGTCGTCCCTCCTCTGTCCCTTTCTCGGGTTCCAAATTTTTTCAATAAGATCACGGATGATCTCAGCCATTGTTCAAATTGTAACTCATAAAGGAACCGGCAGCTACACTCTAAAAACAGCTTCACCGCATAGCGCGCCAACCATTGCCACGAATGATAGGTTTGTCGCTTCTGATTCGAGGAGAGATGAGGGGAGTACGCCTTTTTGTGACATTTTGGATATATGGTAATTGCCACAAAAAGGCGTACGCCTCCCATTCTCCTCGAATCAAAACAGATAACCGGCAATGATTGGCGCACAACGTGCCATGCGGTGAAGTTCTGTTTTTAGAGTGTACGCCCTATGAACATGATTGTATCTTTTATTAGCAGGAACGTTGTACAGCATGGTCGGCGATTAACAGACAAGACGGGTGTGGAATGTTTGAATGCAATGACGGTGGTGATGACCAGAGGTGAGACGCATTCGCTGTATCGATAGCCTGAGCGGACCATAGCTGATGGTCTGGCAACGTCCGTCACCCGTTGCAAAAGGAACGATCAGCCATATGTTGAAAGAGGGACAGACGGCATTTGGATATATATAGCGATAATTGCCGAAGACTGGTGTTTCTTTTTTTTCTTTGGCAATAAACTGTGGAAATGTCCGGCAGTCAGTGTGGAGCTCCAGCACAGTCGGTTCTTTGTGGCGTACAAATTGCTAATGCTGCCACGTACCACATCCGTCAAATATAACGTCTTCCTGGCGCTCTAAAAACAACGTTCCCGAATGGCGTCCTTCTGACTGGTTAAAACGTACACTCTTAAAAATGAACTTCACCGCATAGCACGCCCCTAGCCAACCATCATCTCGAATGATATCGTTGTCTGCCCTGATTTGTTGAAAACGGGAGGCGTACGCCTTTTTTGTGACATTTATGCTGTTCATAATTGCCACAGAAAAGGCGCACGCCTCCCGTTTTTAACAAATCAGGGCAGATAACGATATCATTCGAGGTGATGGTTGGCTAGGAGCGTGCTATGCCGTGAAGTTCATTTCAAAGAGTGTACACCTTTTTGGAACACTTATGCCAAAAAGGCTTTCCACAAATAGGGAGTGGCTCTTTTTCGAGTGCGGGGGGAGGGGGGCGAAAGGTCGAAACGAGTCTTTCCTCGGTTCATTCGTATCCACACTCTTAAAAAGAAACTTCACCGCATAGCATGCCCCTAGCCAACCATAATCAAATGATATCGTTACCAGTCCTGATTTGCTGAAAACGGGAGGCGTACGCCTTTTTTGTGACACTTATGCTATTCATAATTGTCACAAAAAAGGCGTACGCCTCCCGTTTTCAACAAATCAGGGCAGATAACGGTATCATTCGAGATTATGGTTGGTTAGCAGCGTGCTATGCGGTGAAGTTCATTTTTAAGAGTGTATGACTATAGAATTCAATGGCTGATCCGTAACTAGACATTTTTCTTCTTTCGGCTGGCAGTGCTTCATTTTAATTGGCATTTTATTTGATTTTCATTGTTTTGAGCAATGCACCACATGTGTGAGCGGTTTGCGGGCATCTTAATAAAGAAATATTAATCGACTTACTGTGCCACAAAAATGGCGTACGTCCCCATTCGGGATGATGTAACGTTAGCGTGCTGTGAGGTGATTTTTAAGAGTCGAACCATTGACACTCGGTCTCGAAAAAAATGTATCGCGTCGCAGAAACTCTTTCCAAAATGAACCATGTACAGTCATCAATTCCCATCTATTACTCCACAAGACGACAACAACTAACATCACTGCGGCCGGGGGGGTCAACATTCGTACAGTTAGGACAATCAAGCAGCCCTCAGTTCCACTCTGGCCAACACGCCGGTGCACAGAGAAGTTCACAACGAATGCAGCACCAGTAAACGTGCAGGGTGCGCGGTACCATCAAGTATATATGTATACGCAAGACACCTACTGACGGCAGAGCTAGCCGAGAAACAACGCCCAGTTTACTACGCGGCTGTCATTTTAAAACGCTTGTTTTCGAAATGGAAGGTGAAAGTATTGACTACAGAAAACATGTGTTCAAGGTCTTGAAACTCCAATTTTCCCGTGATGGTCCAAGTTCCTAGAACACGAACAGCGACTCCTCCTAATCGAGCCCATCCCAGGTGAAAAATGTCTCCAGTCCCCAAGTGGTTTATGAAAGGATTCCACTTAGGATGGCAGACATTTTTCACCTGGGATTGTAATTCAGTTAACACTGGGCATGTGAAATAAGCTATGAATGATGTCCTCCCCGTTTGGCTCGCCTATCGGCCGGTCCTGGCTGTCATCTACTTGGACTGGTTTTCATGCCGGACGCCGTTATTGCGTATTCCAAAATAACTAAGGCATATTTTGGCCAAGATATACATTTATTTGATACATGGCATATGAACAGCAAGACCACTTCTGCAGTATCGACCCTCCGGCGCTCTTGGTATCGCCGACCCCGTCACTGACGATTTCACGACTACGTTCTTCTCAAGTCCTTTGCAGAAACGTGGATCGCTATGCGTAGTTCCCCTTATGGTCAAAGAAGATGCTCTTCCCCCAGAAGCCAACAAGAAACAGACGACAGTACAACGTCTTCTCTCGCAGCTACGGTGCTTCTGATCGTCACCGCATTTACTCCCGGAATATTCTTCCGAGAAAGAGATTTGTTATGATACTTGTGTCGGGAAGCAGAACGACACACGCAGGGCCACTTTAAGAAACGAACAAATCCGGGAAACAACGAGATTTGGTCGAGGCAGACCACACTTAGGGACGACACAAACATGTAAGCCTCATACGCCCGGAATCATCGAAATGCAACAACTCAGGGAAAAGAGGCGCTGACGCCAGGAATCGAACCTGGGTCTTCTGATTTCCGGTCAGATATGCTACACCACACCCCCCCTACTTGCGGCACTCAATGGCTCATGGGACTCATGACTCAATGGGCAGGTCGACGCATTTACATGCACAAGAGCGTACTGAGTCCATTGCGCAGTGCTTCCCGGCACACTGCAACAAAGTTCAAACCTGTAAAACACGTATATCGACACAGCCTATTCCCAACAACGAACAACTGTCACATAATTGCGCACAATCTCTTGATCATCATGTCCTTGCCTGCTATACGTCAAGCATAAAATGATACTGCTTCATGAATCCGATTTTCTTGTCACCGCTATGCAAATCTGACGGCGCAATCCGATTGGCTGTTCTTAGACAGATGCTTGTGTCGAAAAACAGTACAACACGATCAAAGACACCATAATACACGGATAAGACGACGAACGCACTTTCCTCCCAACGAAAGACACCGCCGACCCGGCATCCACCGTTCGAGTGGTTCAAGTTTCAAATGAAACCGCAAAGAGGATACGCAGCACGCAGGCGAGGAAGCGCAAAGTGCAGTTTTCAAATTCTGGCAACCAATCCGAACACTCCTGTAGCGTCTGACCAATGGAGAGGCACGGATTGCTCCGTGCGCAGTAACACGCATTTTGATACAGATTTTGCGAGAGCTGTGTGTGTGTGTGGGGGGGGGGGGGCTGGTAATACCACGTGGTTATGACGCCGTAATGTTTCTTAGGGCCGCGGAGACTGCGGAGCTGTGGAGGCCTGGACAGGCTCCAACAGCTCCCCATATAGCCTATAGTTTGAAATAATTCACACAACCCTGGGCACACGACCAATGAAATTGCAACATTGTACACATTATGCATACCAGTCGGCCAACCAGGAGCCTTGCTGGCCTTTCGGCCGGTCCTGCCTACCATCTACTTCTACTGGACTCCACGCCTGCCGCCGTTATTCGGTATTCAATATAACTACAGCTACCTTTGGCTAAAAGAAGCATTTATTTGACACAAAGGATTTATTCGAAGATCTGATAGGTTGATTGATTTGTAAAAAAAAAAGGGGGAAAAGAAAGAAAGGGAAACTATCCACTTTGAAATGGAATAGATGAAGGCATCACCATAGAACGTGGCGCCAGAGGCAACAGTGCAGGAGAAAATCTCAATGCACAAAACAAAGAGCATCACAGGGTGTGAGAGTGGTCAGTCGAGAGCACAAGGGCGCTGGTATGAGCTGATCTCCAGGTCAGCACCCAAGAACCTCTTCGGTGGAGTAAGTATCCCAGCGGTGACACAAGGGTACGACGGTGTACCTCGGGCAGACTTGGAGTATGTGATCCACGTTGAGGCGAAGACTGTAGATGAGCGACGTGTGGGTCGAGGAAGATGAGATTTTCTTAGGCTTCGCATCCGTTTGGGTATACTACGTAATGTGCGTAATCGGTACATGACGTGCCACGTCTCGCAAGTAGCTTCATTCCTAGGAACGCCACAGTGACAGCAGACGAATACTCCCTGAGTACAGTACAGAGCTTGGAGGGCGGTTTTAGAGTCGCTGTTCAGTGTATCATGGGCTGACCAGACACAATGAAGGAAGCGCCATAAGAATAGAATATAGCTCGGCCACAGCCTGTGGGGTCCTCCGTGGCACCCTCGTAGCAGGTTAACGCTCCGTATTGGCCTTGGGCGACCGCAAGTCCCCAAGGTCAAGGGAGGACGCGGGGGAAACAACGGGACACAGAGACCAATGTAAGTCACATCTCTTGTGTGACAATAGAGAACGGCCATAAGCCTTACACCTCTCTCAACGTACGCACGGCACAGGGAGTTGTAGAGTCAGTCATTTTATCTTCAGCGGGATGAAGCATGCTCAGGCTGAGTTGCCGAAGAACAATTGTCATAGCTCATCTTTTTCTAAGCCAAGCCAGAGACATTTACATGCGCAGGGTGGTGGGAATGCGGTGAGCTAAAATAGCTTGGCAGTAGCTGGATGCTGGTCGCCGAATGTGTGACGGCGAGGGGAGAGCCTCACGTAGTGCCCAAGAGACTGTGCCGTCCGCTCACTAGCGAAGGGGTAGTTGGCGTTGATATGTGCACTTTTTCATACTCTTTGCAAGGACGGTTTCCAACACTTGTTCGGACAAGGGACGAAGGTTACGCAACACAGGAAGATGATATATCAACATCTGGCGTATGAGGGACCGGTGTAGATCAAGCAATGCCTTTGTAAAAAGCACCCAACGAACCGAACGAAGAAGGGTTTGCTTTTGAGTTGTATTGAGTTGAGGGTTTACGTCGAAATGTTCGGCCTCGTGTTCCGTGGTGACCGCGATGCGAGCGCTGTCCATCAGCCAAACATCCGTGGAGGAGTATTGGTCTACGATGACGGCTATCTTCGTGCCGTTCACCAGGTGTTGTGGCTCCGGGCGAAAATTTGTGACCAGAAGTTCGAATATTCCGTTTCTTACGGGCACAATTCCTGAGGAGAAGTTGCGTGTTGCCTTCAGCCAACAAACAGCCAGTCGGTGCTTTCTCGCACGTAGCGGTCACAAGGACTGACGACAAGGGAGGCAGGTTGACGTGCTGAGTCGTCACGGCGGTTACGTCCGTGTTTACGCGTTTCTCCGGGGTTATTCGTGCCCACCACTTGTCTTCTGCTGCTTCCGGCGTTTTAAAAGAGATAACTCCATTTGTAAAGTCGATGATTGCTTCATTTTCAACTAGAGTCCATTCCGAGTATTACATCCCGTGGGCAGTTCGGCAAGACGGCAAAGCTGACGACGTACTGGATGTCATGCACTTGTATGACTGCCGTGCATCGGCCAGTCGGTGTTACGACGTGTCCACCAGCAGTGCCGATGTTAGGCTCATCCCACTTCGTTTGCACTTTGCGAAGCTTCTTAGCCAACCTACCACTTATAACAGAGTCGTCGGTTCCGGTTTCTTTTACGCCCCTCAGTTAATTTCTTCTTTTACGCCCCTCATGAGTCTCTGAACCTTCTTCTCCTCGGACGCTTTGGGGTCAGCTCGCCGGAAGAGCCGCAACACATCTTCGACGAAGCCTGTAACGCTTTCGTTTGGCAACTGGATCCGTCTCTGGAGCAGATGTTCAGCGCGTTCAGCTCGTTGTTGAAAAGCGAACGCCTCGCGGAGTTTGCTTTTGAAGACGTCCCAGGACGTGAGCGAAGTCTCCCGGTTCTCGAACCATGTCTTCGCGGTGCCTTCCAGGGAGAAATAGACGTTGACGAGCTTCTGGTCGTCACTCCAGTTGTTGAACTTGGCGATCCGCTCATAGTGGTCGACCCAATCGTCCACGTCGTCGTAATACTCCTCGCTGAATGTCTTCGGCGACCGTGCAGGGGCTATGGGCGTGGCAACAGGTTGCGCCACTTGGGTACTGGTCTCCGCAGTCATCTTCTTCTTGCGTTTAGGGGGTTCTAATGGACCGAATTCTGCAGGCAGACCAAGCTGTCTTCTGCTTTGTCGCAGTTGGTCTTCCAGGCCGTTGGACAAGGAATACCTTGCACCTCCACCAGAAATGTCACGAAGCGAAATGGGTCGTCGAGTCGTCGAATAAACAGCGAACGGTTTATTAGACTACTTGGTAGCAAAACACAAGAGTGATAGCTCTCTGAACACAACTGAGTCCAAAGAAAGAATGCTCCAGATTGGAGCGCATAAGCATTTAAGCGTCGCGCCGAAAAGTCTAGAAACAGCACGTGTGTTTGCCAGAGAGCAGGCGATGTGTCTGGAAGCTTCTTGCTTCTTCTTCAGCATGCGCCGGGATGTACCGTTTCGTGCCTGCCCTGGAAGTTTCGCGATGATGATTCGTGGCAATATAACCAAAGCAAGTAAGACGCGAATAATTACATAGGCGAACCGAATCATTATGTAACTGACAAAATGCCAAGCGAGTAGTTATATGATCGAAGCAAATAAGAAGAGAATAGCTACATGATCAAAGCAAATAGGAAGGGATAATTTACCTAACCGAAGCAAGTAAGAAGCAAATAGTTACATAACCGAATCGAATGGCTTTGTAACTGGCAAAATGCGAAGCGAGTAGTTGTATGATCGAAGCAAATAACAAGCGAATAGCTACATGGTGGAAGCAAATAGGAAGCGATAGTTTACATAACCAAAGCAAGTAATTCGCGAATAATTACATAAGCGAACCGAATCATTATGTAACTGGCAAAATGCAAAGCCAGCAGTTATATGATCGAAACAAATAAGAAGAGAATAGCTACATGATCGAAGCAAATAGGAAGGGATAATTTAGGGTTATGTAACTGAGAAAATGCGAAGCGAGTAGTGGTATGACCGAAGCAAATACCAAGCGAATAGTTACATAAGTGAATCGAATGGTTATGTAACTGAAAAAAAAATGCGGAGCGAAAAGTTACATGATCGAAACAAATAGGATGCGATAGGTTACATAACTGAAGCAAGTAAGAAGCAAATAGTTACACAACCGAATCGAATGGTTATGTAACTGAGAAAATCCGAAGCGAATAGTGGTATGACCGAAGCCAACAGGAAGCGAATAGTTACATAACCGAATTGAATGGTTATGTAACTGAGAAAATGCGAAGCGAGTAGTTGTATGGCCGAAACAAATACGAAGTGAATAGTTGCATGATCGAAGCAAATAGGATGCGATAGTTTACATAACCGAAGCAAGTAAGAGTTGCAAGTAACCGAATCTATCGCTTTGTAACTGAGAAAATGCGAAGCGAGTAGTTGTATGGCCGAAACAAATACGAAGCGAATAGTTGCATGATCGAAGCAAATAGGATGCGATAGTTTACATAACCGAAGCAAGTAAGAGTTGCAAGTAACCGAATCTATCGCTTTGTAACTGAGAAAATGCGAAGCGAGTAGTTGTATGGCCGAAACAAATACGAAGCGAATAGTTGCATGATCGAAGCAAATAGGATGCGATAGTTTACATAACCGAAGCAAGTAAGAGTTGCAAGTAACCGAATCTATCGCTTTGTAACTGAGAAAATGCGAAGCGAGTAGTTGTATGGCCGAAACAAATACGAAGCGAATAGTTGCATGATCGAAGCAAATAGGATGCGATAGTTGACATAACCGAAGCAAGTAAGAGTTGCAAGTAACCGAATCTATCGCTTTGTAACTGAGAAAATGCGAAGCGAGTAGTTGTATGGCCGAAACAAATACGAAGCGAATAGTTGCATGATCGAAGCAAATAGGATGCGATAGTTTACATAACCGAAGCAAGTAAGAGTTGCAAGTAACCGAATCTATCGCTTTGTAACTGAGAAAATGCGAAGCGAGTAGTTGTATGGCCGAAACAAATACGAAGCGAATAGTTGCATGATCGAAGCAAATAGGATGCGATAGTTTACATAACCGAAGCAAGTAAGAGTTGCAAGTAACCGAATCTATCGCTTTGTAACTGAGAAAATGCGAAGCGAGTAGTTGTATGGCCGAAACAAATACGAAGCGAATAGTTGCATGATCGAAGCAAATAGGATGCGATAGTTTACATAACCGAAGCAAGTAAGAGTTGCAAGTAACCGAATCTATCGCTTTGTAACTGAGAAAATGCGAAGCGAGTAGTTGTATGGCCGAAACAAATACGAAGCGAATAGTTGCATGATCGAAGCAAATAGGATGCGATAGTTTACATAACCGAAGCAAGTAAGAGTTGCAAGTAACCGAATCTATCGCTTTGTAACTGAGAAAATGCGAAGCGAGTAGTTGTATGGCCGAAACAAATACGAAGCGAATAGTTGCATGATCGAAGCAAATAGGATGCGATAGTTTACATAACCGAAGCAAGTAAGAGTTGCAAGTAACCGAATCTATCGCTTTGTAACTGAGAAAATGCGAAGCGAGTAGTTGTATGGCCGAAACAAATACGAAGCGAATAGTTGCATGATCGAAGCAAATAGGATGCGATAGTTTACATAACCGAAGCAAGTAAGAGTTGCAAGTAGCCGAATCTATCGCTTTGTAACTGAGAAAATGCGAAGCGAGTAGTTGTATGGCCGAAACAAATACGAAGCGAATAGTTGCATGATCGAAGCAAATAGGATGCGATAGTTTACATAACCGAAGCAAGTAAGAGTTGCAAGTAACCGAATCTATCGCTTTGTAACTGAGAAAATGCGAAGCGAGTAGTTGTATGGCCGAAACAAATACGAAGCGAATAGTTGCATGATCGAAGCAAATAGGATGCGATAGTTTACATAACCGAAGCAAGTAAGAGTTGCAAGTAACCGAATCTATCGCTTTGTAACTGAGAAAATGCGAAGCGAGTAGTTGTATGGCCGAAACAAATACGAAGCGAATAGTTGCATGATCGAAGCAAATAGGATGCGATAGTTTACATAACCGAAGCAAGTAAGAGTTGCAAGTAACCGAATCTATCGCTTTGTAACTGAGAAAATGCGAAGCGAGTAGTTGTATGGCCGAAACAAATACGAAGCGAATAGTTGCATGATCGAAGCAAATAGGATGCGATAGTTTACATAACCGAAGCAAGTAAGAGTTGCAAGTAACCGAATCTATCGCTTTGTAACTGAGAAAATGCGAAGCGAGTAGTTGTATGGCCGAAACAAATACGAAGCGAATAGTTGCATGATCGAAGCAAATAGGATGCGATAGTTTACATAACCGAAGCAAGTAAGAGTTGCAAGTAACCGAATCTATCGCTTTGTAACTGAGAAAATGCGAAGCGAGTAGTTGTATGGCCGAAACAAATACGAAGCGAATAGTTGCATGATCGAAGCAAATAGGATGCGATAGTTTACATAACCGAAGCAAGTAAGAGTTGCAAGTAACCGAATCTATCGCTTTGTAACTGAGAAAATGCGAAGCGAGTAGTTGTATGGCTGAAACAAATACGAAGCGAATAGTTGCATGATCGAAGCAAATAGGATGCGATAGTTTACATAACCGAAGCAAGTAAGAGTTGCAAGTAACCGAATCTATCGCTTTGTAACTGAGAAAATGCGAAGCGAGTAGTTGTATGGCCGAAACAAATACGAAGCGAATAGTTGCATGATCGAAGCAAATAGGATGCGATAGTTTACATAACCGAAGCAAGTAAGAGTTGCAAGTAACCGAATCTATCGCTTTGTAACTGAGAAAATGCGAAGCGAGTAGTTGTATGGCCGAAACAAATACGAAGCGAATAGTTGCATGATCGAAGCAAATAGGATGCGATAGTTTACATAACCGAAGCAAGTAAGAGTTGCAAGTAACCGAATCTATCGCTTTGTAACTGAGAAAATGCGAAGCGAGTAGTTGTATGGCCGAAACAAATACGAAGCGAATAGTTACATGATCGAAGCACATAGGATGTGATAGTTTACGTAACCGAAGCAAGTAAGAGTTGCAAGTAACCGAATCTATCGCTTTGTAACTGAGAAAATGCGAAGCGAGTAGTTGTATGGCCGAAACAAATACGAAGCGAATAGTTGCATGATCGAAGCAAATAGGATGCGATAGTTTACATAACCGAAGCAAGTAAGAGTTGCAAGTAACCGAATCTATCGCTTTGTAACTGAGAAAATGCGAAGCGAGTAGTTGTATGGCCGAAACAAATACGAAGCGAATAGTTGCATGATCGAAGCAAATAGGATGCGATAGTTTACATAACCGAAGCAAGTAAGAGTTGCAAGTAACCGAATCTATCGCTTTGTAACTGAGAAAATGCGAAGCGAGTAGTTGTATGGACGAAACAAATACGAAGCGAATAGTTGCATGATCGAAGCAAATAGGATGCGATAGTTTACATAACCGAAGCAAGTAAGAGTTGCAAGTAACCGAATCTATCGCTTTGTAACTGAGAAAATGCGAAGCGAGTAGTTGTATGGCCGAAACAAATACGAAGCGAATAGTTACATGATCGAAGCACATAGGATGTGATAGTTTACGTAACCGAAGCAAGCAAGAAGAGAATAGTTACATAACCGAATTGAATGGTTATGTAACTGAGAAAATGCGAGGCGAGTACTTGTATGGCCGAAACAAATACGAAGCGAATAGTTACACGATCGAAGCAAATGGGAAGCGATAGTTTACATAACCGAAGCTAGTACGAAGCAAACAGTTACATACCGAAGCAGATGGGTAGAAATCAAGCGAACCGGTAGAATGTAGGAAGGGAGTTGCCTCAGGACAGAAGCCGCCGATATTTCGAACAGAGACTGTTCTTCTTCTGGGCACCGTCCTCATCATTGGCATGGTATTTAAAGGGTTAGGTGTGACGTGTTTAAAGGTTCATGCGAATTGTGGGTCAACAGCCCGGAGGGAAGAAAGGTTCCGTACGGGCTTCTACGGCCGGAGTGAATGGCTGCTTTCTTAGAGTGTGGAGGGGATTATGTGAACGTAGTGATCTAGGCTACAGAGCGGTTACAGAAAAATGGAAGGTTCACGAACACGTGGACGAAACGGGACACCCACCCCGTTAACCACGCATTCACATGCACAAGCTCCAATGTCATGTACTGCATTGAATGCGGCGACTGCTCCATGCAATACATTGGTGAAACCGGCCAACAAATGAACAACCGCCTTACCGGACACAGAACCGACACGTCCAACAAACTCCCCAAAGCAGTCGTCGAACACTTTAACGTTCCTGGTCACAATTTTGACAACATTAAACTATATATTCTAGAAACCGGGTTTAGATCCACACGGGACAGACGTGATAGGGAGTCTTATCTCATATACAAGTTCTCTTCATATTGGAGGGGTAAAAAAGTGTCATTTACTTGGCAAATTTCCGAGTTCAGTTCGCAAATATTTACATACTTAAACTTACCATACATGACATTCACACCAGTAGTTGGCAAAAACCTAATAAGAACAAATGCCGTTGACCGCATGATTCTAGGTGGCGTAGTTTTTTTATTATAATTCAATGACACGTTTTCTGGGACACCCTGTATATACTAAAATAGAGCTCCACCTCATAGCACGCTGCTTGCCAACCATCCTCCCGCATGACAACGTTCTCTCCCTTGATTTGATGCAAATGGGAGTGTACGCCATATTTGTGGCAATTATGAACTGTATAATGCGACAAACATGGCGTACGCCCCCCCCCCTTTACAGCAAATCAGGGGAAAGAATGACGTCACTCGGGATGATCATTGGCCAGGAGAGAAGTCCATTTTGAAGGCGCGTTCCCCCTCAAGTCGGCCCAGGGCGCCCTTTGCGATAGTCGTGACGTTGCCCGCCTTAGCGTGGCCGAATAGGGCAACCAGATCCATCATCATCACCATCATTCTTTAGAGTGTACTTGAAAGATTCAATGTACAGTAGTTGGTTCGTTTATTGCCACCCAATTTCTAGGAAGAGTATTTCACCTTAGCTCTTTCAGCATACATCAACTATCTTGCAAGCTATCCAAGACTACATTCCGGGACTTCCATCCTGAAAAATCAAGCTGTTTAAGAATGTCCCTTTCTATGCATAAGAGCGACGAGGTATTAAGTCTGCCGTGCGTCGTGGTTGCCATACGACTGTTCTTTATTAGCTTCAATTTCGAAAATGAGCTCTCACAGAAACTGTTGCGCTTACCATCATAGGGATATATAAGGAGAGCAACCTCTTCCTTCACTCCCTTCTCTATAATCAGCGCCTAGAGGAAGTGTTCTGGGCTGCCGACATTGTCATGAAGTAGATGCCCGAAGTGACTGCAGTCCCTCGTTCATCCAAAAGTTGCAAATCTTCTTCGTAGACTTCCGCCAGGCATCTAGCCTTTCTCCTGGTGTCTTCGGTGCCGAGGATGCCGATTTCTCCGAAGAGACCAAACTTGGTCCTTCATACGCAGCCAACCGTTGATTAAGCGAAGCTAGAAACTGATCGGGGAAAGGTTATTTTGGGGGAACTCCTATGAAGCACAACCAAACCGTGCTTCCAGGGCAGTTCCGTAGCCTATGTGGCATCACACTGGGGAGGAAAGGTTAGTCAGGCGTTGGCTGATTTGCTATTCCTTCAATAAAAAAGAAAAGAAACACACAGGGACACACAAAAAGGGCCTTAAAGGCTGGTCGAGAGGCCGGTGGCACGGAGAAAGTTCAAGATGGTAGTCGTAACCGCCCCCTGGTAGTGCAGGACCGGGCCGCGCAGTGTGGCCAAAGTGGCGTTGGAGGACGAGTCTTTGTGAGAGGTACCGGTTGCAGGATAAGAGGCAGTGCTCAATGTCGGCTTCCACACAACAAGTTGCGCAATTGGGGGAGTTCGTCTGGCGCATTTTACACAGGAGTGCGGGTGTCCGTGCAACATTCATTCGAAGACTATGGAGGGGTGATTCTTCAGCTCTATTACAACGGCAGGGAACAGTAAACTCCTGCAGGTATGAGGTAGAGCGCCACCGGCGAATGTGCAGGGTACAGGCAGAGATCGTTAGGGGTAGAGAGGTAGCAGGGAGAGCTCTGTTACCGAGAAGGCCTACGTGATCCGGGATCCACTGAAGCGTCACAGTTGTGTCAGAGCTTGCAGTATGAGCGCTTGGAGGGTGAATATTGCGCTGGGGCGAAAACAGAGCATATCCAGTGAAGCCTTGCTGTCAGTCAGAACAACCCACTGTGCAGCCGGCACACCGAGCAGCTGCTGTAGAGCCGACAGGATGCAAAGGAGTTCTGCTTCCATAAAGGACATTGGGTAAGGGAGGGCAAAGGCTTGCTGAAAGTCACTATCAGGGATATAAAATGTGGCGCCCGAGCTGTCTGCCGTGACTGAGCCGTCCGTGTATACCTGGCGACGGTTCTGATACGTGGAGTGCAGAAAATCGAGAGCGAGTTGGAGGACTACAGGTGCGGGAGTGTCACGCTTGCGCTGAAGACCGGGGATGGTGGAGCAGATATCAGTACGTGCAAAGGTCCACATTGCTGGCGCGTAAGAGGGAGTGGTTGAGGAGGAAGGAAGATGATCCTTTAGGCGGGCGATGGCCTTGCCGAAAGCTGAGTCAGGGCAGTCATCGTCAATATGTGGAAGATAGTGGTGAGGGTGACGGGTGAGATAGCGGGTATATACCCGAAGGGTATCAGCATCCCGCAGAAGGGAAACAGGCGTCTCCCGTGCTTCAGCAAGAGTACAGTAAGTCTCTGATGTTAGTGGTACTCCCAGACAAATGCGAAGGCCGCGGGCCTGTGTTTGGCTGAGGGCATGCAAGAGAGGGAGGTTGTAGCTTAGTGTCCCCAACACGAGGCCTAGTGGACGCGCTGAAGATCAGACCACGACGCGCCTCAGGACGCACCAGCGATACGTTTGAGGACGTGAACTGAGGCAGCCGCCTTTGTGTTAATCATCTTCACATGGCGGGACCACGTTAGGTCGCGATCAAGTATTAGACCTAGGTAACGGCACGAAGTCAGAGGGGAGCCATCAAGGTAGAGCGGATACCTGCGGAAGCATTTGCGCGAGAACGCCATTGCAACGGGAGGAAAGGTAGGTTGTAATCACGTGTAGAGAGCGTTGCAGTCGGCGCTGGATCGTATCTCGGCGGGTTGCAGAAGTCCAGATACAGTTATCGTCGACGTATATCGTGATGGATGTATGAGCAGGGAGCAACGGGGTAAGGGAGGCCATGATAAGATTAAAGAGGAGGGGGCTAAGGATACCGCCCTGCATGTCCCCACGGGTCACGTGGTGCTTTGTGGTGTCACCATCACCGGTGCGCACGAAGGGATAGCGGCCTCATAAAAAGTATTGTATCCACCGCAGAGGGCAGCCGCCAACTTGAGCCGCAGCAAGAGCTTGAAGGATGACAAAATGGTAAACGCTGTCGTAGGCTTTCTTTACATCGAGGAACACAGCGGCAGTCAATAATCCCTCTGCTTTGGCTTGTTGTACCTGGCTGACTTATTGGGTGACGACACAGTCCAGCCGTGAGCGGCCCGGGCGGAAACCCGTCATCACTTCCGGGAAATACTCAGCAGTCTCAAGGAACCAACTGAGGCGTGTGAAAATCATGAGTTGAAGCGTCCTCCCTATACAGCTGCTGAGGGCAATGGGACGGAAAGAGCCAATGTGGTTTTAGTATAGGAGCCACCATGGCCGTCTTCCAATCCTCAGGAACTTGTCCGGTGCACACACTCTCATTGAGAAGCCGCAAGAGGTGCAAGCGACCCGACAGGGGAAGGTGCCAAAGGGCCTTATAGGTAACTTGATCTGCCCCAGATGAGGAGGAGCGGCTGCAAGTGCAGTTTCGAGTTCAGCGAGGGTCAAGAGCGTGTCCAGGACCGGATAACTTGGCGCGTGGATTCGTCCATAACGCTATGGTGAGCTAGGATGAATGGTGTGCTGAACGGCGACTGAAACCGGGTCATGACGACGGGCCTTGACGAGCCTTGAAAGGGGGAGAGCAGTGACATAGTGTACAAACACTAAAACCTTGCATAATCCTGTTTAGACAGAAAGTCTTCAGTCTTCCCTTTGGTACCCGTACCAAACGGGAAAACAAAAACAGTTCCAACAGAGGAGACTCTTCCTACTGGCTGAAGTGAGCGTCTCTCGAAACGAGGGCGCACCCTCAGCGCAACAGCTCTTAGTGTTATATTCTGAAGTGAAGTGCCCAGTGCAGTGCCCATATGCTGAAGTGACCAGTACTTTGTTTTCATGGACGCCGCCACAGAGCAAAGTTCGCAAAGTACATCATGACGGATAAAAGAGAAAGAGAGAGAGGACTTTCATAACTTTAATGCTCAGGAGCAGATGTCCTCCTAACAAAGCCGTCCAAATTTTGGAAGATAGCTTCAGCAAAACCAGCAATCCGAAACGACAGGCAAGTCAGGGTAACTCTGCAAACGCTGCGGCGGCCCTCCTGGTGCTGGGGGTCGCTATGTCTTAGAATGTGAGGTGCCCTTTTATGCTGGCATGGCGTGCCTAGACTGGGAGGTGACCCGGGTTCGAATTTCGGTAGAAGCTGCGCTGTCTCAGGCTGGGCTTTCGTCGTACACTTTAAGACAACTGTCAGCACAGTTGCCTATGAAGTCGGTCCAGAACGCCCCTCACTAAAACCATGAAATGTTGTGGATTCGGTTCCGGCTGAGGAGGCTTTTCGGCGGGGTACAAGTTGCTTATAGATTACGCCCAACGCATTGCCAATGCTACTGGATCCCTCAAAGGCTGAGCGAGAATACGGCGATATGCACAGACCGAGGTTGACAGACAGAGATCGGGTTCCATTTTTTCGCCATGTACCAGCTGGTCCTTTTGCCATCACTGTTGCATCGCTTATGATCATCGTTATAAGCAACAAATTATCAATTCCAAGAGAGTGAGAGAGAACCTGAGCAAGCAACGACATTGCAGTGAGCTCGTGATGCGCTTGATAAACCATCCATCGACATCACTGTTCCGTTTCTCGGCCGGCGCGGTGCGAACCTCTGCATTTCACGGAAATGAGTACGTGATACGAAACAGAAGAGTACCTCGGATTTCCACAAAAATTCTTCCGCAAGGCGCGCAGCGAGCTTTAGCGCATCCATGTAAACAATCCCACGTGGCCGGGTGCCACGGCCACGCATGCGGTTCCATGCATTGGATCACCATCGTAAGCACACCAGTCATTCTAGCTCACAATAATAACACTGGATCGCCCATTGCGCGCTTTCTTTCTGCAACAATTTCTTTCGTTCTAGTTACACCTTCCTCAGCCCTGCGATTGTAGTCGACAATACATGACAACATGCGATAGTGATCGACAATACATGACAATTAGGCCTTTTCGCATTTATCCGATAGACTCCGATAAACTCCCCCCGTTGTTTTTTTGCAAAACATCGGATTTATCCGATAAACTCCGATTTTTCCAACGCCCACGGGGCGGAACAGTTCTGTGTTCGCCACAGCTGCTACTCATTTTGACTCTGGGCACCATTCACAATTTGTGTAAATACGCTCGTTTGTACTTCAATAGCTCCGGGTATTAAAACATCCGTGCGTTACATCGTGTGGTCCCAGTCGCTTTTGAACATCTTTCCTTCCATTGTCTCTGCGATGAGTGCTCCGCAATACTCCGAAATCGGCGCCGTTCATTTTTCAGATTTTTTAATCCTCCGAGAAACTCGGAATTTTCGAAAAGTTGAAAACCCCGATAAACACCCTCCGAATTTTCCAAAATGAAAACTCGGAACCCTAATGGCAATACATGCGACAGTGATCGAATGCTTTGCGGCAATAAAGCCTTCGAGCGATCCGAATAAGGAAACCGGGCTACTCAGGCCCATCTTTGGACTTGGTAACGTATTGCTGGTATTGTTGTTCACGCTGTCTAAAACATGGTCCCAAAACGCGACATAAATTTCCCTTTCAAGTCTAGACATTGAGCTATTTCATCTCGATCGTTAGCAGAGGTGGGCATCCTCACGAAGGCAGATGAGGGTGCCCTCACCTCACGCACATTGAGGTGAGGTGAAGTGAGGAAAAATTCCCAAAAGAGAGATTGAGGTGAGGTGAGATGAGGTGAGGAAAATTTTCGAGAAGGAGGTTGAGCAGATGTCGAAATTGCGCTTAAAAGAGCCAGCGATTTTTCTATTACCGAGGTAGCAGAAATGCTGCCTAAGTACTGTACACACAGGCACTAAAATGAGTCAGCTCCCCGTTAGTTTCAGATACATGAACAGGTGTGCGCTTTATGTGTTTCAATAAAGCAGACGTATTATTTGGACGCGACAACCAATGAAGACTGACGTAAGGCAAGTTCCGTGGTAGCGTCGCGAAGCAACTGTAAGAAGGTTGAGGAATATTTCAAAAATGAGATGAGGTAAGGCGAGAAAAAAAAATTCCCCAGAAATTGAGATATCAGACGAGGGCAAAGATCGTTCTGATTGTTAGCAATGTCTTCCAGCGTGTCTACGCGTGGATGCTGTAACCTAGGCTCGAGTGAATCGGCAGATTTTAAAAGCTTTTCTGCCGTACTGCACTGATGGCAGCAGACCCCATCGTAACACTGCCCTCGTCGAGGAAACAAATTTGTATAGGAAAAGCCTCGTTGGTGAAGCAATCTGGAATCACGAAAGCGCGTACGTGATTTTGGTCATAGCGCTTATAGGTTATGGGGGTACTGAAACGCGGCCCAAACCGCTTTCAAAAGTGCTTCTGCAATGTATATTTACGGGAGAATGAAACGATGCTTGTTCATTTTTTTCTAAATAACGTGGGGTAGAACACGTTGTCACACCTCAGAAAGCCTCTCCGCTCAAACGTCTACAATAAGTCTCGCTGATTCGGACGCTATGAAATTTGTGTTTCCTTCTTCCCCCACAGATGTGAATACTGTCGGCGTGACCATCTTTTCCCACTTGTTCCACATTCAAATACTAACGTTAGGCTGTTTTGGAATCAAAATGGCATTGGTGGTCGCAAAACTCTTACTAAGTTTGTAGATTTCTTGCTGTTGGGAAAAATTGCCTTCTTGTTGCTTGTGACAACAAACATGTGAGAAACGAAAGAAAATTCCACTTTGTTATCGAATACATGTCTGTCGATGATCTTTGTAAATCTAGGGAGATGAAATAGCATACATGCAGGCAGGCAAGATCTGTATGGCAACGAAAGCCACAAGGACAACAGGAACGTTACGTCCTGCTGTACCCAAGTTGAGGAGCGAATTGAATATCGAAGGAAAGAGTTTTTTGTCGCTGCAACAAGGAGTGTCCTGAAAACGAGAAAGATTCCAGAGCAACATTTTTCTCCATTGAAGGTGCTCTCGAGAGGATCCATCGACGGATATCTCTGGGGAGTCCTTTCGACGGCACTTAAAAGCGGGCCGCTCTGAATTCGTCGCAAGTTGAAAGGGCACTCCGGCGTTCAGTGAAAGAGCACAACGCAATTAGCGGGGGCATTTTTGAGGCCAACTTGCGGATTGAACGCTATATGCATTTGGCTCTCAACGCATGCCAACTTTGTCAAGAAGCCTTTTTTTTTTTGGTCTTCCACAGAATGCTGCTGGTAATCCTTGTAAGCAGCCTCGTGCTGCTCAGCTGCACGCAAGCTGAAACCTTCCACAAGCTCTCCACAGCCAGGGGATTCGGCAAAAGGGCCTCTCTGGACCTCCCCGTGTGAGTCTTTTAGTGTGGACAAAAAGCCACGGGACTTTTGTATCGTGTGGCAACACTATTTCGTTCTCGCGTGTCATTCAGTTGGAAATATTTCACGGGGCCGAGTGACCTCTGAAAATGATTTTTTTTTTCTTCAGAAATCGAGGTTACATGGCCACAGCTAGGGACTTGGGAAGGCGAGAACTACCCGACATGTTCTTTTGGGACGACGACGCCAACGAGTTAAGGTAACGCTCATATGTCAAGATGTTCCGTCTAAAGGTTTTTCCTTTTAGGGAGAAGCGGGGCATACGACGCCTGAGCCTCTCAACTGCCAGGGGATTCGGCAAACGCTCTTTCTTCTATCCACGAGGGTACATTTCATTCTACAGCAGTAAGAAAAAAAAGTCTCCGTGGGTTTAATACATGTTGAAACTCTTTCAGAACGCCTAATGAGTGGCTAGATGAAGCCGACAGCAGAGGTAACGAAAACGACGCAAACTCCTGGTACGTTTTTCAGCCTTTCTTTCTTTGCAGATGACGCGTTCCTGGAGACGCAATAAATATCGAGTGGAACTACGGGTCTCCTCTGCATAGGTTTCGAAAGCATTAAACGATTCCAACTTGTAATCACTCGTCATTACAGGCTGAAAATTACACAATAAAAATGGATTGATCGTTGTCGCGCGACTTGGTCGCGATCCCATTGCTATAAAGGTGATGATATGTACTAAAAAACTATGAAATATGCAAAAAAATGGAAAGCATGCAATAAAATATCGCTGTGCAGAGTGTTATTGAAATGCGATAGCGTTTATGACCTCACCCGCGGACATTCTGCGACGATGGACAGTACCCAATTGAAATTGGCCAACGGCCGACTCTCGGCAGAAAGTCGGGGACCAGTCATGTTCTAACGCCTGGCTAACGTTAACTGCCAAATACGTCGGCGAGGACCTGGCCAATGACGTTAGGCCAACAGCCCGTGCCGACGGGACGCCACCGTAGCTTGCCGTCAGTCGGTTACCGAACTCATCTTCACGTAGTACCAAGGTAAGTGGCCAATGATGTCTCTTTATGACGATTTCAATCAGTTCTCGGGGGTGCACATATTACCTAAGATTGAGACAGTAGACTCTGTTGTAGTCGTTGAAACTGTCACAAAAGAGCCATATACGCCATATGAAAAAAAAAAAAGGGTCCTCTAGCGTCCCCTATATGTTGCATGTGATAGGCAGAGCGAGGTTTGGCAAGCCGTCGGCCAGGGCAGATCTGTAGCAAGAAACGAGCTCGTTGTGCAAGCACGGCTCGGTTGGCCAGCCAAGCTCTTGTCAAGCTTGGTTCAATCTCGGTATGTTGCCTCGGGGAGAGTGAACGCGGAATGGTGTAGCACTGCATAAGTTCAACTTTCGATTGGCCAAGTGATTGTCTCAAACCAAAAGCAGTAAGAAACAGAGACATTATCTTCATGGTGAGGTAATACTACAAGCAATTCCTCATTTCAGTGTTGTTTGTGTACGCATCAAATTAAACTTAGACACCTCACCCTTCATTTTGACTCACACGCGAGCAGGACTCTCGAATTTGTGGAAGCTCGCAAGACAAACCGATGTATAGTATCTGCTGTTCTTCTTCAGGAAAGAAATGCAATTTCTTTTCTTTATACTGACCTGTTTGATTCTAGTGATCTCGGGCATATTGCGAGCTTTTACGATTCTCCCCCTACGCCGTTACCCTACCCCGCGAGAGAATTGAGTGAGTTAGGTCATGCATTTTTTTGCAACGGGCCGTGGTTGGCCCATGCGCAGGTGTTGTTCCATGGGCCATTCTAGGGCCCACGTTTACCCAATCAGTACCCAAGCTTGGTTCCTTATTGGCCAGACATCGGCCCTACATCTGTCAGGTCAGCGCTGTACATTGGCCCGAGCTTGTGCCGGCTAAGTCGGCCCGAGTGAGGTCATTGTCAATCCCCAACCTTGGCCCAAGCTTTTTTGCAAGCTAGGCCCCACAACTTTTAGGTTGGAAGCAGACGTCGGCCCAGTGTTTCGCCAATATTGCTTTTCCCGCTGGGAAGTAGCGTTGTCATGCAAAATTTCTCACTGGGCCGTGATATGGCCATATATTGGTCAGCGTTGGCCAGGTTGGCCAGAAAGGTTGGCCCTATGTTGGTGGCCAATGGATGGCCAGTCTCAGGCCATTGTCAATCCCCAAGCTCGGCCCAACCATGTTGTCTTAGCATGGGCCAAGGTTGGCTTAATTGGCCAACTCCTCTCAGCCGACCTTGGGCCAAGGACGTTTTTTCACTTGGGTAGCCTAGTCTTTGTTCAGGGAAACGGCAGGTGCTTTCGTTGTTGTGTCGATGGAAACCCCATATACCGCTTTGGTAGACGCGCTCATCTTTTCTCGTCATGTTAACCTGGGGTTTGTCTACTCAATTGGCAGATTGCTCATGCTGGTCTTTCACCCGATTCTATATTGGCGGTCCTTTAGTAGACAAGCCAATTGTTTCCCTGCACACTTTTAGCCTAGTCTTTGTTCAGGGAAACGGCAGGTGCTTTCGTTGTTGTGTCGATGGAAACTCCATATACCGCTTTGGTAGACGCGCTCATCTTTTCTCGTCATGTTAACCTGGGGTTTGTCTACTCAATTGGCAGATTGCTCATGCTGGTCTTTCACCCGATTCTATATTGGCGGTCCTTTAGTAGACAAGCCAATTGTTTCCCTGCACACTTTTAGCCTAGTCTTTGTTCAGGGAAACGGCAGGTGCTTTCGTTGTTGTGTCGATGGAAACTCCATATACCGCTTTGGTAGACGCGCTCATCTTTTCTCGTCATGTTAACCTGGGGTTTGTCTACTCAATTGGCAGATTGCTCATGCTGGTCTTTCACCCGATTCTATATTGGCGGTCCTTTAGTAGACAAGCCAATTGTTTCCCTGCACACTTTTAGCCTAGTCTTTGTTCAGGGAAACGGCAGGTGCTTTCGTTGTTGTGTCGATGGAAACCCCATATACCGCTTTGGTAGACGCGCTCATCTTTTCTCGTCATGTTAACCTGGGGTTTGTCTACTCAATTGGCAGATTGCTCATGCTGGTCTTTCACCCGATTCTATATTGGCGGTCCTTTAGTAGACAAGCCAATTGTTTCCCTGCACACTTTTAGCCTAGTCTTTGTTCAGGGAAACGGCAGGTGCTTTCGTTGTTGTGTCGATGGAAACTCCATATACCGCTTTGGTAGACGCGCTCATCTTTTCTCGTCATGTTAACCTGGGGTTTGTCTACTCAATTGGCAGATTGCTCATGCTGGTCTTTCACCCGATTCTATATTGGCGGTCCTTTAGTAGACAAGCCAATTGTTTCCCTGCACACTTTTAGCCTAGTCTTTGTTCAGGGAAACGGCAGGTGCTTTCGTTGTTGTGTCGATGGAAACTCCATATACCGCTTTGGTAGACGCGCTCATCTTTTCTCGTCATGTTAACCTGGAGTTTGTCTACTCAATTGGCAGATTGCTCATGCTGGTCTTTCACCCGATTCTATATTGGCGGTCCTTTAGTAGACAAGCCAATTGTTTCCCTGCACACTTTTAGCCTAGTCTTTGTTCAGGGAAACGGCAGGTGCTTTCGTTGTTGTGTCGATGGAAACCCCATATACCGCTTTGGTAGACGCGCTCATCTTTTCTCGTCATGTTAACCTGGGGTTTGTCTACTCAATTGGCAGATTGCTCATGCTGGTCTTTCACCCGATTCTATATTGGCGGTCCTTTAGTAGACAAGCCAATTGTTTCCCTGCACACTTTTAGCCTAGTCTTTGTTCAGGGAAACGGCAGGTGCTTTCGTTGTTGTGTCGATGGAAACCCCATATACCGCTTTGGTAGACGCGCTCATCTTTTCTCGTCATGTTAACCTGGGGTTTGTCTACTCAATTGGCAGATTGCTCATGCTGGTCTTTCACCCGATTCTATATTGGCGGTCCTTTAGTAGACAAGCCAATTGTTTCCCTGCACACTTTTAGCCTAGTCTTTGTTCAGGGAAACGGCAGGTGCTTTCGTTGTTGTGTCGATGGAAACTCCATATACCGCTTTGGTAGACGCGCTCATCTTTTCTCGTCATGTTAACCTGGGGTTTGTCTACTCAATTGGCAGATTGCTCATGCTGGTCTTTCACCCGATTCTATATTGGCGGTCCTTTAGTAGACAAGCCAATTGTTTCCCTGCACACTTTTAGCCTAGTCTTTGTTCAGGGAAACGGCAGGTGCTTTCGTTGTTGTGTCGATGGAAACCCCATATACCGCTTTGGTAGACGCGCTCATCTTTTCTCGTCATGTTAACCTGGGGTTTGTCTACTCAATTGGCAGATTGCTCATGCTGGTCTTTCACCCGATTCTATATTGGCGGTCCTTTAGTAGACAAGCCAATTGTTTCCCTGCACACTTTTAGCCTAGTCTTTGTTCAGGGAAACGGCAGGTGCTTTCGTTGTTGTGTCGATGGAAACTCCATATACCGCTTTGGTAGACGCGCTCATCTTTTCTCGTCATGTTAACCTGGGGTTTGTCTACTCAATTGGCAGATTGCTCATGCTGGTCTTTCACCCGATTCTATATTGGCGGTCCTTTAGTAGACAAGCCAATTGTTTCCCTGCACACTTTTAGCCTAGTCTTTGTTCAGGGAAACGGCAGGTGCTTTCGTTGTTGTGTCGATGGAAACTCCATATACCGCTTTGGTAGACGCGCTCATCTTTTCTCGTCATGTTAACCTGGAGTTTGTCTACTCAATTGGCAGATTGCTCATGCTGGTCTTTCACCCGATTCTATATTGGCGGTCCTTTAGTAGACAAGCCAATTGTTTCCCTGCACACTTTTAGCCTAGTCTTTGTTCAGGGAAACGGCAGGTGCTTTCGTTGTTGTGTCGATGGAAACCCATATACCGCTTTGGTAGACGCGCTCATCTTTTCTCGTCATGTTAACCTGGGGTTTGTCTACTCAATTGGCAGATTGCTCATGCTGGTCTTTCACCCGATTCTATATTGGCGGTCCTTTAGTAGACAAGCCAATTGTTTCCCTGCACACTTTTAGCCTAGTCTTTGTTCAGGGAAACGGCAGGTGCTTTCGTTGTTGTGTCGATGGAAACCCCATATACCGCTTTGGTAGACGCGCTCATCTTTTCTCGTCATGTTAACCTGGGGTTTGTCTACTCAATTGGCAGATTGCTCATGCTGGTCTTTCACCCGATTCTATATTGGCGGTCCTTTAGTAGACAAGCCAATTGTTTCCCTGCACACTTTTAGCCTAGTCTTTGTTCAGGGAAACGGCAGGTGCTTTCGTTGTTGTGTCGATGGAAACTCCATATACCGCTTTGGTAGACGCGCTCATCTTTTCTCGTCATGTTAACCTGGGGTTTGTCTACTCAATTGGCAGATTGCTCATGCTGGTCTTTCACCCGATTCTATATTGGCGGTCCTTTAGTAGACAAGCCAATTGTTTCCCTGCACACTTTTAGCCTAGTCTTTGTTCAGGGAAACGGCAGGTGCTTTCGTTGTTGTGTCGATGGAAACTCCATATACCGCTTTGGTAGACGCGCTCATCTTTTCTCGTCATGTTAACCTGGGGTTTGTCTACTCAATTGGCAGATTGCTCATGCTGGTCTTTCACCCGATTCTATATTGGCGGTCCTTTAGTAGACAAGCCAATTGTTTCCCTGCACACTTTTAGCCTAGTCTTTGTTCAGGGAAACGGCAGGTGCTTTCGTTGTTGTGTCGATGGAAACTCCATATACCGCTTTGGTAGACGCGCTCATCTTTTCTCGTCATGTTAACCTGGGGTTTGTCTACTCAATTGGCAGATTGCTCATGCTGGTCTTTCACCCGATTCTATATTGGCGGTCCTTTAGTAGACAAGCCAATTGTTTCCCTGCACACTTTTAGCCTAGTCTTTGTTCAGGGAAACGGCAGGTGCTTTCGTGTTGTGTCGATGGAAACTCCATATACCGCTTTGGTAGACGCGCTCATCTTTTCTCGTCATGTTAACCTGGGGTTTGTCTACTCAATTGGCAGATTGCTCATGCTGGTCTTTCACCCGATTCTATATTGGCGGTCCTTTAGTAGACAAGCCAATTGTTTCCCTGCGCACTTTTAGCCTAGTCT
This sequence comes from Ornithodoros turicata, assembly GCF_037126465.1. NCBI lineage: Eukaryota > Metazoa > Arthropoda > Arachnida > Ixodida > Argasidae > Ornithodoros > Ornithodoros turicata. The sequence goes on from NC_088201.1 coordinate 1,351,650, forward strand.
TTGTTCAGGGAAACGGCAGGTGCTTCTGTTGTGTCGATGGAAACTCCATATACCGCTTTGGTAGACGCGCTCATCTTTTCTCGTCATGTTAACCTGGGGTTTGTCTACTCAATTGGCAGATTGCTCATGCTGGTCTTTCACCCGATTCTATATTGGCGGTCCTTTAGTAGACAAGCCAATTGTTTCCCTGCGCACTTTTAGCCTAGTCTTTGTTCAGGGAAACGGCAGGTGCTTCTGTTGTGTCGATGGAAACTCCATATACCGCTTTGGTAGACGCGCTCATCTTTTCTCGTCATGTTAACCTGGGGTTTGTCTACTCAATTGGCAGATTGCTCATGCTGGTCTTTCACCCGATTCTATATTGGCGGTCCTTTAGTAGACAAGCCAATTGTTTCCCTGCGCACTTTTAGCCTAGTCTTTGTTCAGGGAAACGGCAGGTGCTTCTGTTGTGTCGATGGAAACTCCATATACCGCTTTGGTAGACGCGCTCATCTTTTCTCGTCATGTTAACCTGGGGTTTGTCTACTCAATTGGCAGATTGCTCATGCTGGTCTTTCACCCGATTCTATATTGGCGGTCCTTTAGTAGACAAGCCAATTGTTTCCCTGCGCACTTTTAGCCTAGTCTTTGTTCAGGGAAACGGCAGGTGCTTCTGTTGTGTCGATGGAAACTCCATATACCGCTTTGGTAGACGCGCTCATCTTTTCTCGTCATGTTAACCTGGGGTTTGTCTACTCAATTGGCAGATTGCTCATGCTGGTCTTTCACCCGATTCTATATTGGCGGTCCTTTAGTAGACAAGCCAATTGTTTCCCTGCGCACTTTTAGCCTAGTCTTTGTTCAGGGAAACGGCAGGTGCTTCTGTTGTGTCGATGGAAACTCCATATACCGCTTTGGTAGACGCGCTCATCTTTTCTCGTCATGTTAACCTGGGGTTTGTCTACTCAATTGGCAGATTGCTCATGCTGGTCTTTCACCCGATTCTATATTGGCGGTCCTTTAGTAGACAAGCCAATTGTTTCCCTGCGCACTTTTAGCCTAGTCTTTGTTCAGGGAAACGGCAGGTGCTTCTGTTGTTGTGTCGATGGAAACTCCATATACCGCTTTGGTAGACGGGCTCATCTTTTCTCGTCATGTTAACCTGGGGTTTGTCTACTCAATTGGCAGATTGCTCATGCTGGTCTTTCACCCGATTCTATATTGGCGGTCCTTTAGTAGACAAGCCAATTGTTTCCCTGCGCACTTTTAGCCTAGTCTTTGTTCAGGGAAACGGCAGGTGCTTCTGTTGTTGTGTCGATGGTAACTCCATATACCGCTTTGGTAGACGTGCTCATCTTTTCTCGTCATGTTAACCTGGGGTTTGTCTACTCAATTGGCAGATTGCTCATGCTGGTCTTTCACCCGATTCTATATTGGCGGTCCTTTAGTAGACAAGCCAATTGTTTCCCTGCGCACTTTTAGCCTAGTCTTTGTTCAGGGAAGCGGCACGTGCTTCTGTTGTTGTGTCGATCGAAACTCCATATACCGCTTTGGTAGACGCGGTCATCTTTTCTCGTCATGTTAACCTGGGGTTTGTCTACTCAATTGGCAGATTGCTCATGCTGGTCTTTCACCCGATTCTATATTGGCGGTCCTTTAGTAGACAAGCCAATTGTTTCCCTGCGCACTTTTAGCCTAGTCTTTGTTCAGGGAAACGGCAGGTGCTTTCGTTGTTGTGTCGATGGAAACTCCATATACCGCTTTGGTAGACGCGCTCATCTTTTCTCGTCATGTTAACCTGGGGTTTGTCTACTCAACTGGCAGATTGCTCATGCTGGTCTTTCACCCGATTCTATATTGGCGGTCCTTTAGTAGACAAGCCAATTGTTTCCCTGCGCACTTTTAGCCTAGTCTTTGTTCAGGGAAACGGCAGGTGCTTTCGTTGTTGTGTCGATGGAAACTCCATATACCGCTTTGGTAGACGCGCTCATCTTTTCTCGTCATGTTAACCTGGGGTTTGTCTACTCAACTGGCAGATTGCTCATGCTGGTCTTTCACCCGATTCTATATTGGCGGTCCTTTAGTAGACAAGCCAATTGTTTCCCTGCGCACTTTTAGAGTAGTCTTTGTTCAGGGAAACGGCAGGTGCTTTCGTTGTGTCGATGGAAACTCCATATACCGCTTTGGTAGACGCGCTCATCGTTTCTCGTCATGTTAACCTGGGGTTTGTCTGGCAGATTGCTCATGCTGGTCTTTCACCCGATTCTATATTGGCGGTCCTTTAGTAGACAAGCCAATTGTTTCCCTGCGCGCTTTTAGCCTGGTCTTTGTTCAGGGAAACGGCAGGTGCTTTCGTTGTTGTGTCGATGGAAACTCCATATACCGCTTTGGTAGACGCGCTCATCTTTTCTCGTCATGTTAACCTGGGGTTTGTCTACTCAATTGGCAGATTGCTCATGCTGGTCTTTCACCCGATTCTATATTGGCGGTCCTTTAGTAGACAAGCCAATTGTTTCCCTGCACACTTTTAGCCTAGTCTTTGTTCAGGGAAACGGCAGGTGCTTTCGTTGTTGTGTCGATGGAAACCCCATATACCGCTTTGGTAGACGCGCTCATCTTTTCTCGTCATGTTAACCTGGGGTTTGTCTACTCAATTGGCAGATTGCTCATGCTGGTCTTTCACCCGATTCTATATTGGCGGTCCTTTAGTAGACAAGCCAATTGTTTCCCTGCACACTTTTAGCCTAGTCTTTGTTCAGGGAAACGGCAGGTGCTTTCGTTGTTGTGTCGATGGAAACTCCATATACCGCTTTGGTAGACGCGCTCATCTTTTCTCGTCATGTTAACCTGGGGTTTGTCTACTCAATTGGCAGATTGCTCATGCTGGTCTTTCACCCGATTCTATATTGGCGGTCCTTTAGTAGACAAGCCAATTGTTTCCCTGCACACTTTTAGCCTAGTCTTTGTTCAGGGAAACGGCAGGTGCTTCTGTTGTGTCGATGGAAACTCCATATACCGCTTTGGTAGACGCGCTCATCTTTTCTCGTCATGTTAACCTGGGGTTTGTCTACTCAATTGGCAGATTGCTCATGCTGGTCTTTCACCCGATTCTATATTGGCGGTCCTTTAGTAGACAAGCCAATTGTTTCCCTGCGCACTTTTAGCCTAGTCTTTGTTCAGGGAAACGGCAGGTGCTTCTGTTGTGTCGATGGAAACTCCATATACCGCTTTGGTAGACGCGCTCATCTTTTCTCGTCATGTTAACCTGGGGTTTGTCTACTCAATTGGCAGATTGCTCATGCTGGTCTTTCACCCGATTCTATATTGGCGGTCCTTTAGTAGACAAGCCAATTGTTTCCCTGCGCACTTTTAGCCTAGTCTTTGTTCAGGGAAACGGCAGGTGCTTCTGTTGTGTCGATGGAAACTCCATATACCGCTTTGGTAGACGCGCTCATCTTTTCTCGTCATGTTAACCTGGGGTTTGTCTACTCAATTGGCAGATTGCTCATGCTGGTCTTTCACCCGATTCTATATTGGCGGTCCTTTAGTAGACAAGCCAATTGTTTCCCTGCGCACTTTTAGCCTAGTCTTTGTTCAGGGAAACGGCAGGTGCTTCTGTTGTGTCGATGGAAACTCCATATACCGCTTTGGTAGACGCGCTCATCTTTTCTCGTCATGTTAACCTGGGGTTTGTCTACTCAATTGGCAGATTGCTCATGCTGGTCTTTCACCCGATTCTATATTGGCGGTCCTTTAGTAGACAAGCCAATTGTTTCCCTGCGCACTTTTAGCCTAGTCTTTGTTCAGGGAAACGGCAGGTGCTTCTGTTGTGTCGATGGAAACTCCATATACCGCTTTGGTAGACGCACTCATCTTTTCTCGTCATGTTAACCTGGGGTTTGTCTACTCAATTGGCAGATTGCTCATGCTGGTCTTTCACCCGATTCTATATTGGCGGTCCTTTAGTAGACAAGCCAATTGTTTCCCTGCGGACTTTTAGCCTAGTCTTTGTTCAGGGAAACGGCAGGTGCTTCTGTTGTGTCGATGGAAACTCCATATACCGCTTTGGTAGACGCGCTCATCTTTTCTCGTCATGTTAACCTGGGGTTTGTCTACTAAATTGGCAGATTGCTCATGCTGGTCTTTCACCCGATTCTATATTGGCGGTCCTTTAGTAGACAAGCCAATTGTTTCCCTGCGCACTTTTAGCCTAGTCTTTGTTCAGGGAAACGGCAGGTGCTTCTGTTGTTGTGTCGATGGAAACTCCATATACCGCTTTGGTAGACGGGCTCATCTTTTCTCGTCATGTTAACCTGGGGTTTGTCTACTCAATTGGCAGATTGCTCATGCTGGTCTTTCACCCGATTCTATATTGGCGGTCCTTTAGTAGACAAGCCAATTGTTTCCCTGCGCACTTTTAGCCGTCTTTGTTCAGGGAAACGGCAGGTGCTTCTGTTGTTGTGTCGATGGAAACTCCATATACCGCTTTGGTAGACGTGCTCATCTTTTCTCGTCATGTTAACCTGGGGTTTGTCTACTCAATTGGCAGATTGCTCATGCTGGTCTTTCACCCGATTCTATATTGGCGGTCCTTTAGTAGACAAGCCAATTGTTTCCCTGCGCACTTTTAGCCTAGTCTTTGTTCAGGGAAGCGGCACGTGCTTCTGTTGTTGTGTCGATCGAAACTCCATATACCGCTTTGGTAGACGCGGTCATCTTTTCTCGTCATGTTAACCTGGGGTTTGTCTACTCAATTGGCAGATTGCTCATGCTGGTCTTTCACCCGATTCTATATTGGCGGTCCTTTAGTAGACAAGCCAATTGTTTCCCTGCGCACTTTTAGCCTAGTCTTTGTTCAGGGAAACGGCAGGTGCTTTCGTTGTTGTGTCGATGGAAACTCCATATACCGCTTTGGTAGACGTGCTCATCTTTTCTCGTCATGTTAACCTGGGGTTTGTCTACTCAACTGGCAGATTGCTCATGCTGGTCTTTCACCCGATTCTATATTGGCGGTCCTTTAGTAGACAAGCCAATTGTTTCCCTGCGCACTTTTAGCCTAGTCTTTGTTCAGGGAAACGGCAGGTGCTTTCGTTGTTGTGTCGATGGAAACTCCATATACCGCTTTGGTAGACGCGCTCATCTTTTCTCGTCATGTTAACCTGGGGTTTGTCTACTCAACTGGCAGATTGCTCATGCTGGTCTTTCACCCGATTCTATATTGGCGGTCCTTTAGTAGACAAGCCAATTGTTTCCCTGCGCACTTTTAGAGTAGTCTTTGTTCAGGGAAACGGCAGGTGCTTTCGTTGTGTCGATGGAAACTCCATATACCGCTTTGGTAGACGCGCTCATCGTTTCTCGTCATGTTAACCTGGGGTTTGTCTGGCAGATTGCTCATGCTGGTCTTTCACCCGATTCTATATTGGCGGTCCTTTAGTAGACAAGCCAATTGTTTCCCTGCGCGCTTTTAGCCTGGTCTTTGTTCAGGGAAACGGCAGGTGCTTTCGTTGTTGTGTCGATGGAAACTCCATATACCGCTTTGGTAGACGCGCTCATCTTTTCTCGTCATGTTAATCTGGGGTTTGCCTACTCAATTGGCAGATTGCTCATGCTGATCTTTCACCCGATTCTATATTGGCGGTCCTTTAGTAGACAAGCCAATTGTTTCCCTGCGCCCTTTTAGCCTAGTCTTTGTTCAGGGAAACGGCATGTGCTTTCGTTGTTGTGTCGATGGAAACTCCATATACCGCTTTGGTAGACGCGCTCATCTTTTCTCGTCATGTTAACCTGGGGTTTGTCTACTCAATTGGCAGATTGCTCATGCTGGTCTTTCATCCCATTCTATATTGGCGGTCCTTTAGTAGACAAGCCAATTGTTTCCCTGCGCACTTTTAGCCTAGTCTTTGTTCAGGGAAACGGCAGGTGCTTCCATTCTTGTGTCGATGGAAACTCCATATACCGCTTTGGTAGACGCGCTCATCTTTTCTCGTCATGTTAACCTCGGGTTTGTCTACTCAGTTGGCAGATTGCTCCAGCTGGTCTTTCACCCGATTCTATATTGGCGGTCCTTTAGTAGACAAGCCAACTGTTTCCCTGCGCGCTTTTAGCCTGGGCAGGTGCTTTCGTTGTTGTGTCGATGGAAACTCCATATACCGCTTTGGTAGACGCGCTCATCTTTTCTCGTCATGTTAACCTGGGGTTTGTCTACTCAATTGGCAGATTGCTCATGCTGGTCTTTCACCCGATTTTATATCGGCGGTCCTTTAGTAGACAAGCCAATTGTTTCCCTGCGCGCTTTTAGCCTAGTCTTTGTTCAGGGAAACGGCAGGTGCTTTCGTTGTTGTGTCGATGGAAACTCCATATACCGCTTTGGTAGACGCGCTCTTCTTTTCTCGTCATGTTAATCTGGGGTTTGCCTACTCAACTGGCAGATTGCTCATGCTGATCTTTCACCCGATTCTATATTGGCGGTCCTTTAGTAGACAAGCCAATTGTTTCCCTGCGCACTTTTAGCCTAGTCTTTGTTCAGGGAAACGGCAGGTGCTTCCGTTGTTGTGTCGATGGAAACTCCATATACCGCTTTGGTAGACGCGCTCATCTTTTCTCGTCATGTTAACCTGTGGTTTGTCTACTCAATTGGCAGATTGCTCATGCTGGTCTTTCACCCGATTCTATATTGGCGGTCCTTTAGTAGACAAGCCAATTGTTTCCCTGCGCGCTTTTAGCCTGGGCAGGTGCTTTCGTTGTTGTGTCGATGGAAACTCCATATACCGCTTTGGTAGACGCGCTCATCTTTTCTCGTCATGTTAACCTGGGGTTTGTCTACTCAATTGGCAGATTGCTCCAGCTGGTCTTTCACCCGATTCTATATTGGCGGTCCTTTAGTAGACAAGCCAACTGTTTCCCTGCGCGCTTTTAGCCTGGGCAGGTGCTTTCGTTGTTGTGTCGATGGAAACTCCATATACCGCTTTGGTAGACGCGCTCATCTTTTCTCGTCATGTTAACCTGGGGTTTGTCTACTCAATTGGCAGATTGCTCATGCTGGTCTTTCACCCGATTTTATATCGGCGGTCCTTTAGTAGACAAGCCAATTGTTTCCCTGCGCGCTTTTAGCCTAGTCTTTGTTCAGGGAAACGGCAGGTGCTTTCGTTGTTGTGTCGATGGAAACTCCATATACCGCTTTGGTAGACGCGCTCTTCTTTTCTCGTCATGTTAATCTGGGGTTTGCCTACTCAACTGGCAGATTGCTCATGCTGATCTTTCACCCGATTCTATATTGGCGGTCCTTTAGTAGACAAGCCAATTGTTTCCCTGCGCACTTTTAGCCTAGTCTTTGTTCAGGGAAACGGCAGGTGCTTCCGTTGTTGTGTCGATGGAAACTCCATATACCGCTTTGGTAGACGCGCTCATCTTTTCTCGTCATGTTAACCTGTGGTTTGTCTACTCAATTGGCAGATTGCTCATGCTGGTCTTTCACCCGATTCTATATTGGCGGTCCTTTAGTAGACAAGCCAATTGTTTCCCTGCGCACTTTTAGCCTAGTCTTTGTTGAGGGAAACGGCAGGTGCTTTCGTTGTTGTGTCGATGGCAACTCCATATACCGCTTTGGTAGACGCGCTCATCTTTTCTCGTCATGTTAACCTGGGGTTTGTCTACTCAACTGGCAGATTGCTCATGCTGGTCTTTCACCCGATTCTATATTAGCGGTCCTTTAGTAGACAAGCCAATTGTTTCCCTGCGCCCTTTTAGCCTAGTCTTTGTTCAGGGAAACGGCATGTGCTTTCGTTGTTGTGTCGATGGAAACTCCATATACCGCTTTGGTAGACGCGCTCATCTTTTCTCGTCATGTTAACCTGGGGTTTGTCTACTCAATTGGCAGATTGCTCATGCTGGTCTTTCACCCGATTTTATATCGGCGGTCCTTTAGTAGACAAGCCAATTGTTTCCCTGCGCGCTTTTAGTGTGGTCTTTGTTCAGGGAAACGACAGGTGCTTTCGTTGTTGTGTCGATGGAAACTCCATATACGGCTTTGGTAGACGCGCTCATCTTTTCTCGTCATGTTAACCTGGGGTTTCTCTACTCAGTTGGCAGATTGCTCATGCTGGTCTTTCACCCGATTCTATATCGGCGGTCCTTTAGTAGACAAGCCAATTGTTTCCCTGCGCGCTTTTAGCCTGGTCTTTGTTCAGGGAAACGGCAGGTGCTTTCGTTGTTGTGTCGATGGAAACTCCATATACCGCTTTGGTAGACGCGCTCATCTTTTCTCGTCATGTTAACCTGGGGTTTGTCTACTCAATTGGCAGATTGCTCATGCTGGTCTTTCACCCGATTCTATATTGGCGGTCCTTTAGTAGACAAGCCAATTGTTTCCCTGCGCACTTTTAGCCTAGTCTTTGTTGAGGGAAACGGCAGGTGCTTTCGTTGTTGTGTCGATGGCAACTCCATATACCGCTTTGGTAGAGGCGCTCATCTTTTCTCGTCATGTTAACCTGGGGTTTGTCTACTCAACTGGCAGATTGCTCATGCTGGTCTTTCACCCGATTCTATATTAGCGGTCCTTTAGTAGACAAGCCAATTGTTTCCCTGCGCGCTTTTAGTGTGGTCTTTGTTCAGGGAAACGGCATGTGCTTTCGTTGTTGTGTCGATGGAAACTCCATATACCGCTTTGGTAGACGCGCTCATCTTTTCTCGTCATGTTAACCTGGGGTTTGTCTACTCAATTGGCAGATTGCTCATGCTGGTCTTTCACCCGATTTTATATCGGCGGTCCTTTAGTAGACAAGCCAATTGTTTCCCTGCGCGCTTTTAGTGTGGTCTTTGTTCAGGGAAACGACAGGTGCTTTCGTTGTTGTGTCGATGGAAACTCCATATACGGCTTTGGTAGACGCGCTCATCTTTTCTCGTCATGTTAACCTGGGGTTTCTCTACTCAGTTGGCAGATTGCTCATGCTGGTCTTTCACCCGATTCTATATCGGCGGTCCTTTAGTAGACAAGCCAATTGTTTCCCTGCGCGCTTTTAGCCTGGTCTTTGTTCAGGGAAACGGCAGGTGCTTTCGTTGTTGTGTCGATGGAAACTCCATATACCGCTTTGGTAGACGCGCTCATCTTTTCTCGTCATGTTAACCTGGGGTTTGTCTACTCAATTGGCAGATTGCTCATGCTGGTCTTTCACCCGATTTTATATCGGCGGTCCTTTAGTGTACAAGCCAATTGTTTCCCTGCGCGCTTTTAGCGTGGTCTTTGTTCAGGGAAACGACAGGTGATTTCGTTGTTGTGTCGATGGAAACTCCATATACGGCTTTGGTAGACGCGCTCATCTTTTCTCGTCATGTTAACCTGGGGTTTGTCTACTCAATTGGCAGATTGCTCATGATGGTCTTTCACCCGATTCTATATTGGCGGTCCTTTACCTGACAAGCCAATTGTTTCCCTGCGCGCTTTTAGCTTGGTCTTTGTTCAGGGAAACGGCAGGTGCTTCCATTGTTGTGTCGATGGAAACTCCATATACCGCTTTGGTAGACGCGCTCATCTTTTCTCGTCATGTTAACCTGGGGTTTGTCTACTCAATTGGCAGATTGCTCATGCTGGTCTTTCACCCGATTCTATATTGGCGGTCCTTTAGTAGACAAGCCAATTGTTTCCCTGCGCACTTTTAGAGTAGTCTTTGTTCAGGGAAACGGCAGGTGCTTTCGTTGTGTCGATGGAAACTCCATATACCGCTTTGGTAGACGCGCTCATCGTTTCTCGTCATGTTAACCTGGGGTTTGTCTGGCAGATTGCTCATGCTGGTCTTTCACCCGATTCTATATTGGCGGTCCTTTAGTAGACAAGCCAATTGTTTCCCTGCGCACTTTTAGCCTAGTCTTTGTTCAGGGAAACGGCAGGTGCTTTCGTTGTTGTGTCGATGGAAACTCCATATACCGCTTTGGTAGACGCGCTCATCTTTTCTCGTCATGTTAACCTGGGGTTTGTCTACTCAATTGGCAGATTGCTCATGATGGTCTTTCACCCGATTCTATATTGGCGGTCCTTTAGTAGACAAGCCAATTGTTTCCCTGCGCACTTTTAGAGTAGTCTTTGTTCAGGGAAACGGCAGGTGCTTTCGTTGTGTCGATGGAAACTCCATATACCGCTTTGGTAGACGCGCTCATCGTTTCTCGTCATGTTAACCTGGGGTTTGTCTGGCAGATTGCTCATGCTGGTCTTTCACCCGATTCTATATTGGCGGTCCTTTAGTAGACAAGCCAATTGTTTCCCTCCGCACTTTTAGCCTAGTCTTTGTTCAGGGAAACGGCAGGTGCTTTCGTTGTTGTGTCGATGGAAACTCCATATACCGCTTTGGTAGACGCGCTCATCTTTTCTCGTCATGTTAACCTGGGGTTTGTCTACTCAATTGGCAGATTGCTCATGATGGTCTTTCACCCGATTCTATATTGGCGGTCCTTTAGTAGACAAGCCAATTGTTTCCCTGCGCACTTTTAGCGTAGTCTTTGTTCAGGGAAACGGCAGGTGCTTTCGTTGTTGTGTCGATGGAAACTCCATATACCGCTTTGGTAGACGCGCTCATTTTTTTCTCGTCATGTTAACCTGGGGTTTGTCTACTCAATTGGCAGATTGCTCATGATGGTCTTTCACCCGATTCTATATTGGCGGTCCTTTACCTGACAAGCCAATTGTTTCCCTGCGCACTTTTAGAGTAGTCTTTGATCGGGGAAACTGCAGGTGCTTTCGTTGTTGTGTCGATGGAAACTCCATATACCGTTTTGGTAGACGCACAATGGGGGATTGCTCTTATTGTTAGGGTGAGAGCACCTTTAAACACGTTTACGTTCATTAATTAACATACGTATATATGTTTTGTAGGTATGTAGGCTACTTCCGTTTTTTTCCCGAAAACATGCGGAGATTACTCCCGTACTGCAAGTGCCGAATGCAGTAAAAAACCATGAATTTACTGGTATTTTTTCAAGCAATCCCGGGATGTGAAAAACAGCTGGGATCCCAACACTAGCTGTGACCCAGGCCGTAAACATTGCAATTCCATAGTTTTCCAAATACAAAACTTTATGGAGCATAGCTCAACAAATACACCACAGCCACTTGATGAGTAGAAAAGCTTTACTTAAATTTTATTGTTTCATGTGAGGAACAGCGAAGATGCTTCCGTACAAGCAGCCGTTTTGTAAAAAAATAATGCAGACGATTGTCTTTGTATAACATTTCTTCATTTTTGTAGAAATTGTCGTATATAATATCACATGTCTGCCAACAGTGGAATGAACTTGTGGAATGATGCAGAGAATATCACACGAGTGGGAGCAATGGAAGGAGACACCTGAGATGATAGTCTTTCGACCTTGGAAGATAAAAGTAGCTCCTGCAGGATAGGCAGTATTTTATATACCAACCATTTCTTGTGTATCCAGCAAGGCAATAGGTTTTGCCCCACTACACTTTGACTAATGTGCCACCATACTTAAAAGATGTTTCCAAATGAGATGATTTGTATGCAAAATAAAGCCTATTGAGAGAGCCATAAATTAAAGTCTTAGTAGAGGTAATCGAAAGTAAGCTTTAAAAAATTGCTCCCTATACATTCTATGTACACTCTCCCAAAAAGAATGCTCTACTAGAGTCCCTCCTTAGCATTCAGATTTGTCTTCTTCCACTAAATTTTGCGTATCCTTATCTGTGTCCACCGTCGTTGGGTCCGTCTGCCGCGACCTGTGCAACACTGTTGAGGGATGCAAAACGGCTGGAGCAGTAGTGTCATATTTTTTGTCATCCCCTTCGTAGAGGCTTCCCTTTGCAGGGCCTCCCGTGTCTAGGTTGCCTAATGCCTCGTACATGGGGTTGCTGAAATCTGTTGGTTTATTCACATCATTCAGGCTAAAGTCTGCATCCAGTGGTTCCTATAAAGAGTACAAAAGTATTCACTTCCTGGCAAACTAAGTTCGCCATCCACAGTAAAAGAACGCACAATATACCCTCTAATATTTCCTCGTGCTACATTCTTGCTTACATTTCGTTCCACTTGTTGAATCGGGGAAGACTGAACATGTGTTCAGGCTTTATTGGATACCCAGAGTGAGTCCATGCATGACTGGACTACATGAGAGGAGCCGCCCGAGTGAGCACATCGTGCGATCCCGAAACCAGAGAACACGCGCTTCCACATGATACATGATCTTCTCACGCCAAAGCTGTGCTATTGCACCCCGCATACACAATACACAACACCACTGACATCCAGATGCACAAACCGAGGTAATTTTATCAGATTTCAATGCTATCCAAGGACAGCAGTTGATGTCAGAGATTAATCAGTTGGCTGATTTACGTCATTTGCAAAGTTTGGAAATCGTTGCAGTTTGGATGAGGCATTTTATTGCATTCTTTCACCGTGTGTAAACAACATTTTCCAAGAAAAAAAAAAACTTGACATTTTCTAGACAGAACTTGGAAGTTGCTACTTACCCCACTGTTAGCTTCCACAGTTGGGTTTCTCATAAAGTTTGGCGAAAATTCCACATTGGTCCCACTGCGGAAGGAGACGCTCTGCGTGCTGCCAGCCAGTCCATTTTGCTTGCTGCCAGATACACATTTTCTTTATATAGAGACAAAAATGCCATTATTAAACATTACTTACAAGTGCCTTCTACGAACGCAGACAAAAAGGGTAGCGGCCACAATCATGATGATGAGCACAATGATGACGGGAACCAAGATGGCTGCGACACCTGTTAAAATATATAGCAATACTCAAGCACAACAAATTCTCTGTATACTTTCACCTCGTAACAGTCTATCAAATACATAATGGTGCAACTACTGTATATTTGTTCCCCTACCCTGGTGGCACCAAGCAATATACTTATGCCAATATTAACAACATATTCCACTCTAATTACAAACCAAATATGCAACTATATTTTGACATTTTAAACCAAAGCAATCTCTTCCAAGCCGAATATATTGGAATAGTTGCAAAAATGCTTCTGTTCATCACAAGGGAATGTATGTAAAAAAGTGAGTGATATATCATACAAAGACCTATATGCACATAACTTGTATACAAGGTGTCCAAGCTAACATGCACCAGGGTCTAAAAAAAGAAAAGAGAACATGGTGCGTCATAGGAGAATGAAAACTGCAGAATATTGTGCAGAATTGTGTGTTCTGGTCGCCTGCATTTTTTCATGGTGACCAATTAGTGAACTTTTGCATCGTTCGTTCTAGTTACATTAGTTGTAGGGCGTGTCGAGAGATACCCATCGCAAATGTTTCCTACAGCGAATGCCTTGTGTGGACTTTCTTCCCGCAAAACGCGAAAGTGTACCACGTGACATGAAGCGAGTTCAACAACGAGTGCACCTCCATTTCAAAGCTCTCACACATACAAAAAAATTAACTACATCCGTTATCTGCCGAGAGGCCAACTTCAGGTCAGAGCTCACCTGAGGGTTGCTTCTCGACAGATAAGGAATGTAAGCATTCTTCGGTACGCTTAAGAGCTCTGAAATCGAGGCGTTGTTGCGCTCACCTCATGACACGTGCTACACTTTCGGGTTTCGTGGGGCCAGGAAAAAACTTCATGCAAGGTGTACGCTGTAGGAAACATTTGCGATGGGTATTTCTCGACACGCTCTACAACATTATAATTCACGTCTCTACCGTAGAACCAACGATTAAAAAGTTACTAATTAATTAACGAATTCAAACAACTCAGGGAAAAGAGATCCCAGGAATCGAACCTGGGTCTTCTGATTTCTGGTCAGATATACATATCTGACCAGAAATCAGAAGACCCAGGTTTAATTCCTGGCATCAGCACCTTAATTACTCAAACTAACTGTACTGGTTTGGTCTAAACTGTGATGTAACTGTGTTTTACGCCAAACAAGTTTTAGTGCGTATTCTGACAGATGTCTCAGTAAGGACAACGTGGGTAAAAATCGGGTTTCACCCTAAAACTTGAGGCTCTACTTACGAGCAAGCCACATTGGATTTCCACATTAGCACATAGACATTTCACTGTTGTAAAATGGTGAAATGGTTCATCCCCTTTATGACACACTCTACTAGCATTCTAAGTGCAAAATTCTGCACGCTTCCTGCCGGCAAAACATGAGTGCTCTCGTCATTCCATCCAAATGTTCAACTCACCATCTGCCCCACTCAGGGAGGATATACGCCTTCGAGAGATCGAGTTCTCGCAGTGCATGCCTTCAAATTCGCTGGAACATAGACAAACAATCTTGTCTTCTTGAACGCCCTCGCAATGACCACCATTGAGACATGGGCAACGATACGGCTGGGGCTTCGGAACCTCAAAACCTGTACAAGTTTCAAATGTGAGAAATCTTACTCGTCATTTTTGGGCTCTTAGTATTAAACGAGCGTTTTAAAGCTACCTGCATCGCAGCTACCAAAATTAAGGATGTGAAGCGCCGATCCATCCGGACAAGCACATCGGAAGCCCTGTGGCACCAATAGACACAGGTGGGAGCAGGCAGACGTTGGGCACCGGTTGGCCACTGCAACGAGCTCAGTTTCTGAATATCAAAGCATAAGGTTATCCACGCTGACATACCTGAGAGATTATACTTCAAAGGGTGGAAAATTTTCACTCCAGTTGGCTGTTCGACGTTTCTCTTGACCCGCACACGGACACCACGGCCATGTTTGTCCTGGCGGTACATGTCGCCAGAATCTCGCGTCACCCAGAAGATGCTGTCCTCAAACAGGTCCATTGCAAATGGATGCATCACATCTGGCCAATTTGAAATGGAAACAAATTGGAATTCCATTCGCAGTGGTTGGGAGACAGTGCAGCCACATTAGCAATTTCATTGCCAAATTTAGTGGGTTTTTTTATCCGTTTACATACTTTTTTTTTTTCGGATACACTGGGTTTACAGACTTCTTCCAGCAGACCATGAGATTTTATGAGATCGTATCAGCACAAATGTGGTGTCAGGCACGGTGATTCAACTCTCATTGTGGAAAACCACACTACCAGACATAGACTATTGCTCCTCATATTCAATGGTTTCATCTCAAGAATACATGCTGTGTTTTGAATAGGCAGCTTTTCATAACGACACCTTTTCAGTTGCCAATATTTTTGCACATGGGGACTTCTTGGAGGCCCCACCCTGTCTTAGAACACCCTAATAAAGGGTAAGTATGGTATGTGTAAACTCACCTTCTCCACTGACGATGACAACTCGATTAGATCCATCTTGCTTGACAGACTCAATTGTGTTCAGTTTGCTATCACACCAGTAAATACGATGGTCGGCAGCATAATCAATGGTGAGCCCAGTGGGATAGCCCAGCCTATCTCCTATGAGAACACGTCGCTTGGAACCATCCATCCATGCACTTTCCACTTTCGGGGTGGAGCCCGCATCAGACCAGAACATCCACCTGGATATTGAACCCTCCTCGTTTTACTCATTTTACTCAAAAAAGTTACACTCACAGTACTTTTTTTTTTAGGACTAAAGGAGCACGGAAGGAAGGGCCAGCATCTACTTTTTCAACTTAGGGCTATGCAAATATTCAAAATATTCCATATTTGTACCAAATAACGGTACCACGCTATTCATATTCGAACCGAATACTCAAATATATTCCAAATTGTGCCAGCTGGCTGCAAGTCATGCCTCTGGGCATTTGACGAAGCTACTTTACATTTCTGAGACTCAAATATATTCTGCAAAGTGGATTCACCTAATGCCTATTAGTGTTAGGTGAAGCTTACTTTACACTTTTGCGTGTGCAGACTTTAATATATCCTGCAACTTGGCTTCACCTAATGTCTCCAAATGTCAGGTGAAGCCTAGCCTAGTTTGCACTTCTGCCAGTGCTGCAGGGTCGCAGGATTGCAGGTATGGTTTAAAAGCGCGATTTGAGGGATCACTGAAAATTGCTACTTTTGAGGAATATTTTAGCAAATGTTGGCAGGGAAGTTTAAGCTAGTTTAATTATTTTGAGCTTTAGCTGGACAAGCTATGACACCAAAGAAAGAGGGATTTCATGACACAGTCTACTACTTTATGTCTGGGTACTAGGTTCCATCCAGAATTACAATTTTCAGGACAATTCTAGCACAAATGTATTCATCAATGAAATATGTGAAACTCAAATTAAAAGTAACATTTAGAGGGGATGTGCAAACGTTTGCACTTACAAGTGATGGCAAGTTTGAGGCTTGAGGTTCCTGGTGTAGCAAAGCTAGCCAGGAAAGTTTGCAATCAGAGTCTCACAAACTGCAACTGAGCATGTGGCTTCGATGCGAACTTTTGCTTACTATTCAGCAATAAGCGCACACTTGTGCGTGGTATTCGATATTATTCGATTCGCTACTATTCGAAGATTTTACTATTCGATTTGTACTTGATCCGAACCCAAAAATCACTATCAGCACAGCCCTATATACTTACAATATATGACATTCACATCTGGACGTGGCAAAAACCCAGTAAAAACAAATGCCGTTGACCACATGGGTGGAAAAGTTTATTATAATAATTCAATGACACGTTTTCCGGGACACTCTGTATATTAGCAGATAACAATCAGGGCAGGTAGTAGTCTGGCTATTACCACTAGGGTTTCGCATGAGAGACTGAAATGACAGACATCGGTTCACAAGTGCGCACTTATTTCACAGATATATCATGATGATCTCTTAGAAGCTGATGTTAAAATCAACACTCACAGACAACAGAATGTGAAACAGCTAACACATCACAGTTATAATCCCATCTGCGAACGAGCTGCACTACACTCACTTAACTCGACACCAGCTTGTGTAGCACCGGGCGATGGTAACTGAAGTAACTTAGGTAAGGCATTCTACTCGCATCAAAAGACCTCATAAATGTCTAATCTATTAGAGTATTTCCAAGCGCAGTTGGCGGTGTCGTAGCTGTGGTCAGCAAAACGCAATCACCCTTTTGATTTGATTTGATTTTTATCACCCACAAACCAATCACCCAATAGTGAGCCACCTCTTTGCTTTCTTTTTGCAGTTGCATCTCGTGCCTTGACTGGTTGCTTTCATTAGCAGACGATTCTCGGCAGCCAATAAAAAGTACTGACAACCTTCATGTCACCACACACCAGGAGTAACACGGGCATGACTGCTGCATGCATTTGTAAACTAATTTTCTCAGGAAACTGGCACTTCCCAAACTAAATATTTTGCATGACGGTTCCTGAAAGTAGTATGTTCAGAGTTAAAATGGATAAGGCCCTCAGTGCAGAGGAAGACGATGATGGAACACAAAAAAAGTGTCCTCGTCTTTCCCTGCACCGAGGGTTCACTGAGTATGTTCGTATCACACAGTAAAATCGATGTTCTTGCCTTCCATGCTCCTTTAAAGTGTTGCCAACACAATACAATTTCCAAAGCAGGTGAGAAAAAATACAACAAAGTGGACGAGGTGCTGCAAATCAGTCAACTTACCCCCTTTCTGGATCCAACACCAAGGATGCCGGCCTCTCCATGTTGGAAGAGAAAAGTGTTCTTCGATAGCGGCCATCAATGAGACTGACAAGGATCCTTCCTCGCGGACGAGCACTCGACAAGTCTGTGTCCATCCAATAGATGCACCTAGAGGAATTAATTGAATGAGAAACTACACCTACAAAGGGAACCTACAAAGGGAACCTACAAAGGGAACCTACAAAGGGAACCTACAAAGGGAACCTACAAAGGGAACCTACAAAGGGAACCTACAAAGGGAACCTACAAAGGGAACCTACAAAGGGAGTTCCCTCACCGTGCAACCCAGTCAATGGCAATGGCATTGGGTTTGGTCAGACCTTTCAACTCAAGGTTCTGCGGAAATCCAACCCCTGCACTAGAGTCAGTCACGTTGGGCAAGAAGGACCGTTTGATGGTCTTTTCGTAAGAGTCGGTCCAGTATAATACATCTGAAATGAAAGCTCTTCCATGTAGAGCAGAAAGAGAAAAGTAGGAGAAGGAAACCCACTCTCTCGGGGATCAAAGTCCAGCGCCTGGACACGACTTTCACCCGTAATGACGCTGCCTTGGATCTCGTCCTTCATGTCCAGTGCTCGAATGTCTGGGCCATTTGTATACAGGATTACGGGAGCAGGACCTGACAAAAACGTTTTAACAGTCCTCTACGTTTCTTTTTCTGCATGGGGCAAAAAAAAAGTGTACCTTTCGCGTGGCAGTGCGAATAGTACATCTCAAAACCTTCTCTGCAATGGCAGCCGTAGTCTCCCATCAGATTCTCGCAGATCTGAGAGCAGTTGTGACCGAAAGCTGAACACTCGTCGATATCTAGAAAAGTAAGTATTGCGTCAAAAGTCAAAGTTAAGAATGGCGCATTAAACGTACCTTCGCACATCTTGGGATTGTCGTCCTTGATCTTGTAGCCAGAGGCACAGGTACAAATGTAACCTTCACCAACAGCTGTGCAGTTATGTTGGCAACCTCCCCTGGTAGCAGAATTGCATGTCCCCTCATCTGCAAGAACGTATACCTCATTGCATCTTTAAAATGTCTTTCACGTGAATGTTCACACATTGTCCCAAACTGCGGATCAATAGGATTTTCCCAAACTGTTTGTTCAACAGTATGCAAGTACAGTAAAACTTAGATAATTCGACCCCCCGTTAATTCCGAAATTTGGACGACCCGCGTGGTCCCGGCAACCACCTGCACAAGCCCACAGGAATAAACGCTCGTTAATGCGACATCAGTTGCGTGCGCACCGGATAATTTGAACAATCACGGCAGAAAAAAAAAAAACGGCAAAGTGCGTGGTGACATCAGGCGCCATCTTGAAGCAAAATCTCGTTTTAAACCGTGTGTATCAGTCAACCTTTGTGCTACCTGCATGCTGTTTGGACGTGGCTTCTCCTGCAAAGCGTGCCAAGCACGAAACCGAGGACCTTGCAACAAAATTCGAGATACCTGAAGTGGTGAAGGATGGTGTCCCAAGACAGGAAGTAACGAAAAAATACAATGCGAAAAGGAGCACTTTGGCAACCTACGTGAAGGATGTGGCACAGATCATCACAGTGGAGTTACAGAGGCGGCGGAAGCCTTTGCTGTGCTGGAGGCTCAGATCTCCCGTACAAAGCAAACGACACTCTCGCAGTTCTTTTCAGACTAAAGGTACGTTCCTTTTCTTCTTTTCTTTTTATTCTGTTTGATTTCTTGGTGCCGCGAAGCAACTGTGGCTATGAGCAGCGTACAGACGTGGACAAATGGAGAGAGGACAGCAGGAAGGAGTGGGGGGACATGAGGGGGTTAATATGCATCTTGGGCCAACTTCATAGAAAACTGTGCCGACATTTGTCTGGAAAGTCTTGGGAAAACCTGAGACAGCACAGCCAGTGGTAGGATTCGAAGCCACCATTTCCCAGTCTTGAGCACGACCTTGGCTACCACAAGCGAGCGGGACACCTTAACCCGCTCGTTCATGCCGCTGGTAAAGATATACGTTCATAACGGCAAGTTCACCTTGTATTTTGTTGCCCGTTGGATAATTTGACATTCGGATAATTCTGACATTTTCGTCGGTCCCGTGCCATGCGAATTAATGAGGTTTTACTGTACAAAGAAGACACCTAAAAGTGACTTATATGGCTGGAATCTCTAAAGTCGCGAAAGCCACAGACTATGCCTAACATGTTGCCAACTGCAACTGCTATAAATGGAGAAATGCCACAGATCAAAGTCTGTTATTGACAAAAATCAGCTGCGTGGGAGTAACAGAAGACCATTCAGTTGGCCACTGATTACTATAAATAGCCTTCCATCATAGTTCAACAAGGAAGCACGTACGGCAGCCTTTCTCGTCCGAGAGGTCTCCGCAGTCATCTTGGTGATTGCAGACCTGATCGCGTGGTATGCACTTGTCGTTGGTGCACTTGAACTCCATACAGGGCGATGGAGCCAACTTGTCGCACAGCTCGTGATTATTCTCGTCACTGCCGTCGCCACAGTCATCCTGCCCATTGCACAGCTGCCACAGGTGGATGCACTTGTTGTTGGTGCACTGGAACTTGCGGGTCACATCACACTTGTGCTCTTCTGCGCAAAAAAAATTTTTTGCAAGAAAATTACAACTTCGTTGAGCCTTTCATGGTAATATTTCTTTCCCACCATTCTACCATACAGCTGAGCATAAAACGTGGAGAACACAGCCATTAAAAACTCACTGCAAATGTTGTCAGACTCATCCGAAGAATCTCCACAGTCGTCGTCGCCATCACACAAGAAGTCCGGTCGTATGCAAACCTGGAACATTTTTTATAAAACAGACACCTTCTGGTTGCGAGAGAGATGACATTTTCAAGCAGAGAGAAAACTGAGAAAATTTATTCCTGCGAATATATCACGTACATCTGTCTCTTTCGGTAACAAGACCATTGTGAACAAGGTAAAAATAGGGGGGGGGGGGGCTGATTGTCACGAGCGCCAAGAGGCATTACGTGCACAAAGATCTTACACAAGACCAACATAAAGAGAACGTCCATACTTTGTGCACACTTTTTGACCTCCACTGTTTCAATTCATGTACCATCTTTGCAATGCCTCTTCCTGGTCGTGTCATGCTTGTCCCACTCTACTCAACGTGAGAGCCGTTTTGGCTGGAAAGTTCTCTAACTTACCGTGTTGTTGCACTGAAACATGCTCTCTTGGCAGTAGCGGCCCCCAGGGTAGCGGGTTGCACAATTCATTTCATCCGAAACATCATGGCAATCCTTATTGCCGTCACAAAGCAACTTTCTCAAAATACAGTGTCCACTGGTGCACTTGAACTGGTCCTCCTGAGAAAACAAAATTCTCACACTGCCAAAGCATTCCAAAGGCTTTCAGAAATTCACCTTGCATTCATAGCTGAGACAATCTTTCTCATCGCTTCCATCATCGCAATCGTTGTCATGATCGCAGCGCCACCTGGACGGGATACATTTTTTGTTTGTACACTGGAACTCGCTCTCGGAACAGTCTCGATAAAGTTGAGCTGCAAAGAAACAAGGTTACATCCAATACTCAATCGACTTTTTCTTGTGGTGTGCCCTCGCAAATTAGAGTAACTGTACTTAGAGAACACTTCTAAGTGTGTTTCTTTTGCAGCCTAATTAAGGCCTCCAGGAATACACATACCACACATGGCACTGTCCTCGTCCGAGTTGTCACCACAGTCATCCTCAAAGTCACACCTCCATCGCAATGGTATACAGCGGTTGTTGCGACATTTCAAGTCTCCGGCCTCGTGACATTTTGGGCAATACTCGGGACTGGACTCGTCCGAGTTGTCGCGGCAGTCGTCTTTGCCATCGCAGAAGAGCCAGGTTGGAATGCAGCGGTAGTTGTTGGGCGACGGACATTTCTGCCAACCTATCGTGCAATTGCGGTTCCCTGAAATAAAACAGCCAAACTCTCGTGAAAAGAAAAAAAAAAGATGATGTCTCTACTCAGCAACATGACTGACTGATTTGCTGTACACCATGTTTAAGTTAACCAAAATACATATAGGTGACTGGAAAATTAAGCCATGCCATGCTTTGTGCCAAAATGGACAGCAGTGCTCTGGACATGAACATACCACACTAGGTCACCAACTGTAGAGTTAAGAACGACAACGAGAGACTGAGTCTAATGGAATGGCAAAGCAGGTGCACCAAGAGATCATCATCATCATTTTTAGCACTGGGAAGGCGCACCTTTTACCCCAAAACAACATTGAGGGAAGGTTTAACAAGCAGGAAGAAAATACTCGAGGTACACTGAACAGAGTCTGTTTTCCTGGAATTCCAGTTTCTGGTCCATCCTCCAATACTAAATCGTCAGTCATCCTGAAGCTTTTCATTACGATATAGGGAGGTATAACAATGCTACACTTTCCCAGCTTTAGTCACTTTGTGATCCCTTTGAGTGGTTTGTTGGTAGTAACGTCCACCAGGTAGGTGTAGCTGAGCTCCTGGGCTGGGGAGCTCCACTATCATGAGCTTATCTGCCTTTGTTCACCAGGGTGTCAAAGATGTGTTCCATGGGCATTTCCACTCTGCAGAGACCTTGAGGGATGTCGCCTTGAAAGCATTAGTGGACACATCAAGTGAACATCTGTTGCTACCTTACGAGCCCTTTATCTCTCTGGATTGTTTCGCAGCTATTTTTTGTCCAAGATGCTGTACATTCACAAAAAAAAATGCCTCTTCATCTTACCATTACCATGAGCTTATATCTGCTTGCATCCATCGGTTGCCGATGAGAACAAACCGTGTCCGCAATTACGCTCACAAAATGTCAACACCTCTCACTGGCTGGCCGCTACTCCATGTTGGTCACCCTGAGGCCGGCCTTGCTACTCGAGTGCATTTGGGCTCATTCAATGTGGCTTGTTGGAAAAGACACTTACGGCACTTGTGAGCTGGTTCGTCTGAGCTATCTCCACAGTCGTCATCAAAATCGCAATACCACAGCTTCGGAATGCATTTCCCATTGTTGCATTTGAATTGGGTGTCTGTGCTGCACTCTTGGTGGTCTGAAATGACCATTCATCTAAAAAAGTGACTTCCCTCAAATGTTAGAAAAAACTCACGGCAGACAGCTGGGTCTTCGTCTGATCCATCCGAGCAATCGTTATCGCCATCACACTGCCAAGAGACGGGAACACAGCGGCCAGTGTTTCGGCACTTGAAGTTGTGTTCTCCACATGGACGCCCTTTTTCAAGCACAAGATAGAAGATACAAATTTCCACCACAGCGAGAGAGCTTTACATCCAGCACAGAAAGTGAGAAAATCATTACAGTATTTGACCTGCATATAATGGCGAGTTCCATTTTCACTGCCCCACGGGAGAAAAGCTACTTCGAACCGCAAATAATGCGATGAGAATTTTTGTATTCCCCTACGATGATAGCAGTTACAACTGCACATGCGACACAAGTGGATAGAATGCTAATGGTCTCCAAATAATGTATTGAGTAAAAAAAGACATCAGTTAACACATATTTTCCTCGTTGCTATCGCTGTCTGACTCCTTGTCGCTAGGCTCCTCGTAAAGAAACAAGTAACTGACACCCTCAATGACGTTCGTTATACAGTCAAGCAAATTTATTACCATCTTCGATATAACGATAACTCCGGCATTACGGCCAGATTGGTGGTTCCCACCAGCTCTCCCATTGAAGTACATGTAAACAAGACATCAATATAACAGTCACTGTGAAAGCGTTTGCTCACGTATAGTGATCAGAATTCTCCTGGTGGTCGGTAAAACAAATGAAAAAAAAAAGAAATTCCACCTTTTCGCCAAAAAATTGCAGTGTCATTTTCAAGAGGCTTAGCCTCCGTGAGCATTAAAGTGAGAACGCAGTGCCTTTGTCCGCATATGACTGCCGAGGATCAGATGCAAGGCGCACGAATTCGAAGGGGCCCTCGAGAAGTAGGTTCCCTCTCCACATTATTCTCTCACCATAAAGTTTTCTGCTGGTTTGCTGCGTCCCATGATGGAGTCTCCATGGTGGTTCCGGAACGCGTTTCGACGAGGAAAGGCACGTGGCTCGACCCGAAGTTGAACGTACGCGCTCCATGAATTTTGTAAGGTAAACCCTCGTTGTATCGAAGCCGCTTTATTCAAAGTATGGTGAAATCCCCGTGCATTTCCATGTATTTCCAATCAGATTAGTCCAAGTCTGAGGAGAGCCGCATATTACGAAGCACGCACCCAACGATAGGCTGCTGGTCGCCACCCAGAACAATCCAGAAAAGCTGCATTTCTCTTTTCTTTTCTTTATGTTCTCCATACGCAACCTCTTTTCTTTCCATAACTTCTTCCGCAACCTCTTTCCTTCTTTTCCGCGGCAAGCAGTCAATGGCTGCTTGAAATAGGAAACACTTTATTTTCTTGAATAATGTGGGAACAAAAATATTTTGTAAAATTAGATTGAAAGCACTGTTGTGGCTCAGCATCACATACATGATATCCTGTGTTCTCCTCTGACAAAGACAAATGTCTGTCACCTGCAATCATTTTATACCTGCTGAAAAATCTTTCAGCATCTGCAGTGTTTATAGTAGCTGAGAAAAATTGCGAGAAATGTTGTTTTCAAGTAATTTCCATCGTATGCGCCACATGTCGTTCCAGCGTTCTGTCACGTCGATCATGTGCTCACTTTTATAAAGATTGAAGCCCTTTTCACTGTTGTTTCTGCATATAAACTTGTCTTTAAATTTAATGTGCACAATGTCAGCGGTCACTATACGGTCAGCATGGCAA
Organism: Ornithodoros turicata; assembly: GCF_037126465.1. Taxonomy (NCBI): domain Eukaryota; kingdom Metazoa; phylum Arthropoda; class Arachnida; order Ixodida; family Argasidae; genus Ornithodoros; species Ornithodoros turicata. The sequence continues at coordinate 1,375,912 of NC_088201.1, forward strand.
TGACACACTGCTACGATTCCCGGAAGAAATGCGCGTCTCTCCCGCTAGGAGATTCGCTTGTGGCGCCCCTATAGGCGCTGCACGGGGCGTATAATGCGAGCCCACGCATAACACAAACTCATTTTTGATTACTCATTTCTGAGGTAAACAAAATCGCATTATATGCAGACAAATACGGTACGTAAAGTGCGAGACTCACCACAATACTTCTCGTCGCTCCGATCTCCACAATCATTGTTACCATCGCAAATCTTAATCCTTGGAACACACGTTGCATTATTGTGGCACTGAAATTGCCCTTTCTTGCACGAAAATGGTGCTAAAAAGATGATGCAAGTGTTGTTACGGTCGTTTTCTCTCTATAAAGGATCACTTACGACATCCCACTTCGTCGGAACCGTCACGGCAGTCCTTCTCTCCGTCGCATTTCCAGAACACAGAGATGCAGCCATCATCTTTACCACCACAGCGAAACTGACCTTCGGTGCAGTTTGCAATGCACGTTTTCTTATCAGCCAGTAGCACGAAGTTGTCTGGGCAGGCACAGCTGAAGTCCTGGGCTCCAGGTGAAATCAGGCACAAGTGAGAACATCCACCATTATTTGTGCCACACGGATTGGGATCTGCAATCAGATTTCATTTCAGTCCGCTGTCTGCCTTTAACAGCAACGACAACTCACAGGGAAGCTGGCGGAGGGGATGATAGACGTGGATGTCGTATGGCCGATGAGACGTGTTTCTCAATACTTGAAGGTTTTCTCCCGTAAGTTTGTGAGCTCTGTAAACGCCTTTCATATTCCAGTCGGTCCAGAAGAGCCAATCGTCGAAGACTGTCAGTGCAAACACGTGGGGCACTTGGCGCCCCTGCAGCACAGTGTGCCTATTGGACCCGTCCAGGTCAGAAAATCTGAAAGTAGTCCACGAGCGAGTGCCATATTTACTCGCATAATTCTCCGTTCTTTTTCTCCCCTCAAAAAAGTTGGGGGCACGCATATTGTGGGTTTTTTTTTTAGTTCCACGTGAGCAGTGTACAGCTGTGGACAGACATTTGGCTGCATTTTCCTATATAGCAACATATTTTGAAGTGATACTGTCACCCTAAAAATATATGGCCATTTTTGCAGCGGTAAGGTATGAGTTAAACCGCACCTTGTAGAAAGACCACTTTTCCTACCCATAACTTTTAAATCTTTTATAGTTGCAATATTCATTTAGCAATGTTGTCCTCAGGTGGCACATTGTTTTCACAAAGCTTTTATAATTTTCATTCGTTTAATTTCATTTTTTATTGTCAACTGTAGCACAAAAGAACATTTTTAAGGGGAGTTGGCTAAAAAGCGGTGATAAAAATCGCTTGAAATTTTATATCTACTTCCTGCTTCTACACATTACCTATCATTTAATGGAACGCCAACTACTCGAACTCGACTCGATGCTCAAAACAGTGATTTGGTATTACTCGAACTTGACTCGAGCTTGAAAATTTTGCTACTCACACAGCCCTAGTAAAAACCTTGCTTATAAGTGTCTGGAAACACGCCCCCTAAGCCTGTGGAGCATTAGGGGGTGTATCACAGGCAGACCTGTAAAAATTATTTTTCCAAAGTTATGATTCCAATTACATGTTCACAAAAGTAATTAAATTACAGTTACAATTACTCACTTTCTATTGTAATTCAATTAAGATTACAATTACTGAGAAACATAATTGCATTACACTGAATTACATTCAAAAAGTTGACAGCAACGGGCAAACGACGTGCAAACTGCAAGATTTGATGTACACATTTAGTGCACATGTTCTGAAAGATGGTGGTAGTTGTGCTTGTGGTAGAAAAACAAGTTAGAGAAGTCTCACACAAGCACAAGTCTCTTGCAATGTTAAAGGAAATCTGAACACCACAGTCAAAAGGCTTTCTTTCTTCAGGTATGTGAACAAAGTGCAGATCATGAGTGCAGCTTGTAACGTCCATTGACTTTCAAGAGTAAGGTATTCTCAAAGTTCTTGTCTGTAAGGCTGCCATGTCTCCTTGTCATAACAAGACCACCAACCGAAAACAGACGCTCCACTGGTGCACTGCTGGGCAGCCCAACATTGCACTTCATGAACACCCCGAGCACACAAGGAAGATCTTTCAAGCACTCTAACGACTCTGAAGTGCGGGTCGATACCCACAATTCGTACTCCTGTTCCCATGATGCAAGAGTTTTTCTCCTTCCACATTCAAATGTAAAAAATCTGTACTGAAAAATGTACTGATCTGAATCGAGTCTTTGGGTAATCACTGTGGAAAAAAAAAAAAAAAAGGTGTGGAACTGACCAAAACTTTAAACATTGGGCCTTCCCAGAAAGCTTTCAAAGTAATTCCAAAAGTAATTCAAAATGCATTACTTGTAAAAGTAATTCAATTACAGTTACAATTACACAAATCCTAATGTCATTCTGGAATTAATTAACTACTAAGTAATTAATTATAGTAACTCAATTACTTGCAATTAATTACTTTACAGGTCTGATCACAGGCAGAGAATTAGATAAGATTAGATGTGCTTTAGGGGGAGTGTTCCAAGACATTTATAAGCAAGGTTTTCACTTAATAACAATTACTAGTTGGTAGTTGGAAATTAGTGCTCGTCTATGTCCAATTCCTTCTGTCCATGCCTTTTGCACTTATAACTATGGCTGACCATCCTTGTGTGGACAAGACATGATCAATGACCTAAATCTACTGCAGCATTGCATTGACTATTTATCAACAGAAACACATGGGCATTTATGTGACCTTCGAATTCGATCGAATTAAGTTAAAAAATGAATTATCGGAAGTCGTATTAACGGAAGTCTACTGTATGTACGGATTTAAAGACTATTGTTAAAGACTCATAACACTTGCTAACAGTATTTCCTTCTTCACATCACTTACTCTATGTAGTCCAAGTGGGCATCAGCCCAGAACAACTTGTCACTGAAGTAGTCGATGGTGAGGGCATTTGGCCACACAAGTTTGTTGTCGTACAGGACGATCCTCGTTAAGTTTGTTCCATCAAGTCCAATGCGACCGATAAAAGCATGGTGTCCCCAGTCAGTAAAATACAGATAGCTAGGGACAAACAACAGGTCAGTAAGGACATCATTTCGTGTCATAATTTAAGTATTAAGTACACCATCAACCTATTTTCAAAAAAGAATACATAAGCAAAGTCAAACTGCAGCACATCGAGCAAATAAAACAAACAAACGAGACAGAAAATATTATACTAGGTAACAAATATTTGATTATGAAGCCAACTCACCCAATACCAGGGTGGACTGCTATTGCTCTCGGGTCAGAGATCCCCTTGGGCAGCAAGGTTTTGCGGCTGGTTCCGTCCAATTCTGTTACATACATCTGCTTGCTGGTTCGGTCCAACCAGTACATTTTCCTATACAAGTATACAAGGGTCGGCAAAGATGCAAAAGAGGCATTCAATTCTCAAGGTTTCATGTTGCACTACATTTTCCTGTCATCAACAAAGTTCATTTATCTTCTCTACTTGCAGATGCAACCTGTGAATTCAGCCATTACCTTCCAATCCAATCAATGGCCAATCCCTCCAAGCCATGCACGTCGTGTCGAACAAGCACCTCTTCTCCCGTTCCGTTTGCAAACACTCTCTGGATTGTCTTGTTTCCAACGTCGGCAAAATATATTCTTTCCTCTCGGATGTCAAAGTCAATGGCTACCACGTTACGCAAGTTCATTTTCACGAGGTTGTACTGCGTGCCATCCAGACTGGTGTTCCTTAGGTAGTAGCGGTTGCTGAAAATTAGCCACGGGGTCATCGCTGCAATAAAGCCACGTGTCCATCACTCACAGTATTTCTTGTACCCCATCTTAAATGTGGTACGCTCAAACTATCATGCAAGGAATGTCTTTCATGACCACAGCCTTACAATGAACAAGTACTGGCAGTAAAAGGCAAGAGGATTAGAAACTTGATTTGTCATGCAGCCATCATCATTGAATGTACCTTATGCAACTCTCTGCAATGCCTCGGAAACTGATCCCAGAAACTAGAATCGTAGAAATTAAGAGTGCCCACTAGTGTCTGGGGTTCAAAGGACTTTATGGGAAACGCTTTATTGCATATTGGAGGCTTAAAGGGACCCCATGAATAGTTATCGGTGGAGAATAGCTCTCAAAGATGACGCTTATCTGAAATATGTATATTGCATTCAATACAGGTACAGTTCATGCATAAGAAAAACGTAGAATGACCGCCCGACACACCCCCTACAAGCGGCCTGACATCATTTGCCCACTCCAAGGTTTCCAGCGGGGAATGTGACATCAAGTTTCTCCACCGTGGCGGTAACGATCGCAGCAGACACCTTTTTTGGTTCATACTCTGCATGGTGAATGTACTAGCAACCAGGAGTGCATTACATATGCTTACAGCAGTTTTCAAGATCTCTCAAACAGAGCTATATACAAATGGTGGCTGTCATGAAGCAAAGCAGAGTACAATACAACATTGGACACCCACCGTCTTTTCTCTTGCAGGTGTGCCCATCCATTTCTCTCTCGTAGTAGGTCTGATTGCACTTGCAGAAATACGAGCCTGGCGTGTTAACACAATACTGGCTGCAAACAGATGGCTTCACTTTGCACTCGTTCACGTCTGCACATGCCTTGCCGTCTTTGAGGAGCTCGTAGCCCTCATTGCATTCACAGTAAAAGCTGGTCAGAGTGTTGACACATTTATGTTCGCACTGGTTCAACTCCACCTTTGTACATTCATCAACGTGGCAATGTGACGGTTCGTCAGAGCCATCCGTGCAGTCTTGTTGCTTGTTGCACACCTTTTCATAAGCAATGCACTGACCAGACTTGCAGCGGAACTGGGCTCCCGAACAAGTTGTCTCTTCTTTCTTGCAGTCCTTCTCGAGTTCGTCGCTGCTGTCACCACAATCATCCTCACCATCACAGTGGTAAGATTTACGAATGCACTTTGCATTGCGGCACGTGAACTCTTCTGAAGTACAGTTACGGAATGCTGAAAAGATACAGGGAATGTAAGAGAATTTGGTAGGGGTGTGCCAATATTTGAGTTCTCGAATTCAAATCGAATATCAAGCACTCGAATTATTCGATTCGCGAATCGAATATCCAATATTTGATTGTTCGAATATTCGACTACTCCACGAATATGAAAGACACAACCTGAAAGTGGGCTTCACCTCATGCACGTAAGCATGAGGTGAAGCCTGCTTTACGAAATTGCCCTAGTTGCAAGACCAACACAGGTGGGATGTTTAGTTTTGTAGACATCGTCTGTGGAAGGGGTAGCGCCCCTCCCACGTGCAGTTTAGCGGTGCCGATGGGGGACTTTGATATGATGTCTGTGAGGTTTCCTTTAAAAAGTTAGGACTCTCGAGTAATGACTACAGCCCACAAACAAGAAGGGTGTCTTAAAGACGTCCTTTATGTCTAAAATTTCAGGAGTGCAACTTCCTTAGGCGAGAGCAAAGAAACTAAAGGGTGTTCATGGCAAAGCTGAGGCAGGATATCAATTCGTTTGTTTCACAAGTGGCCTGTGGTTGTCTGAAACGATTATAGCCTCATCCGTATAACATCCCATTGCCCGACATAAAATTTTGGAATGAAGGTAACCACTCCAGTACTACAGCAAGTGTAGGCTCACCTGAAAAGCAGGAAGTGCTCTCATGTAAAAATAAAGAGTAGGGGGGCTTTTAGCAGAAGAATTGCATGTCTCTCTTGTGACAGTTAATGCCAGAAAAATTACACTAAAGCCATGGGGTACAAAATGGAAACTTTTAGTGCAAAAGTCACATATTGTAAATTTTGCAGGATATTCGATATTTGATTCGGTATTCGGAATTTCTTCCCCCATTCGATTCGATATTCGATTCGATTTAACATATTCGGATTCGCACACTCCTAGAATTTGCTCAAGATGGCAAGGTTTTCTAAGACACGCTAACAAAACTGCCTTTTTCAGGCCACTCCTCATGTACAGTATTTGGAAGATCCACTTTACAACTGAGGTTTTTGCTTTGAGTAAAACATTTTCATACGAGCACCAGCTAGTCTTCCTTGAGTCATAAGTCAACAATGTTGGATAGTTGGTCAATTTTTATACACATTTACTTTGCTTAAGATAAACAAATCCATACTCACTGCAGTTGCGCGGTTCATCCGAGCCGTCACCGCAGTCGTTGTCATGGTCGCAAAGCCAGTCTTTATTGATGCAACGCTGGTTCTTGCACTGGAACTGCTTTTCGGGATCACACGGTTCAGGTGCAGGACAATTGTGCACAGCAGAGCTTTCGTCAGCACCATCAACACAATCGGGGTCACCGTCGCACACCCATCGCTTTGGAATGCATGTTGCACGTCCCCACTGCTTATTCTGCGAGCACTTGAATTCACGTTCCGGATCACATTCGCGGGAATCTGCAATTTAATTTAATTTCCTAAACAATATTTATTACAGATTTCAATATGAGACGTCTTTTCAGAGTGGGTATGACTGCTCGTATTAAGCTGAGCAAACAATGCCAGTGAATAAGCGCTTACCACACTGATGGCGGGCATCTTCATCAGAGTTATCGTGACAGTCATTGTCTCCATCACAAATGTAGATCCGTGGAACACAGTTGCCATTGTCGCACGTAAACAGATCTCCAAAACAGGTGCGCTTCTCACTCTTGCAGTAGTCTTCAGGTTCGTCGGCTCCGTCGCCGCAGTCGTCGTCCCCGTCACAGTGCCATGTTGCTGGAATGCAACGATGATTTGGACACCTGCAGAAAACGACATCGCTGTTTGTTGAGAAAAAAACATTTGCTACCTCTTGCCTGAAGCTGTTGGGAGGGCAGGTCCGCTGGGAGCACAGAAGCGCCACCTCGTCAGAGTTATCTCCACAGTCGTTATCACCGTCGCAGAGCCAATAAGGTTCCACGCATATGTTAGTTGTCTCACACTTCAGATGCTTCCCTGGACAGGTACGATTGTTGGGACAGTGGTCGTGGCTTTCGTCTGAAGTCTTGTTGTCTTTACAGTCATTGACTCCGTTGCACAGCTGGCTCTTTGGTATGCAGCGGTAGTTGAGGCATGTGAATTCTCCCTCAGGGCAGGGCGGGTACTCTGCACATATCACTTCAATTTAGTAGATTATCTTCACTTCACTCAAAATATTCCTCGACTCAATTTCTCTCATGCATATGACTGTGTGCGCCAGGGGTCAACTAGAACCATCATACTGGGGACATAGTAAACGCGAGAAGAAAAAAAAAAATTGTTTCATCAAGGTTCTGCTGTGAGGAAAGCAACATCCAGAGTCATGAAAAGACCTTTCATTCTGCAAGGAAGGAATCTATGAGATGTTGTGTGGCATCATCCTTCTGCAGATGCAAGTTCCATTTTGCTTCTACAGAAGGGATCAACAGCAAAGGGAGTCCATCCAAGACTATGTTGACATTAACAGACTGATGTTCTCAGCATGTTGTCACACCATCAACAACATGAGTTGCCAATGCCCATAATACAACGGCAGCTACAGTAAAACCCCGTTAAACCGTACCTGACAGTAACACGGAAAAAGTATGTACAAAGCAGTACTACGGCATATCTGAAAATACACACCTACCTTTGTACTAAAGATGGGAGAACACTAATTCAACAGTGTTTTTTAAAGAAAAAAACACACAATGCCTTAATTCACCGAGATGGACAGAAATGCGTAAATCTTTGCTTGTCGGTGCACCAACCTCACAGAGAGAACCGTAACTTGAAACGTTTCTTGTGAGCTAGTGCTGCCTGCTTTGCTCTTCGCTCAACAGCTTGAACTAATTCCAGGTTCTCCTTTACGTTCAAAACGCGGTGCTTCACCTGTTGCCTTGGCATGGCATGGCTTGTTTGCGGTTCCTTCAGATGATCACAGAGATTGTGGGCTGCGAGTGGCGCTTGCGTATTACAGTACAGCCCTGTTAGCATTCCCTTTCTCTTGTTTCTGGAGGAAACTTGCTCCCATAGCCCCTCATAGGATGGGCTATGGGAGGAATTTTCCGGGCAGACCATGTCAACAGAGTGGCAATGTGTTTCAGCCACCTCTTGGTTGGCTCCTCTGCCTTTTTCATTGACAGAGTTCACAGATGGTTATCTCAGGGAGGACAGGAATGATACCAGAAACGCTGGCAACTTTGCGCTCATGCTGGACTGATCGTGAAAACACTATATGCATTATCAGACAGGTATGCGAAAAGCCACTGCAGTTTAAGTGGACCTAAGATACATTAAGCTTTATGGTAATTAGCTCGGAGATCCAATTCAAGTTCTGTCAAACTGGAACAACGGCTTAAGTGGGTACGGTTTAACAAGGTTCTACTGTATTCCTGTCTCCACTGTGTTCCACACAACAACCCATGTCATGTTTAAGGCCCTGACTTTTCCACGAATCCATGAACATGCCCAGTATTTAGTATGTATCACAGAATCTGGGGTTTGATATGGAATTTCACGTAACTACTAATCTTTACTAAGAAATACAGCTTTGGTGCCCGCGATGGATGTACCCATGACACCCTTTCCCGCACCACCTAACTGAGAGGAAAACAAATGTGTTCCACACATCTCATGTAGGCCACACTGGTTGCGTTCACATCCATCCCGTCTTTACCACTTGTGTTGTTCTCCCATAGGGCGATATGCCATCTAACTCACGGTGAAGCATGCAATGGTGACACACTCCCATTTGGGGAGCACAACGAGCGTACAGAGGTTAGTACGGTACCGAGGAATTCTACAAAAATGGCCAATTTTTTTTCCCGCTGTTACTGTGTTAGCTGTGTTGTGGTACTGTTAAAACAGCACAAAGTACCATGTGATGCAAAACAACAACTGTATTTTGGATTTGCAGACACTTTACTTTTACATCATGCTAGGTTAATAAGGATTTTGTCTTTGTATGTCTCTGCCAGCCTAGACGTGCAAGCACTTGCCACGGAAAACTGCAGAACTGCCCATTCCCTACCGCAGGATTTGAGATTTGCCGCACAGAGAAACCAGGCCATTCATGTTGTGGGAGGACTGTTAAGTGAGCACCAATCAGCTTTCATAATCACGCATGATATGGAGGCTAAAGCAGCTGCAAAACAGCGAGCAACAAGTTAAGAATATTCCTCAAAGTCCAGACAAAAGAATGATCACAAAGTTATCTGAATCACAAAAGTCCACTGAATTCAGGTCAGCTGTTTTGCTACACTTGTAGAAGACACGTAGAGATGGCATGTACAACTTACACCAGGTGAATTCTGTACATGAAACTTTGCAAGGACAGTAAACCCCTCCCAACTTTGGACGTTGTTGCACTGGCAAGCTCCTACTGAAAATAGCTATACTCCCATTTCTGACAGGGTTTTCCATGCTAAGTTGGACAAAAATATGGCCTTGGTTTTCTCAATAGCTTTCCTTAGTTTTTCTCTACCTGAGATAATGGTTGTACACCTAGGTCAATGGGAATGTGACCATTTGGAATAAATGAATTTCTAATGCATACTGGCAATCTAATAATTTGTTACTCACCACACTCCTCTTCGTCCGTACCATCGCCACAATCATTCTCGTGATCACACTTCCACGTCTTAAAGATGCAACGACCATTGGCACACCTGAACTCGGTTGGTCCGCACGTATGCAGCGCTAAAGGGATGAAAATTTGGGTACAAACACATTCCTGCAAAAATCATTTACCCTAGCACTTACCACAGAAGCCTTTATCTTCGTCATAGTTATCGCCACAGTCGTCGTCGCCATCACACGCCCACAGGCGGGGGATGCACTTCCCATTTCCGCAGGAAAATCGCGACTCGTCGCAGCTCACATTTTCAGCTACAAGAAAACATGATGATAAAGACCCATTGTGCATGTTGTTTCATAAAAGTACTCACGGACACACATTCTTCCCTCGTTGGCAACCTTCAATGTGGCATTACAAAGACATTCGACAGTACCATTAGGAGCCTGGTGACAAGAGTGAGAGCAGCCACCGTTGTGCAAGCCACATGGGTTTTTGTCACCTGAAAGATAGTGGAGAAAGTAAGTGACATTCCCACTGAAGGTCATGAAACTCACACTGCTGCCTTTCGGGTGAATAGATGTGAATGTCTCGTGGAGATTCCTCCAGTCGTTTCACCATTTCAGTCATACCGGCTCCCGTATGCTTCTCAGCACGATACACTCCGCCTGAATTGGTTCAGCACAAAGGCCCCGTGGAAAAACAACAATTTGCAACAAGGACATTGAGACTTACGGAGCTGTAGGTCCGTCCAGTAAATGTAATTTCCGAAAACCGTTATTGCAAAGGGATAAATGGTGGCAGACACAAGCGTCTCTCTATTTTTACCATCCAGGTCAGCTCGCTCAATTTTCTCCCTGAACAAATAAAGCAGTTAGTCGATATGGGGGTTTCTTTTTCCCCAAATTACCGAAGCGCGTCTGTCCAATAGAGCTTTCTGTCCGTGTAATCGATGGAGAGACCGCTCGGCTGAGTCAAGTTCTCTTCGACAATGGCCTCCTTGTTGTTTCCCGCCATGGTTGCCCGATAGATCTTGCCAGTATTGCCATAGCGACCCCAGTCGGTGTAATACATGTAGCTGAAAAATATCCAACCGTTAGTTATTATAAAACCTTTGCTCGTTGAGCAAACAACGTATGCTACACTCTAAGAAAAAAAAAAAGGAGTAAAACGGGGAGTAATTGCAGCTTCTACTCCCCTGGACAGCAATTACTCCCCATTTTAGTCCCCTAACCCGACATTTACTCCGCAGGACTGCAAATTGTCACTGAACTTCGCGAATGGCCTCCTGAATGCAACAGTCTATGTAAATATGTGCCCTTGGTCAATTTGATGGCATAAGGCTGTATAACTCAGACAACGTAGCAATTGTCCAGCCACACAGAGTAAGAAACAGTTAGCGCATCTTTCTTCGCAAATTGTGCCCTATGTATGGCGCAAGATTTTATATCACGCGATATATCACGGTTGACTGTTTGCTTCAACGTATTTTCATGCATGAGCACGAATTATGTACCTGGGACTCTTACAACAACGCGTGAAATGCAGTCTCCACTCTGTGACATTCATATACTCCCGTGCATTAATCTCGAAAGGGACTGTTTTTTTTTTGTGGCAATGCATTTAGTCCCCAAAAGGAGCAGAAGTACTCCTTTTTTTCCTTACAGAGTAGGAGGAAGGCCATAATAAACTCCTGTCTAAGAATGTTGGCTTACCCTTGACAGGGGTCGAGCACTATAGCTCGAGGTCTCTCCACGTGGGCGATCATGACGAGTTGACTGCCATCGCGGTTCATGGCATAAATACTACGGTTGGCAGAATCTGTCCAGTAGATCTTTTTGGTGGTCCAGTCGAAAGCTATGCCCTCGGGATTAATAGTCTTGTTCAGGACCACGTGGATCTCCATCTTGTCTGGCTTCACCCAGGATATGCTTCCGTCGGGACGAATTTCTGCGCCAACCAATTGACCTCGTATCTCACACTCTACTGCATCGTTCAAACACTCTTCAATATTACTTCCAACAGAGGAAATTTAGCCTTCTATATTGCTCCCGTCTTAACTTGAAATGCAGAGCTTTTCCACATAACCATGCCATTCAGGTGAGCCAAAAGTGCCCGTTTCCCGACACCAAGACAATGCAAAGGGGCACTTCTTTCAAAAACATAGATGGCAACCTTGATCTTCGCAAAATACAAGGGCAGGTTTTCACACCCACCTTTTTCTTAAAGAAAATCTCAACCTATGTTTTGGTTCTTACACAAAGTGACAACGGAAATATATTTCAAGTGTTATCGTTTTAAGTATATATGTTCAAAGTACTATTGGATGAAATGTTATTCAAATGGAATAAGTACAAATACAGGGTGTCCCAGCTAAATGCGAACAGATTTTTTAAGCATGCATATGTGTGTGTGTGTGTGTGTGTGTGTGTGTGTGTGCGTGCGTGTGTGTGCGTGCGTGTGTGCCACCTGTGTTGGTCACCTGATACCATAGCCATTTTCAGAACAAAAATCTGTTCAATAGATCGTCCACAAAAAAATTCATGAAGGAACACCTTTTTTTTCTTTATTTTCTTCATTGCACATCTCCAGAGACGCGTCTTCCCTACACTCCCAATGTGAGAGGGTGAAGGAGCACAGTGCCGCCTCGTGCGTACTGGAAAAAGATTAAAAGAAAACAGAAAATGCAACCCAAGATAAGGGCAGTTCCGATAGCGTCACTCGATGCATTTGTTTTTGTTTTGCTTCCGCAAGTTAAAGTTCATCTTCGATGACTGAGGTGGCACTGTGTTCCTTCACCCTCTCACATTGGGGATGAAGGAAATATGCGTCTCCGAAGATGCGCAATGAACAAAATAACGAAGAAAATGGTGTTCCTTCATGAATTTTTTGCAGACGATCTATTGAACGGATTTTTGTTTTGATAACGATATCAGGTCACCGAAAGAAACAAATGTTCTCATTAGGACAACTTCATAGCTTTTATAATTTGAGTTAATTAATGGTTTTTCGGTAATCAGTCATTCGACAGTTGAGCAACAGATGGCCAAGAACGTCCACCGGCCCAGAGGTGATCGAAGTGAAAACAGGACGACTATAGCCCTTATAGTTTTTTAATGAAAAATATGTATCGAAAACAAAAAAGACAACCTGTATAGTTTGTGTATACAGCGTGTGCGCGCCGGATGACCATTATGACCTCAGTGGGTGATGCAACATCACTAGCTTCTAATGACACATTTGATGACCGTCAGGGTGTTTGCTGCCACATTTTGCGCAATCAATGTTTGGGAGAGCTTCATTACGGAACACGGACTCCACGCAGTACATTACGCAGCTGGATGCACTTCAGTACCAGATGCAGTGACAACTAAAAAAGTTGTTCCAAATCAAATATTGGTTCTCCCAGCAGTCTCCATAGCAGGGCACAGACTTCCCTCATATGATATCGTTTTACGTGGGTTTTACTGTATTGTGCACTTCCATGACAGTACTCACATCCCTCATGACAACTCTCACGTATCAAAGCCTATTAAAATGGGAGCAATGCCTCTCAGACAGAAGGCCTGCAAGAGGATCAATTTTTCCCATGATTATGATTACCGAAAGTGGGACTTAGTTCAAAGGACCCTCCGAAAAAATGTGTAAAATCTTACGAGTAAAATACATTCTGCTGTCCGCGTAGTCAAAGTCCAGGCCCACAACGTTTGTGAGATTTCCCAGTGCCTGGAAGGGTACACTCATCTTGTGGGGGTCCAGGAAGAGGCTTCGAATTTCCCGGCGAGTGGTGAAAACCAAGTACTCTTTGGACACTAAGGAAACGGCTGTTACTTGAAAGCTGTTAGGACAGTGACACAGAAAAGTGACATACAGTCGCACGTGCGTCCATCGGCAGACAGTTGGCCAGATGCACAGCCACACTTCCATTTCGTGCCATTCAATGATTCGGGCATTGAGAAGCACAGCTGGCCACATGGCTTTGTGGAACACGGTGAAGACACTGTTAAGAGAAGTTCAAATTGCATTGGTCAAAAGTCGCAAGTCATATGACAAACATTAATTTTCATAAAGATTATCTTTTTCATGTTTTTGTAAGTCAGGGTGTCTACCAAATTGCAGCCTTCAAATTCCCTGACCAAAACAAAAGAGAACTTGGTGCCTTCTGCTACATTTTGATACCAAGACCCCTCATAAAACAAACCATTTATTATTAGTGAGGCTGCCCTACTTTTCTGCCTGTGATCTTGTCATATTGGCACACTGTTGCTCACGGCAACCTTTCTGCAGCATGGTCGCTCAAGTGTCTGTCTTGTCTGCGTGCACGTGCGTGCGTGCATGCGTGTGCGGTTGAAGGTTTTATGGTGCCAGGGCTACTTTGGCCAAAGAGCACCAAGTCCATGGGCACTCGGGGTTCACTGCGCATCATCGCGGCACTTGCCTGCGATTTTCCCTGACTACAGCTGCTTTTTAGCCAAATTCCCTGACAACCCCCTAACTTTTCAATCCGCATCAAAATTCCCCGACAATTCCCAGGAAAACTGGGAATTGTCAGAGAACCCAACTTATACTTAGGGCCTGACTCTTTAGGATTATACAGTAGCACCTCTTTATAGTAAACTGGCCGGGACATGTGGATAACTTTACCATATCGGGAGTTCTATCGGGTGTGACTTTAAAAAAAGTCAATGGTGCACGAAAAGTCATTCCAAGATTTATTACGCTGCTATGCACAAATAGGAACTCTTTGGTGTTAGAAAAATGCCCCTATTCTTCACCAAAACGGAAACTGTCGATTGCAAAATGGCAAATTTCTCGGTGATTTGCTTATGCTTCAGTTCGTTGCTGTCCGTCAGTTGCGGTAACATAGTCTTTTGAAGCAGTGTCAACACTTTGCGTTTTCTGCCGGTCTGCCATGTCCCAAACTTCACGTCACACACACCACGTCGCCAAACTGAGAACTGCGAAACGCGTGCTGGGGGTGCAAAATCCGGCAAAAACTAGGAAGCTACCTCGCCCTATGCCGCTACCCGCATTTCCGCCTCACATTCAGTAGATGAACCAGGATGGACACTATTGGCTGTTCCCTTTCCAGCTGACTGCAGTGTTGCAACATCCCCAGCATTATCGACATGACACGATGGCAGGATCTGACGTGCGGAAACCCACATTCTGGGTGTCCGTTCCTTACTACAGTATAAGCAATATCCTAGAATTTTTCTGTTTGCTATATCAGAAAAATAAACCATTGGGTCTATAGAAATTCAGTAGGGACCTCAGTTTTCTTTTACTATAAGCGGAGTTACTATAACGAGGTTCTACTGTACCCGATTACGCCCGATATTTACACCACCGACGTTTCAAACAAATAAGACCCAAAAACATCTGGCCCTACCTGTACACGATCAACGTTACAGAAACACTACACGGACCGTAAAGATGAAAAGATCTTACCTACTGGCTGATTGGCGCTATCGTAAACAACAATGTCCCGTAGCATGTTGAGATCCGACTTGATCGGTTGAGGAGGAGCGCTGTTGTTGCTTTGGAACTTGCTCGCCTTGTATATTGTGCGCAAATTCCTGTCCGCCCAGTAGACGTACTCACCCGACACGGCCACTCCCATTGGGTTAGGAAGGTTCCTGCGCACATACTCACGCTTTCCTCCAGAGAAAGATACTTTCTGCAAGCACAAACAATTTCAACAATTATGTAACCTACGTGCTAACAACTGGGCAAATGTCATTGTTAGGATACATGGGCACTGTGGTGTCACTAAGTGATGTGACACACCGCAGTTTCCTGTCTTTCTCTGTGCCACAATGATGCCAAAACCAATATGGAAGCCCTTGGCGAGAGAGTCTTTTTTTTCCCCCTGTGCGACATGATGCCGTTATTATCGCGCATCACCTGGGCTGTTCCACATGAAGCGATTCCATCGGGTTGCTCGACCACCACGGATCTTGTTGATGTTCTTTTTACTGGTTGACACCGTTGCTACGTGCACAATGATAAAAACCTTGAGACAGCTGAAACCACTCGTTCTGTGTACTTTGGTTAAACAGGACTAAGTGGAAGCACCCGGATACCAATGGAAATGAAAAACTGCCCTTCGGGAGGCACAACAGTGGTGTAAGTCATGGGGTGCGTTAAGCAGGTGCCCCTTTTTAAATGAAAACCCATAAGGGGGAGTATGAGAGACCCGGGATGGCTACTTAACAGCGAAAAACAGCTTTGGGGCATTACACTGTTCTTCCTACTGTCTGCTCATGCAGTGCACAGACTGTGGATACAGTGGCTTTGTTTGCACAACAAAGGTTTTGAGGACAATAGCAAATGAGACACAAACGATGAAAATTTTTAATCGATGGCATGGGAGCAATTTTCAAATAAGGCAACTGCTTGGCGTGAACATCACCCGCGAATAATCGCCGATATTCGTATGGAAGTTGCCCAGCGATAGGAAAGCATGATGGCAGTTGAAAAGAGAATGATAGTTTCCAGAAATGGGAGAATTCTGTAACATAGTATAAGTCTATATTCTGCTTCCAAGCACACCATTCAAACCAATTACGAGTACTTTTCTGCCAGCTCCAGAAAGCTTGTGCCCGGTGGATCGTGCACTCAACAGGAAAGCCAATTGTTCCATGCCCCAAGCGCTTGTCATTGGAGCCTTCGGTGCACCCATTTGAGATGGGAGCTCGAAAAACTCAGTGTCTGACACTCCAGAGTGTGCCGATGGTGCATGTGTCGCGTTAAGTAAGTGGAGTGTGAAACACTCGCACTCCAGGGCACCTACTTAACCGACCCACAGCCAGCACAATCCAATTCACCAGCAACCTGTATCACAACATGCCAATGCCATATCCTACTACATTAGGCTTACATTTGCATTGTCTAGATGGAACAAGTGAAGAAATGGCCATATAAAGCACTTCTGCTTGCAACAAAGTTGCACATACATAATTTAGGAACATGATCCCGGCAGAAACTAAAAAACCAAAATCAAGAAGAATTTCGATACCCCAAGTCAATGTTTTCAAAGATTTTGAATGACAAAGAAGGGATTCAAAGGTGCTGTCAAGACAGGAAGTTCGCTCGGAGATCTGGCTGCAGTAACGGACAATCGAGAGGCGCATGAAATTTCTACCAAGCCTCTCAGGCATGCATGTGTGCCGATTTTGCAAAAAAGCAATTTTGTAAAATGCCATATATTAACTCTTATTCCTACTCACCCACAGATGTGAGATGCAATAAAGTAGCAAAATAAATCAAATCTATGTACTTGGCTTAAATGAAAAAAAAAAAAAATTCACTCAGAGTTGCGTTTCAAAAGAGTCCACTGTATCTCATAACCCCTATGATATGTGCTAGAAAAGCTTGTCGCAGAACCAACCAAAGGCAACATTTTCAGAGCACTTAGGAATGTACCTGAAGGGCGTCCTCTCTGGAATCCACCCAATAAACATCGTGAGTTACGATATCTATGGTGAGATCCCGAGGGTTGCTGATTCCGGTGACTACGATGGCCACTCGATTGGTGCCGTCTAAGTAGGCCTTTTCGATCTTGGGATACTGGCCGTGGTCAATCCAGTAGAGAAATCGTTTAACGGGGTTCACAGCGATCTCGCGCGGTGAATCGGTGGTCGTCTTGAGAAGGATCACCCGATTGGAACCGTCCAACTGGCATACTTCCATGTATGTCTCATGTGGGAACACGTTGGTGAAGTAGATGCTACCTAGAAAGAAATATCAAACAAATGTACAACTAGGCTTGGGTTACAATTTGGGTGAAAGAAGCATTTTTCTTTCTTTACTTCATATTTCCGGACCACTGCTCTACAGAAATTCCTGTTTGCATTGCAGAAGCTATAATGTTTCTTGCGTCTTTTTAGTGTGTGCTTGCAAAGTCAAAAGTCAGTGAGAAATCTGGTATCCAGGCCAAAATCAATTACTAGACCATACTACAGCAGTAAAATTATCTTATAGTACATGCGAAAATCTGCATTTAGGGGAGGCTACGACACGGATAGGTCTCAATTGGTAGAGCCCTGGACCAGCAATCCAGAAGATGTGGGTTTGAGTCCTACAGCTGGCTAACCTTTTCAGTGACTCCCATCTTTCATCATCAAAATCAGTCATAATGAGCAGGTGAGATGTTATTTCTAGAATATTTTCACACCAGTATTATGTGGATCCACTTCGCTGCTGACTCACACTAATCCAAAACATGAAGGTACGCAAAATGCTGCCTCGTGAGCAAGTTTTATTTCTGGAGCCGGGAAGCAGGGTATAATCAGACAGGTGGTAAAGCAGATTTTTGGGATGAAAAAAAAGGAGTCCATTTTAGATGGCCACAAGATGTGGAACATCCGTGCTGGATTTGTGGTGCAGAGCGTTCTCCACTGCCCATATTGGTGGCTAAATCGGCCAAATTAGTTTCCGGGGCTTTTCAGATTTTAGCGTTAGTGACAATGATGCAGATCAGGGGGGTTAAAACCTACTTTCCCCAGGTTTAATCCTAAAACACCAGGCCTTAATTATTTTCTACTCTGAGGCATTCTGATGCTTGCCCGTAAATAAATATTTTGGAATGAATGAGCCTCTTATACATATTATTGGCATAGCGTGACTGTGAACTGTGACGTGACTGTGAATTGCGTGGCTGTGTGGCAAGCTATGATGCGTCTCCGATTCAGCTGGTACATGCTGCCAAGACATCAAGCATTCATTCAGGGCAGGTCCCTTTAGCTCCAATTCTGCTTTATTCTAACAAATTTGCAGTCCCCTTCGAGTTGCAATTAATGGGATTGCCCTGTATCAGTGGTTATATTGTTGTAGGAAAAGCTTTCATGGCATGTGGCAAAAAGCTGTCTCAATCTAGAGTTAGATAAAACGTTTGCATGCTCTCAACAATCGTGCATGCTTAGCGGCATTCTGCTTGTACCTTTCGACTTTGTTAACGTGATCCCTTCGATAATGTGATGCTTTCACAAAGGTTGATGTATAACGGTGCCCTCGTACAACAATAGGATTTCATCTTCCCGTCGCTATCCTAAAAACAGGCTCGACTGCGTTAAAAACAAAGTTCTTCGAACACAAAAAAGCAACACTTTTCTTGCTACCTTACTGACGACTGATACAGGAAAATGAAAATGCAGCCATTTATGGCACTACTGCCATACTCAGCTTTCTCAACAGCAGCAGAGGGGCATAAAAAGGGGGATGTTTTTTTGAAAGTGGGATTTACTTAGAAACCGTAAAACTGGCAGACAACATGGGGTGGAAAATAGAGCATGGATGAGGACGACGCAGCTGCACTGAATACAGTGAAACCCGCGTATAACGATATTGACGGTAATCGCGAATTCCATCGTTATACGAGGTATATCGTTAAACGAGGGCTGACCTAAATAGCGCGTCCCTGAAAAGTCGCGCGCCACCCCGCGTGTAGCAAAAGAAAAAGAAACAGATGCTTAAGAAAACGTGAAGCCGTGTGACAGCGCACTGGCTTCGGAAAACCGCGATCAGAACTCGTGGAGGGAACCAGAGAACATAGCGGGACAACTTCTGGCAACATTACACGTCACCATTCTGCAAGTCGGCTTCACCTAACGCGTGCGTGCTTTAGGAGAAGCTTGCTTTAGAACACTGTCGCGCAACTCGCGGGTGGAAAGCACGTGCTAGTGCTAATCATTTCGCGAATTTGAGCAGCATTGGCCAAATACGGAGACACAAAAGCGTTACCACCTACCCTTTCACTGACAGTATCAGAAAATGAACAGTCGCTCTCTATTTTCTTGCCTCAATTTTTATTTGGTTTAATTCTTTTGACGTGAATTTCGGATGATACGAATTTTTTCCGCTATCCCCGTGAGATTCATAGCACTGAGATTCTACTGTATCTTATCGCGGCGAAAATCGACGCGAGTTTACGCGCACGGGACAGCGTCCAACATCGTTATACGAGTACTCGGAACCGCAGTCTCCATCGCTATACGAGGGTCGTTTCCCCGTAGAACCAATGTATATTTTGACGGTAAAATCATGAACCATTGTTGTACGAGTGATATCGTTATACGCGATATCGCTATCCGCGGGTTTTACTGTATGCAGTGGCCATTCTTATACCACAGGATGATGACGATGACGATGAGGGGGCCTCTTACCTGCAACCCAGTCAATGGCTACTCCTCTGATTCCGTTGCTTCCGATGCCGTCAAATATCACGTGCTTGAGATCCGTCCCGTCGGGCTTCATGCGGTAGATGCCGTTTCTCTCTCCCTGGTTAAATTCAATCCAATAGATGTGCTTCATTGCAATGTGGACGTCCAAGTGGAGAATGTTGTGCCCTGCGACAAAGTTCGTACCACAAACTATTCCAGTGCCCTCGAGTGTGTCTGACTCCCAACCAATCGTAGAATTCAACCTTTCACATCACAATGAAAAGGCACCTCACCTGAGCCAGCAATGGGTTGCATGGCTTCGCCATCGTCCTCCAGACTGTAGCCACGAGCCTTATCGAGTTCAGATACAACCAGGAAGGAAGTATAGGGGACACACACAGTATCTCCACTGCCCTTGTAACCTGTGCTGCACATGCATTGCCTTTGGTTGTTTGACACAGGAATACAGAGCTGTTCACAGCCTCCATTGTTGCTCCGGCAAGGATGGCTATCACCTGCCATCAGTTAGAAAATTGTTTAATATCAGGTCCATGCACTGCTATGTATCCAAAACATATATACGTATATTTATCTAAAACGAAAAAAAAAAAAATTACAAGTGTGCAAATATTGAAATTTTCTAATAGGAATAGAATACGAATATCCGCTAAATTTATTTTCCAATATCCAATATCACATCATAGGATAAAGGCTAAGGGCATAGGATAAAGTTTGTAATAGCGTTAACTTGCAACAGTTGAACATTGGAAACAAGCATGATCACAGTTGTACGTTGCTGAGCCTCAGAAAAATACCCTAAAAAAAGGCATATAAAAGGAATATGTATTACAAGAAGACTTGGCAACTAAATCGATTTCAAGCGTGTATTATATTTCTACGATCACTTACATGATCAGAGAACAGATGTGAAATATCTCGATCCTTAGAACTCATGGGACTTTTTTTTTTTTTTTTTTTTCATGCAACAGGAACATGTCTTCATCCCATAGAGTGTCTTGCTCGAGCTCAGAGTCCAGGAACTCAAGATGGGCGTGACCAGACCTCCTCCTAATTTCACATTCATAGGCGGACGCTCTCAGTAGTTAACAATACTGCCATAGCCATGGTGAAACGAAAAAAAAGGAAAAATCATAGACTTTCGTCCTTGTGTCACGGAATCTGTTGCATAGGTCACATGCGTGTGATGTCATAAGTTACGAGGACAGGTAGAAGTAAGCGACGGATGTACCCTCCAGATTTAATATTTCTCCTTTCCATGCTCCTGTGTGGTACTATATTTACTCATGTATAAGCTGCACTTTTTTTTTCCCAAAAATCATAGCGCCACTTGAGCGTGTGTGCAATATGCGGGCAAAAAACTGAAACACCACACTTGAGATACATCAACCCCACCCGTATTATTTCGTACAACACTGCCAGGCCCCTCCGCCTAAGTTTGCGCACCTAGGTCAGAACGGCACTTTCAATTTCTGGAGCCGCACTGCGCTTCGGTCCCTAAAACACCGTGTGGGTCTTCTTTGCGGACACAAGGCTCTCTTTCTGTTTGTGTGTGTTTCTGTAGCTCAGCTGCGCTTCGCTCACCGAAAAACGCCGAGCACCGTCCCGATTTCCACGCTGCTCGGCATGGCTGATTGCCGTGAGCTTGAACTTGCACCGGTTTCACCACCGCTGGGTAAAACCTGAACTGACAACTACAAGCATGCTGCTTGGAAAATTCAATCACGTGGTTAACGGTCCCTCTCCTCCTCATACATATTTAATGTGTCCACCTCACTGGTTGTCAACTGCGGCTTTGCTTCGACCCTACACCTCCTCATTCTCTATTTCATTCCTGTCACGCAGACGCTCCCTACATTGCTTCGTGTTGCGCGATACAATCCGTCCGTGCCACTAAACTCGGGGCACGTTCTGTATGCAGGAGAGAGGGGGGAGCACCAAAATTTGGGCACTCAAGTTAGGGGTGCGTTCTATACGCGAGCATGTTCTACAAGACAGTAAATACGGCATTCAGGGCTTATATTATTGAAAATAGAGAAAATACGAAATAATATGAAAAGTCCCTCATGTCATTAACAACAAGAACAGCCATTACCCGGATTCAATACAGGATCATTTTCGTTTCCGGTAATGGAGCACTGTGGTGGCGTTTCCAATCTCCAATTTTGGTAATAGCATACTGTTTCTGTTTCCATTACTGTTCCGTGCTATTACCACAACGTACAAATTTCTATTCTATTCCCTGTTAGCGCCGCGAAGCAACTGTGGCTATGAGCGGCGTACAGACGTGGACAGATGGAGAGAGGACAACAGGAAAGGGTGGGGGACAGGGGGGGGTTAGTATGCGCCCAGGGCAGACTTCAGGGGGAACTGTGACGTACATTTGACATTCGACGTACAAATTTAAGCATGCAATCCGTAAGCTTGTATGACATTCAAAATAGTTGGAATATTCCAATATAAAATTTTCCAATACAAATACAAATTGTACCTATCAGAAATTTCCAATATTCGCACACCTCGAGAAAAAACATACTAACCAGGCTTCTTGCCATACACTTTGAGAGATACCAGTCCCGGCGTGTTGTCCTCAAGAACCACTTGATTAGTACCAGAGGGAAGGTCAACACGAGCCACCTTCTCATGCACAGAGTCCAAATAATAAAGCTTATTGCTAAAGACCGTCAAACCCTGAGGCTTGGCCAGACCGGTACTGCTGTCCACCAGTGTCTTGCGGTCCTTACCATCGAGGTCAATGCTCTCAATCTGTAAATGAAAACAAGTTCTCCACTCATAACTGTAACAAGATGATGACAGACCCCTCGGTACTACCATGCTATACCAAGGCCTATGGTGGCGCTTGATTGGACAAGCAACAAGAAAGGATCAACACATTTGCCTGTACAGCGGAACATTGTTAAGTGTACTGAAAAGTATATCAAACTGGTAGGATAGCTTAAAAGAAAATGACTAATGCACTCACTCAATTTTGGAACAAAAATTCAAGGGGGCTTTGTTGCCATTTTGCCCAGGATGTAAAACATGATTTATGGCCAAGACTTCAATATTTCACAAAAACATTTATAAGGTACAGGTACCACACGACAGCATACATGGGGACTGCACAAATTCTGTTCACCGGAATGTTAAAGATTACAGGTTAGAAAGAAAGGCTCATGAATACAGCCAAAGGAAGCTGTTCATTTCTCGCATTTCTGGTTTCTGTTACTGACTGTCATGGCAATGAGTTCCAACTCCTGTGCTTTTCAACTGGTTATAGTCGTGACTCTGGATAAGCAGAATTTGCACTGCTGCTCCACGAGAACAAGAAAAAGGTGCAAGGTCTAGCATGTTAAACTTCTTTTGAAATTAAAAACGATTCTTAAAAACGAGTGCATTGTGGGGTGGACACCTTTCAAACCGCTCTCAGGGCTCAAACTGTCCTGCGGCCACTGCTGTTCGTGCTATTTGTTAAGGATGTTTCTTCTGAGATGAGACTATACACAGACGACTGTGTTCTGTATGCAAGCGTTCAATCAGAAATTGATCAGATGGCGCTGAACCACTCGTTTGTAAGATTTCTTGACTGGTGTAAGGTGTGGCAACTGGAGGTGAATTTCGCAAAATGTGCAGTCATGTTGTTCACAAACAGCAAAAATCCCTGTCTATTCTCTTGCGGTGTTGGCAACAGTGTAATTAATAGAGTTGATAGGTACAGATATCTGGATGCCCACTTCTCTCCTGAACTCAAGTGGAAGGCACATATCAATGCCATATCTTCTACAGCTTGGTTTCCAGAAGCACACCCTCAAACTGGCGTCCGCAGACACCAAGCTCTCAGCCTACAAAACTCTTGTGCTCCCAATTCTGGATTATATGCTTGAGTTGTTTGGGATCCTCAAATCGACAGGGATGCTAAAACAGTTCAATCAAGGGCCGCTAGATTCATCATGAAATGCTATGATAGACATTTCTCTCCATCATCTTCCCGTGACTCCCTAAATCTAGCTTCCTTAGCAACAGGTGAACTTTGGAAAGACTCACATATCTGTACCTAATAGTTCATGAGCTTTCCTTATTCTTCCTATTTTAGTTTTGCACAGCCCTCATCACTACGTAGTGCGCATCCCTTGAACATTGTACCTTTCTTTTCGCGCATTCATGTGTTCAAGTATAGCTTCTTTCCTCGCTCGATTGTTCAATAGAACTCTATTCCTGGTATGATTAGGGAACTAGTAATCTCTTAGTGATTTCACCAGCAATGCACGCCTACTCCTGCTATAGCCTTTTTAAGGCTGCAGTATGTACAAAGAAAATAAATAAATAGAAATAAATGAGACAAAGCCGAGGAGAAAACCTGAACAGAACAGTGAGCCACATCTAGTCGTTATTGCGCATGGACAACAGATACAGCTATCGCTGTCACTTCTTCGCACGCGGCTGCGAAAAGGCGACAATTTTTTTAACATAATATTTTCTCTTTTATTGAGATCTATAACATTCCAAGCGTAGCACGAACACTGCTTTTGATTTACGTAACAGGAGTAGGCAAGGTAGCTGCTTTCGAGTTTTTAGGATCACAAAATTGTACATGGTCATTCACCAAACAGCGTCCAAAGCAGCTCACTGTGAATCCGAGCCTAGAGGTCACTGTCAAATGATTAACATACCCAGCACCCCCTCCCCCAAAATGGCTGCCCACCCAGAGGGAAAAGTGAGAAGGAAGAATCCAGAGTGGGCAGTTTCCATGCTGCTGAATGACAGAAATCTCTTTTGGGTATGCTGTGGCCTCGCATCGACAAGATCACTATCAAATACATTTAGGCCAGTATGTGCAGTGTGCACGTGTGGCTGTACGAGAACAAATTACAACCGCACTGCACACTACAACTCGTATGAAACGATATGACTCTCATTTAGGAACATTGCCACTGTGATGCTAGAATGTGCTTCGAGTGTGCAATATCGACACGCTCAAGGAGGACAGGTAAAGTTCTGTCCAAGAGCCAAGAATTTGCAATTTTAACAAGATTCCACTGTACATGCAATCACACAATGTACGCTTCTGGTAGTGGTGCTTACAATGCCTTGGAAGCTCTGACTCCAATAAACACGTTTCCCCGTGAGATCCATGGTGAGTGCTTCCAAACGTCCCAAGTTTTCCCGAATAAGGATCATAGGGTTCTTGCCGTCCATGGAGACGCGAGCCAATTTCCGTGGAACTCCCACACCTCCTTCATCGAGCCAGAACAATTTTCTAAGAGAAAAGAAATTCATTTTTCAAATGTCCACGAGCCGAGTGAAATTGCATGCACTACGTTGTTGACACTAACCCCTGCTCTGGATCCACCACGATGGCCTTGGGCTTCCCGACTCCCTTTTCAGTGCCATCATTTGCGAGGAGCACCCGGCGAAACTTGCGCTCGCCATCCACTTTCACAATCTCAATGTTCGATGCCTTCCGGTTGCCCACGTACATGTTACGGCCCACCCAGTCAAAACATATCGTGTACGGAGCACCAATGATGCCGTCAGCAAGGAATTTCGTCACGTTGCCACCCTTCAAGCTCACGGTGAAGATTGTTCCCTAAAATCAAAGCAACCATGGTCATGATGGGCATTATGACCCATTATCCGTGTAGAAGGTAATGGATCATCATGCAATCATCCTTTAATTTCGCGACAAATTTTTTGTGAATCAGGCACAGGACACATTTGCAGGGACTAAATTTTGCTAAAAATTGAGTAGATGCTAAAGTTTATGGCTTGGTTCCCTCACTTTGTGACCAAACTTAAACTGCCTTAACTATTTATTCAATTAAGGTGGTATTGTGCACGCTCGTGCATTAAAGCAGTTCAAATGCTTACTACTTTAACTTAGCAACCACAGGCGAAAATACAGTTTCCGATTGTATCACGCCAATTTTCGCTCAAAATTTTCGCATGCCCATTAGCAAATTTAGCAAATTTTTCAATTCGCAAAATTCGCAAAAATTAGAGGCACATGAACAATGCGGGTTTTACAGTGTGCTGGATTTCAAGCTGTAGTCTTGTAGTGCTGTCTTGTTTCATAATTTCATGTCCCTTTGACCAAAAACCATTTCAACATTGGAAAAGGTCTTACATTTTCCTTGTCATCTTCTTCCAGCTGTACCCAATAAATGACACCTTCTTTTTTATCGTAGTCAAAGTCGTACCCATTTTCGATGCCTATAACGGGCACTATCTGTCCGATGGACTTTTCGTTGGGAGTCAGCCCCATGTCAATGAGTTGGTTGCTCTTCATGACCATCAGGAATGGGCTATCCACTGAAACACCACGTTTTAGAAAGGGGCCAAAAAATGAAGCAACGATTTACCTGGAATGCAAGAGCCAGCAGCTGACGCCCTGTCCTGGGTATAGCCGGGGGGACAGCGGCAAGAATACTGCCGAGACGGTGACAACAGGCACAGGTGAGAGCAGGGAGCTTTGGCACAGGGGTTGCTGGCTACAATCAACAATTAGGGTAAATCCAATTTCTACTCCAGATCTGAATTGCTTGCACCATCACAAGATGGATATTTCAAACATTTCCTTTCGTGAACTAAAAACATGTATATGTTCGAAATCGATGTGCTTGGCTAGACAAGCTGTACTATATCTTACCATTATGTTACTCAATGTGCTGACTACCATTTATATTTAACTCACACTAGTTATTTCTGTATAGTTGCTGCTGTTACTGCAATGTGGAGCCATGGCACCCTTTCAAAGCTCTAATGAGCTTTTAGCCCAGCTCCACCCATTACCTGATGAAAATAAATAAATAGAAAAAAAAATCCTCTTAATTCTAGCGCACCTTCTGCAAGGTATCTAGAGTGACTTTTTCAGCTTAAGTCCCTTGCCCGGGGGAAGGAAACATCGGGTGCTACTGATACATTTCGGAGGTTTCTGTCCATCGAGCCGCCCACAGTTAATGCGTGCCAAACGTGCACACGTTGCAATTTACAGTGACATCGTTACATGTTACATCAAGTGCGCTTCGCATAGCCTGCTGTCGCATTGGAATATTATTTGCATCAAACACGCACGCAAACTGCCACCAAATAGCGCAAATAATAAGTCATGAAGAAAGGAACGAAAGGCAAGCCAGCTGGTGTATGTATGGAGGCGACATATCCCTGACTTTGGGGGAATATTTAGGAGACAAACACAGCTAAGGAACTCAATGACACTACGTGACACGTGGTTAGAATTCAGGGAGAAATCGACTCCAGTTGCAGTGGAATCTCACTAAACGAAAATTCCTTAAACGGAATTACTGTTTTTAAGGGAACAGCAGCTGCAAAGTTGTTTGGATTCCTATTTATGCAGTTCAAAAATTTTCCCATTAAACGGAATGAAATTTTTTACGCCACTGGTTAAACGGAACAGAAAATGGAACTGACTTAACATTTCAAAGCATCGTTGCTATACATCGCAGCTTGAGCTCTCCGCTGCCGGTATGGCCATGATTAGGATGAGTTACTTTAACAGTTGTAAATACCATTTCGTACAGCATCGTGGACAGCGTGCACATCATGCTCTTGATCTTCAAAGCAAGGTCGAAGCTGTCAACAATTTTGAGAGTGGTTGTTACGCAAAGACATCGCGATGAAGTAAGGGGTGCCAAAAAGTACGCTAGCAAGAGCTTTAGCGAAAAGGACAAGCTGTGCGACGCCTTTAGTGCTTCATAGTTTGGACCGCAAAGCAAAAGACTTGAACTCGGTGACTACGAAGAGCTTGAAAAATGCTCGCTACTGTGGATAAAGCATGCCCAATGTCAGAATATCCCAATGAATGTGAAGGTGGAACATCTCAATGAAGACTAGAATAAAGTTAAATTGTGTGTGTATTCCTTGTCTTTGATGCAGTAATGTGCATAAAGGCTGCTTACAGCTTCTGCACTCCTGGAAATTACACCATGTAACATCTCACACACAACTCAGTAAATGGAACTCCTGATCAACGGAACAGATTTTCCGGGTCCCTTGAGGGTTTAAACAGATTCCACTATAGTCCGAAACTGTTTGGGGACGGAAAAATCGGGCAGAATCGGGTTTAACCCGGAAAAGTCAGACCCTAAAGTTATCCTGCTACAACTGGGCAAGTTTTCTATACCAGGTGTTTCACGAAGGCCCCCCCAGCTGAATAATTTGCTTCCTTTTCAGTGAGCATCCCGGAGACATCGGCCAAGAACTGAGCAGTGAGCGACTCCTTTCCATACGAATTAATTAATTAAATAAAACTACCAACTTTTAGATTTTACTTCGGACGCTTTCGGAATCTGTTTAAGAAAGAGTCAAGAAAGTTACAACTCATACTCGAGGCTTTTCCTCTTTCCATGGGCTAGTTTGTCCTTTTAGTCACATAATAGGACTTTTATTGGGTGACTTCACACTGAATCAGGCAGGGTGGTCCAGTCGACCTCCCCAATTTTTTTCTTTCAAACATATATTAAAGCCTTGTTCCTAGGAGGCATATTGGCGCCGAAAATAGTCTAAAATAATTGGTGGTTATTTTTGAATGAATTATCATTCAGATGTGGGCGTTTCGAGCATTGCGCTTCCTACGAAGTTTGACGCCACGTATCTTTGTAACTATTTGACATATTCAGCTGAATTTCTTTTCACGTATTATCAAGGGTGGATAGCATTGCCTCCTAAGTTCCGAAGATTCTAAGGTTTGCCTTTGAGGAGACAAAAAATCGCAAAGTTGCCTCATTTGTAAAATATGGTACGCTTTGAGAACCTCACTAGTCCTCTCCTAGTTGTGATACCCGATACACATAACACACATGTATGTGATACACATAACCATCTTTCAGCAAAAAAATTCAGTAGATATGACAATATTTTTCAGCTATTTCCAGTATTTCAGTAGACTGACTAGGAACACAGTAGATGTGAAATTTCAGTAGATCTGGCAACAGTGACAAAGACAAATAAGAGGCGTGCTGCTGCCATCCGAAACGTGATGACTATGACGACAGAGCAGATTA
This sequence comes from Ornithodoros turicata, assembly GCF_037126465.1. Taxonomy (NCBI): domain Eukaryota; kingdom Metazoa; phylum Arthropoda; class Arachnida; order Ixodida; family Argasidae; genus Ornithodoros; species Ornithodoros turicata. The sequence continues at coordinate 1,404,689 of NC_088201.1, forward strand.
AGTTTCAGGTTGGCATAAAATGCAATGTGTTGAACAACACATTCCACTATAGGCGAATGTAGGGGCTGCCTTTGTCTCGTTCACAATGCTCATGCGAGAGTGCACCAATGAAGGCGCTACACGTGGTGTCAGTAATACTAGAAAAATACTCCTAAACTGCAAATACTCAAAATCACCCGCAAATACTGTTCAAATAACATTACCTAGTATTTGATTTGAATTTCAAGTTTTGAATATCTGCACAGCTCTGCTTTTTAGAGGCAGGCATTAGAAGGACTCCCGATGATAGATTTAAGAAGCCATCAAAATAAAGTAACCAGATTACGAAAAGGCATAGTATTCTCGCTCTTCTCAAGGTTTTTGTTTGAACAACTTGTACAGACATATTTAAGTCCACTCACAAGGCGGCTGCAGGACCGGGTGGTTGATGTGAATGCCGAGTGGCTGACTCACGAGGTGGGACACGACAGTTTGGTTGTGACCTCGAAACTTTTGACAGGAAAGCACTCGGTTGAGTTGCCGGTCCGTCCAGTACAACGTGTCTTCGAAGATGGTCAGAGAGTGAGGATGGAGCAGGTACTGCACGAGGGAGTCACAATATAATGGGCTACACACGGAATGTGGTGTACGCAGCGTTTTCCAGTTTTTGTTCGTTTTTACAGCGACAGTCGTATGACGGAACTTCTGTCAATGTCACAGCATCATGGTCTGTAACATTTTATCTGTCTGAGAGCGGATGAAAAAAAAAAAGAAAACCGGCAGCCGTGTGGAGTGCTATGAGGTGGCCACGGGGAGTGCGCGTGCCGTTCAGGGCTCATTGTCAGGAACTCAACCCGAAGCAAATATGGGTTCGGTTACAGTTGAGTTTCCGAATTTCGTAAGGCATTCTATTCCCAGATTTCCAGTCTCGTTACTTATGGTTATCTGTAACCAATATAGCTGTACCGGTATATATTTTAGTCATAAACTTGGAGCTGTACATATTGCATGGATACGGTAGGCAAGTAGGTTCCAAACGCTTAGAAAGGAAGTCATCAAATATTCCAGCAAATTTGATCACTGGCAGCAGAAAATTTGGTGATGGATATTTCAAGACATGTGCACATTGCAGGATTTTTTTTTTAAATAGAATGCCTTTCAACAGGAACTGTCTCCCATTCTGCTATCTCGCTTTTGCACCAAATTGCCTTTTTCGAGTGTTAATCAATTTTAGGTTATTAGTCGCATTGTAGTCGCATGCCCTCTTGGATAGAATGTCCGTCTGGCCGTATAACTCAATGGCAAAAACGACATTGATCTATGCGGCTCTCGTAGCATTTTTTATTTAAAAAATTCTGGTATAACTTACGTGATTGTGCGCTAGTACTTGCTGCCTACCCGAGCCGTCATAGTTACAGAAGTCGATGTAGTCCAGCTTACTGTCTGCAAAATAGACGCGTTTATTTGGCAGGTCCAGGGTGAGACCATTGGGCCAGTAGATCTTGGTGTGAATAATGGTTTTCCTCATGGTGCCATCCAAGCCCACACTCTCTACTCGTGGGTTCTCCCCCCAGTCAGTCCAGAACATGAGACGAACCCTGAAAATATATCGGGCCACATCTAAAGGATTCGTAACATTTTGTGCGGCCAAACAAAGGAGAAACGTCAGTCTGCATTTGGTTTGGCAGGTGAACACATTCACACGGAATGACTCGCTCGTTTAGGAAGCAGACAGAGGGGACAGTTCAAGCTGTGGTGTTGTTCGTTAAATAAAAGTGTTACTAAGTACAGTCACCGTCCGATTTTTTCGGACTCTGCGGGGATTGCGCAAAAGTCTGAATAATCGAGCGGTCCAAAAAATCGAATTTCGCTTCAAAAACCAACTTAGCTTAGGTCGAATTATTGCAGTTTTACTGCATTGATTTTACTGATATCTTTAGTGATAGTGATGCATGCCATGGCAAAAGTGATCTCAAGAAGATGTCAAATGGACAGCTCTGGAGGTCCACTTAAGGTTGAAAGACAAGACCTTGTCCTTGTAAGATTCAGCAATACACCATCGCTTGTCATTTTTAGTTTTATTTTTGTAAGCGACTTTTGGACAGTGAACATTGTGTCCCAGTCCTTCCAAACAACGTCAAACTCCTCCCGCAGGGAAGGGTGGTGTGGGAGAGTTAGGTGTTTACAAACAATTTTTTCAAAGCTTCCTAAAAGTAAGCCTAGCGCGTGATTTTCATAGTCTGCGATAGAGGTTCTGCCTTACATTTAGAGAACAGCACAGCTCTATGTTGCAAATAAAATAAGAAAAAAATTCAAACGTGAAAACCGTCCCACTCCTCCCTTAAGTATAGGTAGGGAGTGACTTTTTGAGATGAGCCTTCATCAGATTCGGGGGTTAAAAATCTGGCGATAATTGTGCCTTCGGGTGTTAACAGGCGTTTTTGTTTCTCCTCTTGTCTATTAAGTCATTTCCTGTTCTTTTTTTTTTGTCTCGAGATCGTGACTTTCCAGTGGTTATCCCCGAAGGCATAGACACACATGGGTGTATCGCTGGGAATGTATGTGACCCATTCTTACATGCGTTACACGTGGCGACCTTTGTTCGTCTTCAGTGGAAACGTCACTTGAGGATTCCATAGTGACTGGAATTCAGGGAGAAATCGGGTTCAACCCGAATTTGTCAGGGGTCAGTTAGGAGGGGAATAACCGGGCGGAATCGGGTTTAACCCGAAAGTCACTCCCTAAGTATAGGGAGATGACTTGCTGGGGAATTTATATTCATGGCATACCCTTCTCTCGGATCCAGCGATAATCCTCTCGGCTGACTAATATTTTCTTTGAGCAGAACAATATGATTTTTTCCATCCAAAGTGGACACTTGGATTGTCTTCAAGCGAGAGTCCACCCAATACAAATTGCGAGCAACCCAGTCAATTGCGAGACCTTCAACCAAGTCCAATCCACTGGAGATTACCTGAAAAGACACGCATTCACTTAACAAAAAAAGAATTTCATCCACTTGATGTCCGTACCACTTGAGGCTCTCCACCCCTGGTCAGGCGGAAGACCTTCTTGACACTCATGTCGGACCAGTAGATGGTATTAGTCGCCATGTCCGACGCGGTGGCCACCACGTTCTCCACTTTGACGGGAACACGCTCCAGGAAGGTGGTGTCCAGATTGGCCACGAGAATAGACCGTCTGTTGGAGATCACCAGGAACGCTTCGGACCTGTCTTTAGGGGAAGAGAAAATTTTTTGGAGTGAAACTAACGTACTGGTATTGAGCCTCTTCATTACCACAACCTACTAGAATATAACGACCATGTCATAATGAGGTGCCCATCCGCACCACGATTGGACGATGGAAATTTGAATTCTCAACACGCAGAAGCATATGTACGACTACCGTAGCAGACGACAGCAACAGCTCCTATGAAAACGCGTAGAACGATGATGATAATCAACTTTAAAATGAAACATCTTCCATGGGATATCCACCGCTTGTACAGAAATACTAAGGTAAGCTGAAGTACAAAGTATTGTAGAAGTTGATGAAGCAATAACTGGGACGATGAGTAGCACCACCGCTAGCTTCCAGAAATGCGGCGCTGGGAAGGGGTGCCTACGACATGGTCGTTATAACCTAGTAGGTCGTGGTCATGGCATCCCTTCTCAGCGCTGCATTTTTGGAAGCTAGTGGTGGCACTACTCATCGTTCCACTTATTGCTTCCTCAACATCTACAATAATTTGTAGCTCAGCTTACCTTAGTATTTCTGTACATGCGGTGGATATTCCACGGAAAATGTTTCATTCTAAAGTTGACTACCATCATCATTCTACGCGTTTCCATAGGAGCTATTGCTGTCGTCTGCTATGGTAGTCGTACGTACACTTCTGCGCGTTCAGAATTCAAATTTCTGTCGTCCAATCTTGGTGCAGATCTCGCGTGCCGATGAGTAGCGCCCCTAGCGGATCGTGCGGACGGGGTCCTCATAGGGGTTGCCGATTATGACACGGTTGTTATAATCTAGTAGGTCGTGTTCATTACTGGTCACTCACCATCACATGGTTTACAGACGGCCTTCATTCAACAGCCACACACTCTCTCATACACACAACACAGGGCATCTGGTAAACATAATAAAAAGTAACTGACAAATATAAGCTACCTAAGAACATGAAGGTCTCAAATATGGCAGTTGTCAAAAAAAGGCGAGACCGCTTGAGGCAACCAGAATTCGAGGGGTTTTAAGGGCTTCGGAGGACTTGAAATGCGAACTTTCAGTTTCAATGGTTATCAAGCGTTCCAAGGCCCTCGTGAAGCCTGAATCAAGGTTACCATCAGTTATCACATAATTTGAGTGCACATGGTTGTCACGCTCAAAATTTTTATGAGTCTCCTTTGTGCCACAGGGCTGTGTATTCTTTTTAGGGGTACCATTTTCCTTGGTACCATCCAACAAAATGTGACAAAGTTGTGAGAGGTGATTCTTATAAAATCTCACTCCAAACAGCCTTTCCATAACAAGTTGTACTTACTCAAGGCTTTGCACTTGTGCTTTAGCTCCAACTGGTAGCCGCTATCGCAAAGGCAAGTGTAGGATCCCTTAGTGTTCATACAATGCTGGCTGCAGGTACCCACCATCTTGCACTCATCCAAGTCTGTCAATCAATCAATCCCAACAATGAGTCTCAAGTCTCTCTCTTTCTATCCAATCCTAAAAGCTTGCCTACCAATGCAGGTGGTTGTATCATTGAGTACTTGTCCCTTGGGGCAAAGACAGAGTGGCCCCACAGGCGTCACGTGACAGTCATGCGTGCAGCCAGCTTTGTTGTCCTTGCAGGGTGCAGACGCTGAAAGCCAGGGACCATTTTATTCTGGGCCCAAAAAAGGGAACGACACTTACAGCATGTGGGTCCTTCGTCCGCGCCATTGGGACAGTCTGTTTTTCCATCACACACAGAAGAGATGTTTACACAGCGCTCTGTTACGCCTGGACACAGCCATTGGCCATGACTGCACTGGAATGCAGGAGCACCTGAATTACACCAGAAGACTTATTATCCTCCCTGCTGCTGCCCCTTGCGCAAGTCCACTTACCGCAGGCGTGCCTGTGATCCTCATCAGAATTGTCCCCGCAGTCATCTTCTCCGTCACAAATCCATGACTTGAATATACACTTTGAGTTGTTGCACTTGAAATGATTTTGCGGGCATTCCACTTGCCCTGCCAAACAATCCTGCCGTCATGCAAATGAAGACACTTTTTCGAGCTTTCTCACCGCAGGAAGAAGGTTCGTCACTTTTGTCCTCACAGTCCGCATTCCCGTCACAGTACCACGATTTGGGAATACAAACACGGGACATTTTACACTGGAATGACTTCTCCTGGTCGCATTGGTCCGGAGCCAATGATGCTACGAGATTTTTATAGACTTATATTTCCCATCAAAGCAATGCAAGAAAGTCACTTACGACAGTCCTGTTCATCTGAACTATCAGGACAGTCGCTGACGCCATCACACCGATAGCTCTCATGGATACACTGCTTCTTGTTGGCACATTGAAACTGGGCTGAGCTGCAGACAGCTGGAGGACAATTGCTCTCGTCAGCATGGTCAAAGCAGTCATTGTCGCCATCGCAGACCCAGCTCCTCGGAATACAGTGACCAGATCCAGGGCACGTGAACTGGTAGTAAGCGCAGGTCTTCTCCTCTGGAGCATAATAAAAAAATGCTCAAGTCATCTGGCCATGTACTTCACTCAATCGAAGCATACTCACTACAAAAGTCTCCCTCATCTGAGCCATCACCACAGTCATTTTCAGAGTCACACTTCCAAGACTGAGGAATGCATCTTCCGTTTTCGCACGAAAATTCAGAGTTGTCACATGTAACATTGGCTGAAAAACAAACAATTTTTTGGAACCTTTTCTTCATACTATCGCATTTTGTGCACAAATACGCAAGATCTTAGTTGAACAATCTAGTCAATATACAGGGTGTCTCAGAAAACGTGTTATTGAATTTTAGTAAAAAAACTACGCCGCACAGAATCATGCGGTCAACGGCATTTATTCTTACGAGGTTTTTGCCACCTCCTAATGTGCATGTCATATAACCCGAGTTTAAATATGTAAATTTTTACGAAGTGAAGTCGGAAATTTGCCAAGTAAAGGTCACTTTATACACACATCAGGTGGTCACATCAGGTGGTGGGAAAAACCTAGTAAAAACAAATGCTGTTGACCGCAGATTCTAGGTGGCATAGTCTTCTTATAATTCAATCACATGTTTCCTGGGACACCTTGTATGTTTCCTCAACACTTGACATTTTTGGATTATATGTCATACCAAATTTTATGTTAACGCTTATAATTGAAAAAGACATCTAAGCTACATCTGTGGTCCTCTTCTTGTGACCTACAAATTGTCAGCTCTGGCTTTCCAAAAATATCATTATCTGAAACAGTTCTGAAGCAAAATATTCCTCTGGAAAACAGCACTTACTGCATCCAGTTTCATCAGAGAAATCACCACAGTCATTGTCAGAGTCGCACTTGAAAGACAAAGGAATGCACCTTCCGCTGCTACATTGGAATTCACGTGGGCTGCAAGTATTTCCTGAAACCACAAATGGTCATCTACAAATATGTACAAGGTGAAAACAAGCATTGTATGTACCTATTTAAATCGTTCCCATACAAATACTTGATTTTAATTCAGACTTTCATAATTTAAATCAGCACCCAAACAGTGGTCTTCATAGGAAAAAAAAATCATGCAAAAAATTGGAAAGAAGCTGCAGCACAGGCTCAGAAATATACCTGATGAGTAAACACCATTCCAACAGTGGTCGCAATCAATAAATTTTCCGAAAATCGTACTTAAGGTACAATGTCAGTTATGTAAGCACGCCTTGCTTCAAAGGATTTAAAACTTTGTTTTTGTTCCTGCACTGCATAAGAAAGATGCATTCCACCTAGCAACTTCACCGATTACACCAATCCAAGCGACAAATATGGCCACGTCTCCTGCAGATGCTGTAATCCAGCAGAACTGCAGAATCCTTGCAGGAAAATAAGATGGGCACCATAACAAGTGCACCCTCGCCTAAGAACATCTCGGAGCTGCGTTTGTTCCTTTGATTCCTCCCATACTACAGATGTTTCCTGCCTCATATGTCGCCCCCCTTCTGGCTCCACTCTGTCGACTACTAAAGAGAGGAGTTCAGCGGACTTGGAGGCCCGAGGAAGAACAGACATTTGCAAAAGCAAAGAAGGCCTTGTACAACTCAAACGTGTTGGTCCGTTTTGACCTCATCCAACATTTTGACATGCAACGCCGCTGGGCTCACCTATTCATACAATCTGGAATACAAAGCTGGACAAACCAAAGGAAATGGGGAAACCACCATAGGAGCACTGCAAACACTAGACGACGGACCCCTATGCCGGAAACAAATCGAAGATCTCACAGGGAAGGACCCCATTCTAGTCATGGTGTCATGGCTGAACAGGGTCAAAAGATAAGGACGACTAGAAAGCCCTCAAGCCTTTTTGAAGAACAAGGTTAGAATTCTCAATGAAAGGAGGACCATTATAATGATGGGCAACCGTGTGGCGATTCCCACAAAATGCCACCCCATTATATTGCAGGAGCTGCACAATGCACATCTATAGGGATTAACGCAACAAAGCCATCGAAGATACAGTAAAGATACGAACATCATATAATATGACCATAGTTTTAAGGGTTAACTGTAGAGGTCTAAAACCTCTCACTACATACAGGCCGATATCAACATCAAACAACGACACAGGAAGAGAGCCACGTGTCTAAGACGTTCCTTTCTCTGCAGTGCCAAAAGGTCTGCTAGCTATGTACCAACCAGCTCCATTCAGGTTTTACTTACTATCTGAGTTGCACAATAGGTTAGTTTATCAAGAGTGATGGATGATGGCTTTTGGTCCCTAATAGTGTCTTTTACGCGTCTCTCCAGCCCTGTGTCAAGCACAAAAGTCGCCTCTGTTCCATCTATCCCACCACACTTTACGCGCAAAGTTTTGCAAGCCTCGTGCTCGTCATCCAAACGAACTTATTGAAACCGAATAAATCCGTTTTCATTCAATCAAAGTTATACTTCTCATCACAACCCTGTAGTATTTTCACGCTTAAGATTGATGATCGCAATTACTATATATTGCTCGCAGTTGCTGCACTGAATCAGGAGGATGCGCCCTCGTCAAACAGCATGATGCTGTTTTTTGGCCACCCCCTATGTAACTCCTACACTTGCATTGCAATAAAGTTAAATTGAATTGAATTGAACCCTGGTTTGGATGATTCTGGTTCCATCACTACATCCCATGGAAGAAGCGCATTCTTGTATACAGCTCACAAGACAAGCTGTATTATTACAATAACTCGTCACCCGTTGCCTCTCCTAGTTACTACCATCACTAAAAAGCCCGAGACTAGGGGACAACAACACAGACAAGGTCCCCCACCCCCCTTTTTTTGTCCCCTAGTCTCGGGTTTTTAAGTTATGGATCTCTACCACCAGCTCGCTTGCTACTTCTCCATCCTCTAGTTACTACGTGCTGCATTCAACGCGGTGTCGACATTGCTGGTCCGCTAGATCGCTTCGGACACGACAAAAATCCATCGAGTGAAAAAAAAAAAGAAACTCACGTGTGCAGTTGTTCATCTCGTCCGAATTGTCGAGGCAGTCGTCATCGCCGTCGCATACCCACGTCTTTGGAATGCAGCGCTGGTTGTCGCACGTGAAGTCCCAAGTGTTGGGACAAGCCTGTACAGGAGGCTCTGCACTCGGATCTGCGACACACGTGCGGCCATCCATCGACAACTGCTCACCGTATGGGCAGCCGCAACTGACGGTCAAATCTGGGCCCTGACTGCCATTGGAAGGTACTGGAAAGCAGAGCTTCTGACATCCTCCATTGTTGTACTGACATGGGTGTCGACCTGTGCGGGATCTTTCAGTTAGACAATTCTTGCGCTAAGAGGAGTTGTCGAAAGCTTTATTTCATGTCTTCAATGAGCCATTTCGTGAGCGATGAAAAAAAAAAAAAAAAATAGCAATCTGCTTCAATGTCTTATTCGGGGCTGCCTACTTTACTTGCCATTTTGTTAAATAAAGAATGCAAACTAGAGGTGTGTCAACGTTCAAAAGTTCCAATATAAAATTTTTTTTTTATGTTCAATTCATATTTGCCAAATTCAAATTGGAATGTTTCCAATATTCGAGCTTTTTCTAATACCAAGCTATTGCGGATTGCACGCTTGCGTTTGTGCATAGTGGTAACCGCAACGAACGTGGATCGTACAACAGCTACAAAGAAATGTTTTCAAGTTGTTAAGTTCATGCGTGAATGCAAAGCTACATGTTCACTAACCAAAACCAAAACTAGTACAGTGCACCAAGCTAATGAAATCAAATACCACGTGCATGGTGCGCAACACACACGTGGAAACCCAGGTTTGAGGGTCTATGCTGTTGAGCGTGTTTTGAATGGCCTCATGCGCCTCGAGGTCAGGATCGTCAAGTTGCTGTGCGTACCGTTCACTTCTACGAAGTTGCGTACAACATTAATCGAATCTAAAACGGCGGCTGGTTATCATCACCATCATCCTCAGCATGGTAAGCCCTATTACAGTTTGTGAACTATGTGCTCCATAACAGTTGCAGCACCATGTTTGCCCCCTCGTTGCCTTCCAGTCCACCGTACCTTTCAAAAGACACAAAAACAGTCTTGACAGCCACGAGCACCCAGTGATGGCCAGTAGTTAACTACATGTAGTTAAACTACTAGTTAAACTACCTGATTGTAGTTAAAAAGTAGTTATCAACTACTTGCAGAAATGTACTGGCAACTACTAGTTAAACTACTATTTTAAGTAGTTAACTACAGTAGTTAGGTTACTGAAGGCGCCAACTACTCCCGATTTTACCGCAAGCTTTACGGCACGATTGTGCTTCCGATTTTTACCTTGAGCTACTTGTTCGATGAGAACGGAGGTGCAGAGCAATTGTGTCGTGCATGTGTACTAAATCTTCACCGTTAATGTTTGTCTAGTGAAGCCTGTGAAATAATTCTGCAACTTAGTTTATCGCGTAGGCACAAAGAGAATCCCGCTGCAAGCTTTGTATTTGACGATCGTAGCAATGGCTTGAGACAAAGTTTATTATTGCTTGTGATTCATATTTAGGTGTCCAAGAACACTACAAGGGACTGGTGTTGGTGGACAACGTTAAGTAGTTATAGATGTAGTTAAACTTCATTGTAGTAGTTAAAAAAGTAGTTTTAATTACTCCCCTGAAAAGTAGTTGAACTACTAGTTAAACTACTCAATCACAAAGTAGTTAGTAGTTATAGTTAAACTACTGTAGAAGTAGTTAGTGGCCATCACTGCGAGCACCAGTGGGGACCGGTGCAGTAGCTTGTTGCCACAACTTCTCGCAAGACGTCAAACTGATGTGCCAGGCATATTTTTCGACCTTTTCTTTTATTGCGAGTGTCTCGTACTTGGGCATGGTGTCACACCGCAGCCATAGCAGCCGTGGTCGCAGCATTGTTTTACTATTTTGCTAAATACTATTACTACTCAAAACCTTTATCCCGTCATGTGATATTTTCACACCTCTAATGAAGAGACACCTGTGTAAAGACTCGCTCATATAAAGAAAGAATAAAAATGACACCTACTGTCCACTTTCTGGTTTTCCTTGCTGTAAACCTTGATGCCATACAGACGACTGCCTTCTTCTACAGTGGTCACTATCCTCTCATCCGCTCCTGTCAACTTATGCATTTTCAAAATGGCGTCTAGTCTCCAGTCTGTTACAAAGAGCCAATCTGAAAAACACAATTATCGACCAAACATCTCTTTTTCTTAGCCCAACAAGTGCAAAGCAAAAAAAAAAAAAACACACATTTTTGATGCCTATATAGAGAATGTTGAATTCCCTTTGGAAGATCAGGTTGCATATCCTCCACAGCACTACTACTACACTGTCTTCAACACCAAAAACATAGAAGAGAATTAAGCCTCACCTCCGTGAATGACAAGTGAAAAAGGGTGTTTGATGCGAGGCGAGTTTATGGTCTGCACATCAGTTCCATCCAGGTTGGCATGTTGTACATGATCAAGAAGGGCATCGCACCAATACAGACGGTCTGTCTGGAAGTCAATGCTGAGCCCATTCGGCCAGCCCAGCAACACTCCACGGAACACCATTACGTTACTGCCGTCCAAGTAAGCACGGCTGATGTTGGCAGGCCTATCCCACTCCGAATAGAACACGTAGCTAGAAAAAAAAAAAGCTTTATTAAAGAAAAAAACCTCACAAACGTAGACATAAATGGTGTCAACAGCCCACATATTACAAACCTATTCATTACAATCACAATAACTACACTCATAGTAAAGCCAAGAGTAATAGAGTCGAGCCTGTATTACAGTCTCCAATATAACGATAATTCTGACTTCTGCAACCAAACTGGCCCCCCTGGTTCCCGTCAGTTCAACCATTCGAATACATGTAAACAAGACTGGGATGTAACCATCGTCCTGCGAAAGCGCTTGCTCGAGTATGGCAATCAGAATTCTCCCAGAAGAAACTAGAAAACACTATAAGAAGTCGAAAGTCTTGGGAAAACCCAGGGAAAACCTGAGACAGCACAGCCGGTGACAGGATTCGAACCCGTGTCACTTCCCAGTCTCGGCGTGGAAAGCGATCATCCTAACCACTATGCCATGGGAGCTGGTACGATCAATGAGACCAATGACAAACCATACTTCTACTTTTGCATTTACACCAGAGTTACATTTGTTGCTATGAGCAAAAAAGCTATGCACAGCAGATGTGGGAGACTACCCTGCTTTCATGCTCTTTTGCACTTGGCTACCGGGGGTCTAGTGCTCTTGCGAGCTATAGCAACTCAAGTATAGTATCTCAACTAGGCGTACTCGTCATAGCCAGCACGAGTGGTTGCTTACTCCACTTTTTGCGAGGATCTGTGCCTACAAGACAAGTTTTTTTTTTCCTAGGACCATAGATGAATGGAACTCGCTTCCATCTCAAGTTTTCCATTCGGGAAGTTTTGCCAATGAGTTTGAACCTATCTTTTGTTGATTATTGTATGGCAAAGTGGCTGTAGAGTTAAATTTTTTGAAAAAGTTGTTCCCAATGCTCTTTCACTGCCCCACTTTTGTTGTCTTGTTGGTTCAAATTGGGCTTGGCCCCTCCTGCTTGGGCCTAGCACCGCTTCCCGCATCTCCACAAGCGAGTTTGCTCAGAATGTCGTATCTGAGACACAGTTTTCAAGGTAACACCATGCTTGGTTCGTAATAAGAGAGTGTGTGTGTGTGCTCAAATTTACCCTTTATTTGGGTGAACCACGATGGCTCGAGGACGTTTCAGGTTCTTTAAGAGGGTCCTTCGATACTGGAAGTTTTTCACACTAATTACGTTGAGAGTTCCCTTCCGACTGTCAATGTAGTAGAGGTTGTGGGAGACCCAATCCAAGGCTAAGCCTTCCACACCTTCATTCTGGGATGCAAGCACATTTTCTTTGCCTGAAAAAAGTGCTTCATGAGGAACATCTCCTACAGCATTTGTTGCAGCTTACCAGAGCCGTCAATGCTGACGCGATAAATGACGTCGAGGATGACATCGGAGTAGTATATCAGACTGTCCCGCGCATCAAAGTCAAGGCCCACAAAACGAGCAGATTTGCTCACGATGGGGACCATGGCATCTGTGAAGCCTTCTTGCCTGGTGAGGTTCACGAGTGTGCCACGCACAAATTTTTGCTGAGAGTACAGCAGGAAGGTCGAAACGCCTAGAGAGAGAGAGAGAGTGAGAGAGAGAGAGGCAAAAATTACGCGGTCATCCTCTCCTCCACCGCTCAACGTACGTGTGCACTCCCTGCCGTTGGCTGCCAGTTGAAAGCCGATGTGGCACACGCAGCGATATCCGACCAGTCCAAATCCTCCCGAGCCTCGTGTGACGATGCACATGTGCTGGCATCCACCGTTGTTTGCCCCGCACGGGTTGGCAACTGAGGACAAGTTTCCAGAGATTACTCCACATACAATGGGACATTCAAAGTTTCGTTAAAGTGGGACTCTGCAGCGTAATCACCACCACGATTGTGACGTAGCAGTAACCCTTGCGGTGTCGGGAACATACGTATGAAATATCGCATTCCCAAAGTGTGCAGGTTTTACAGATTTTATTCAAACGAATTACTACGAAGTGAGCGCTCTGCCTCTATGAAGCAAGAGGGCGCTGGCATCGCCGACGCCATCCTGCATGGAAGAATGCAAGCTTCGTAGCAGACGACAATGCCGGGAGACGTCACGGTATCTTTCTCAATCAATTCTCCTTCGAATAACCTGTTGCACATGTTAATGCTTTGGAATTATTGAGCATTTTTCCCCAATGAAACACACACTACTTGGATGAGACCCGATCATCAGTTCCAATTACTTGGAAGTTTCAATTAACTGGATTACACCCAAAAATTGGTTTGCATGATATCGGCAGATTTTTACCTTATAAAACCCCCCAATTCTTCCAGTGTCATTACCTAGCTACTATCCCATGATGATGATTACTTTCGTCATCATCGTAGCTAGATCCATTGGCACTGACTAAGCCCTATTTTGACAATGCCATGTCTCACCAATGGGCTGCCGTAGAACATGAAAAGCCTTGATGGCCCCAGGTTCCTTGGAAAGTTGCCTGTCCCTGTGCACAATGTCAACAGTGTCGTTGTTGTTGAATATGTTTGCCTTGAGGACACCTTGCCGAGTGCCGTCCGTCCAGTACACTTTGTCCTCAAACAAGGTCATCTTGTTGGGAGAGGGCACTCGTGTACTTCCCCGTATAATGATATTCCTGAAAAAAAAATGGCAACCTTGATAAGCTCATTCCTGGATCATAAAACGTGGGCGATGAGTGATATGGGGAAAGTGAGAGACTAGCAATCAAACACTACGTATATATATTGCTTTTGAGTCATTTATCTCAAATACCTTCCCATTTGCTCGCAACCGCAACGCCAATAAAATATACGCATAAAATAAAGTCCCACCTACCGGTTGCTTCCCGTGTAATCCACAGCAACAATCTGGTCCAGTTGAGAATCACACCAGACCATAAACTTAGTTACATAGTCAACAGTGAGACCAGTAGCTTTATAAATGGCAGTCACAACAGTAATCCTGTGAGATCCATCCATGTGAGCTCGATCAATGTGATCCCCATCACTAAAGAACATGTATCTAAAAGAGAATATGCAGTTGAGGTATGAAATCCTAATGTCGACAAAAGAGAGCAGATGACAAAACTCTCTCTCGCATTTCTTTTCCAAAGACAGTTTTGCAATGATCCCTTAAAAATGCAGACACTTGCTAGGAAATAGAGCTTGAAATGCAAGACTGAGTCGTTGCAAAAATGTCACCTACAAGTGGCTCAACAACCTTTAATAGAAATTCCATTTCACTGAGTGGTGTCGGAAGGTGGAGGCATGTCACTGCACCTTCACATGCTTCCATTTCCCACTCTGTCTTTATCACACAATTGGCACACAGGGAGATAACAAAGTGCCTTTGGGAACGTCTCAAACTCCCACGTCCCACGAATTACCTGCTCAGGGAGGGAGGGGGAGAATACCTTATTTCTGCTGTCACTTCCACCATCAAAAGTCGCACCAGTCTGAACGGTACATTTTTTGTGGGGGTTAATGAGGTATCGGGATATGAGGTGCAAGGCCGAATGTCTTTTTTTTTTTTACATTTCCACGTTTGTGCAATGAAGCAACTGTGGCCACGAACAGCATACAGACGTGGACAGATAAAGAGAGGACAGGGGGGGTTAGTATGCGTCTTGGGCAGACTTCAGGGGGAACTGTGCCGACAATACTCTGGAAAATTATATGTCTATCATTTTCTGAAAAGGCTGTCTCCATTTGCTCTTTTTACTCTCTTTACTATATATAGTTGAAATAAATGGGAGACAGAAGACGAAAGTAGGGGAAGTAACAAATAAGGGGTTTATTAAAACTTAAAAATTATAAAATTTAGGGAGGATGTCTACGTTATGGCGGAAGCTCCGCCTTCTTCGGGACAAAAGAGCTAAATGTGGCCACTTCTTATTGTTGACAGCATGCCAGGGTCCTCGTTAACGAGGACCCTGGCATGCTGTCAACAATAAGAAGTTTCACAACCTAGATAAGACCCTGTTGCCTTTTTTCGTTTCAGCCAGATCAAAATCCCCACTGACCCACAAGGACGATGACCCCACTCCTGGACCTGACACAAAAGCACTCTGGAATTTCCCCAATTGACAACCACCGGGTAGTGGGAATTTCCCCTAACCGACCACGTCATTCTCAAGCCCCTTATCAGCCTCGTGGCCACATTTAGCTCTTTCGTCCCGAAGAAGGCGGAGCTTCCGCCGTAACGTAGACATCCCCCCTAAATTTTATAATTTTTAAGTTTTAATAAACCCCTTTTTTGTTACTTCCTCTACTTTCGTCTTCTGTCTCCCATTTATTTCAACTATAATTACCGTATTTTCACGCGTATTAGCCGCGGCTTATGCGCGATTTATTTTTCTCACGGGCGCCCTGCGGCTTATCCACCGGTGCGGCTTATCTGATGACTATTTTTTCCTGGTATTTTCCGCATACGCCGATTTTAACGAAAGGGCCGACAGTGTCTCTGGAACAGCACTGCCCTGCCGATGCACGAACAGTGCGTAACAGGGACGGGTCCACATTCGAGTAGATTGATCTTCCTGGTGCATTCCCCCAAGCAGCTTTAAGGAAAGTGGTGACAGTGATTCACGTCTTCTGGAAGATCACTGACCCATCGGTCCACAAAAAACACCCGACAAGGGCACAATCCGATCTTGGTAGAACTCCAGAACTGACCTCCTCTGTTGTACACTGTGCCGATCCCAGAGTATGAACCACAGGGTTTATGGCCTTCTCTATGGTCTCCTTTGTCGCACAAATCAGTCGTCTCGTATTGCCCGCGGCTTATCTGCGGGTGCGGCTTATCTGCCAGAAAATTTTCAAAACGCCCCAAAAAACGCGTCCTGCGGCTTATCTGCGGTGCGGCTTATACGCGTGAAATTACGGTACGTAGCCGTCCGATCCAACTCCAACTTTTCAAGATATATATATATATATATATTGACGTTTCAAATATACGTATTCGTGAGGATCAAAAGAACAAAAAGATAGATTCTGCAGAGAGAGAGAGAGAGAGTTTCTGCAATATTTCTTGTTGTAGAGGATCGGAAGACTCCTTCTGATTTCATGGGAGTTTTATGCTACTTAATTGAGGGCTGTTCTCCGCTATGGCTTGCGTATATAGTCGCACATGAGTCAGCAGCTAACGGTGCTGTAATGTGTTGTGGACGACAAGGTAGGTTCGGTTTCGGATTGCAAATGATATTTTTCGGGGAAGGGACGCTTGAAACAAAAAGTCAATTGGACACCGTTCTTTCCTTTTCACTCGTACCACCAAATATTTGTTGTCAAAAAAGCCAAAATTTATAATCTCGAAATCCCGGGATTTGGCCTTGCAAAATCTCAGAATTTGGGACATGAAATTGTGCTGAAATCCAGGGATTTCGGGATCCCGGGATCTGAGCCCTACTCCAAACACCCTCAAAACAAAATCCTGCCAACACCCATGGGGCCATAAATATTTCTAAGTTACAAGTATCCCACGACAAAATACATGGGGGTTGTGCAATATTGATCTGTTCGCAAGTTGTGACTGAGGATTTGTAAATGTTAAAGCATGACCGGGACTATTCACAGCATAAGACAACATATTGTCTGTGGAAACTGTGCGTCTGACCCGCCTAATACGCAACCATAAACAATATTACTGCAGACATACCCCACTGTAGGATCCAAGGCAATGTCTTGTGGGTTGGAGAGATTTCGACTGAGAACAATGGCGTGACGGAAGCCGTCCATCTCGAGGAGATCAATTTTCTGTCCGAGAGAATCACACACGTAGAGCTTGTTTCCCACCCAGTCGACAGCCATAGAGACTGGGTTCCAAGAAAAGATGACTGTGATGGGTGCCTGTTCTTCCCCGTCCAAGCGCACCGAATGAATCTGCAGTTTAATGGGCACATTTCCTCAACAAATTTCATTTCATTTCAAAAAATGGCATCACGAGTGATGAAACCGTTGCATTCTAACAGGGATATATTTTTTCCTGCGGCATTCACTCATTCTATTTCCATAAATAACGAAAGCATGCACTGTCTACTCGAACATAGATGTGTTTCTTCGTCGCAATTTTCTTCACAAATAAAACTGCCTTCGTTTTTGCTGCGTTCATACCATGACTCCGAGGTTACAAATACTTTCCGCCACCTGGGTCTTACGATAAGAACGTGGGAAAAACAAAAGGACGATGATAGCATTTTCCAGCTCTGTTCCTGGGACAATGTCTGGCGAGAAATAGTCGTGAAACTGTACGTAATAGCCATTATTGGGCCTCCTACTGCACTCGTAGAAGGGTAGAAAACCCAGCGAACCAGTAAGAAAACATGAAGGGAAGTGCCTCGGGACGAGAACCGGCGATATTTCCAACAGAGACTCCCTCTCAGAACAGAAGAAGAAGAACAGTCTCCGTTGAAAATATCAGCGCCTCTTGTCCTGAGGCACTTCCCTTCATACATGATCTTTGATGTTAGATAACAATTGTGATGACCCACATAAAACAAAGTGGGTTGATGATGCACCATGGTTGAAGGGAATCCAATGGGAGACAAAAACCCACCTTCTTGGTTTCAGTATCGGTCCAGAAGAGAAGGTTCCTTTCATAGTGATAGTCGAGACCGCTAGCTGAAGTTGAGTTTGCTACAACATTCAGATCCGAACCATCGGCACTGACCGAGTACACAGCGTTATGCCGAGTGAACATGAGCCGCATTGCAGAGCCTGTTAAAAAGCATATATCAGTCACTGCTTCAGGGGTCTTTCAAAAGGTCATCGAGACAAACACCAGTCTTGGGTAGTATAACTAACTAGTTACCACTTTTTTTTGTTTAAAGTACCGTGAAATGTAAATGTCACAAAGATACTCAGGTATGGGAATGGTATATTTTAATCGCGGCAATTTCCTAGCGTCGTCTTGTCGAGGCCTCAAGTACAGAAAGGCCGTTTTTCCCACCCAGGAATTATCGTACGCAGCCAAGATGGCCTTAGATTAACTCCCATCATGCTGTTAAGACCCGGAAGAAATCCTCAGTTTATAACACAGTAGAACTACGCTAGGACACTACAAGTGCTAAAGCACAGTTTTACAGCCTGTAAGTGCCTAGTTTCCCCAGGATTGCGGCCTCCACAGAAGGAAGGACATTTGCCTCCTCATTCATTCAGTGGTGCTTCACGTTTGGCGTAGAGGGCACTTTGTATCCTTCATTACATCATTATTTAGAAGGAAACACCATATTAGTAACGACGACGATGAGGACAGTGTTAGCCCGACGACAAAAAAGTTTACCGAAAACACCCTTAGAGTGATTCTGCTTCAGACGCCATGGAGATACCGGGTCCTTGCTGATGCACAAGCTTTGCGGAGGGCATGAGAACACGAATGGAAGTGCAGAGCTCGTGAAGACCCAGCTGCCCAGACATTACAGCCGAGGCCGCAAACAAGAGAGTGTGATGTCCAGAAATCCAACGTACATGCCGGAGACGCTGAGGCAAGGCTGGCTCAGTCGCAAGGATCTCCAGTATGCGCCACCAAAGTGGAGGCAAAAGAGGCTTCAGAGGCAAACAGAAGCCAAAGTAGCCACGGAGGGCTTCACTAGGCAACTCAGGGAGAGTTGCTCGGTGCGCGATCGCTTGTGGTTCAAGAATGATCTCACGGTACTGTCATTCATTTGCTACGCGCTGCTTTGACTAGAATTTTAAACTGCCGACCTCACCACATCCCCCTTGTGCGCATCGTGTCTCCAGTCAGTGCACATGGTTGCAAGTAAAGGGGCTTTCAGTATAGCTGTGCCTCTCGACGTGACTGCAAGAACCGCGCGGCCGGAGTGGCCATCTACATGAGGGAAAACGCTAGACTTCTTTGCTGACTGCAAAGACGTGAGTGAGATGTGTGCGATGCAATTTGAGAGTGGACTCATCATCGTGGCCGCCTACTTTGCCCCCCACCGCAACAGTTTTGTGAGTCATAACATACCTCGCCTACGCCTTAACAGCCCACATGCCATTGCCTACACTGGGGGACTTTAACATCGACGCAAAGACCACCAACTTGATCGCCTGTCTACAAGAAGCACTGATATTGCAACTCACCACCAGAATATGGGCCGTAACCACCTCGAGGAAGAACTGCATTGATTTGGTATTCCAAAACAGAGACCTTGTCAAGAATATCGACTACGTCGCCGCTCACTTGACAGACCACAAGGTAGTAATCGTTACTCTAAAATACATACATAGTATACATGGGCAATAAAAGTGTCAACATTCACTCGCAACAGCTGGCGCTGAAATTCGCGTTCTACAGCAGTCCCGCGAATTTTTCTGAGAGTCGAATTTATTCTGCTTTCTTATCTCAAAAATGGTAAAGTAACTAAGTTAGAACAAGGTATTTGAGGAAGGGATGACCCTGTCCACTTATGTGTCGTCCATTGTTTCTCCACCCCAGGGTCGTGTCTTCGTCAAATAACTAAGTTACTTTAATGTAGTAACTGTAACTAGTTACATTTGGAAAAGGATAACTGTAGCTTAATTACTATTTGTGCAGACTAACTGGAACTGGAACTTAGACCTTACCCACGACTGGTCGAAACTAACTGCAGCCACAGTCAAGCGCGTCATGAAAGCAGTGCAAACGTGTCCACGTAAAAATGCCCTTACTGTTTTCTGCCTTGCAGTGACGTGGAGGATCAAGAGTGTAGCCCCGCACACAAAGACACTGGAAGCTCCCCGGACTGTTGGTGCAAAGTTGGTCACAGTAACCCCATTCAGAGCACTCGTTCAAATCTGTTATATAGAGAGAAAACACGTAGATTTTTTAGTATTCCATGTCGTACATGTACCAGCTCAATTCCTGTAATATGTATCTCTCTTATCCGTCACAGTCCCTGGTCGTAAAATAAAGCACAAAAACAACAAATGGCCGGTACTGTTTGAGCATTAGAGCTTGTTCAAAGTACAGATATTGAAAGTTTTCCTTCCAAGCAGAGACGTTCTTACCAACACAGGTCCTCTTGTCCCTGGGATTGACTGTCATCCCTGAAGCACAGTAGCAGTCACCACCGTCCAGGGAGGCCTTGCAGCCAAAGTCGCAAGAGAGGCTCGGGCACAAGCTAGATGCTGGCCACAACGAAAACCACATGAGTGTCTGAGAGTCCACGAAAAAAGAAAAAGAATGCCACATACAGCAGTTTTTCTTCTCATCAGCTCCATCATCGCAGTCTGGGTTTCCATCACATAGTTTGGCTTTGTCAATGCACTTCTTTTCTGAAGGGCACAGGAACTTGGTGTCCGGACACGTCACCGATGCTGCAATATAGAGTGACGCATTATGTGAATCTTGTCCCGTGTCAAATCCCAGTAAACTATTCTCTATTAGATAATTTAGGTCAGTGCCAGTATAGAAATTTTATTTATGCTGTAGCAAATGTCTGTCACAGTATGCGAGCAACTGTGACATATCACCTCGCCATCACACATAGCCATTCGTCGGGATAATCCTCTTCGGAAGGAACATTCTGTGGTGCTTGCTACTTTATCAGTTATCACCAAAGGAAATTCACCTCAGATTTTACAGCATACCGCAAAATACAGGGTTTTGCGGCACGCTGGTCTCCCCCGATTGCACGTAGCATTCCTGCTGATGTGGGAGAATACGGCATGCAGAAATGTTGAATTTTTCAATATCTGCATTTCAACGAATATTCTGGTTGCAAAATTTTCAGTTGGCAACCTACGTATGGGTAGATAGATATTTTGGGCCCTCATCTTAGGAGTTCAAAGGTGCACCATGTACGCTTGGAATATTTAAGGTGCCGCCAAAGCAAAAGCAGAGATGGTAACAATTATGTTGAATCCCAATGACGGATTGGGAGCCCTTCCGGAACAAGTCTGGCTGCTCCGTCTGGAGCAATTCCGTTCTTGGCAGATTGGGAGCAGTGTCCGAGTCTTGCCATGGCAATGATCGCGCAGCATTGGAGCCCGGCCGACAAAATTAGCAGATTTGACAGGAAGCCTCACATCACTTGGTTTGTGCTTCCAGTTCCCTGGCGCTTCCCTCCCTTCGCTTTCGCTAACATGGCAGAAGCTCCTGCCGCAGATGTCGCACAAAAACCAAAATACCTGCAGGCATTGCTGGTGTTTTGCCTCGCGTGCTAGCGCTTTAACGACGAGACTAGGTTGCTACTTTCCTCGACTTTCTTATCCGGTCCGTGTCCAGTCCGTGTCCACCCCCTTGCTCTAATGGGTGCACGAATGTTCCAATCGCAGATACAGACCGTGTGCTCTTCACAGGAGCGCTGCTCTCCCCCATAGAGTCAGCTCCAAATTTGCCATTGGTATTCAACATTAGCGTGTGCTTTAAATTGGTCCTTACTGCAGTTCTTTTCATCCGACTGGTCCGAGCAGTCCGAGTGACCATCGCAGTGCCATCGAATCGGGATGCAGATGGCGTTGCTGCAACGAAACTGGCCATCATTGCACGGAGGAAAATCTGAAAGACATCAATGCACTTGATCAGCAGTAAAACGCGCACCACATTTATAACAATATGCTGTCTTTGAAAACAAAGTCCAGAGTTCAGCACTTGAGAGAGAGAGAATATTACCGCAGTTGTCTTCGTCCGAATTGTCGCCACAGTCGTCCCAGTGGTCACACTTCTTGTTTTCGTCGATGCATTTGTTCCCATGCTGACACCTAAACTCGTTCAGCCGACAGGACGTCCCATCTAGGAAAAATTAAGCTTTCATTGAGTACATTAAGTAGGAACCACGGGGCACTCGCTTAATGCAACACGTGCGCTATCGGCACACACCAACGAGTTTTTCACGCTCAAATGGGTGGCAGACGAGAAGCGCGTGGAGCTTGAAACTTTGGTGCGACATACTTCCTGTTGAGCACGTGATCCGCCGGGCGCAAGCGACTGGCACCGGCAGAAAAGTATTTCTAATTAAATTGAATGGTACGCTTGGCAGCAAAGTACAGACGTACTGTATTACCCTCCTATTTTGGAAATTTTTTATTTTTTTTTCCCTGCTTCATGTTTTCCTATTACTGGGCAACTTCCACGCGAATGTTCCATGTCTCACGCAGACTCGCGGGAATTCACAGGTCATTCTAATGCCAAGTAGACGCCTTCATTGAATTGAACTTGTTCCTATGGCATCTATTACAAATTTCCATTGTTTACATCCCACTTGCTATTGAGAGAAAATGTCCTCAAGGCCACCTCCCCGAGTCTGTGCACTGCACGAGCAGACAACAGGGAGCGGCATCACCGAGAGAGCAGTGCGATACCCCAAAGCTGGTTTTCACTGTTAAGTGGCCGCTCCAGGTGTCTCATACTCCCCGTTTGGGTACGCCAAAAGAGGGGCACCTACTTGACCCACCCCACTGATCAGGAGTCACTTACTCGTTGCACAGGCCACTTCGTCACTCTCGTCCCTGCAGTCATAATAGCCGTCACACTTCCTGGATGACTGCAAACACAGGCCACTGCCGCACTTGTGGTCCCCTTCTTCGCACGTACGATATTCTAGTAGAAAGGTTCCTCATTGGCTCATTTCTAAACCACATAATCGTGTCCATTTTGGCTCCATGATATAGCTCTTGTTTACCACATTTAAGGAAGGCAACGCTTTGCGTTTATTATTGCGACCTTTTCTGAGCCTTACTACTCATGCTCAACAGAAAAATAGTCTTATAGGCGTACAAGATATGACAAAAACAAATGGGATTATTGGAGAAAGCAAGGTGTCCGTAGGCTGAACAATCCTTTAGTGACTCGCATAAATCAAGTACTATGCAAATTGTGCCATGAAGGATCATTTGATTAATATCAGTCGATGACTTTATTGACTTTATACAGGGTGTTTCAGTAACCAAAAAAGCACGCTACGAATAAATATGCCATCATGACACGTATTTGTAGGGAATTTTTGCAGCATACTACAAGCAATCTTAGCAAGTTTTAATGTAAGTAAATTTAATTTCCAGAACTGAACTTTGAAACTGCCTAGTCAATGTAACATTTTTCTCTTTTTTTGCCGGGAAAATGAAAGCGCATGTTAGATTTAGCCCACACTACTACAAAATACATTCCTCCTACACTGGTTATATCTCAAAATGTTGCAAAAACTGTTGTTCTAGATGTGGAAATTGTCTTCCACTTCCTCATCAAGAAGCCCAGCAAAAAGGGGTGAGGACGACATGCCTCTTTAGATTCCTTTTCAATGCTTTTGCTGAGAATGGCAGCCAAGGTTAGAACACCACAGTTATTTCAAGCAACAGAGGGATACGAGAATAGACATTAACAGGACAAAGAATTTGTGCACTACCAAACAACAATCACAGCTATTACCATTATTTTAGGGCGTGCATTTTGCGATGGAATGGGGGGAAATATCCCCCCCCCCCCACGTGTGCTTTCAGTTTCTCGCAAAAAAAAAGAAAAAAACATGAGGTTGGCTAGGCAAATTTCATAGTTCAATTCAAGTTTATTAAATTTATTTAAAAGGAAATTTTATATACCTACTTGCATGTGGCAAAATTTTCCTGCAGATAAACGTCGTTGATCGCATATTTTTCCACTGTGTGCTTTTTATAATTTTTTAAAATTGAAACACAAATTGTATATTGATTTTTATATGATATATGATAACATGTGATGACTTCATGATGCTATTTAGTCTGACACAGACTATGGTTCTACACACATGCTAGGTATGATCAAGTGCTGTAAAACTCCAATGTCAAACTGGTATTATCCTGCATGCCTAGAGCCACGTGTGTAATACGTGCAGTTTTTTTTCTTCTTGGAAACATGTTGAGAAAATGAAAAGCAATCAATAAAGAAAAGATGGAAACAAGCCCTTGTTTGCTAATCACTTTGGTATAAAAAGTGAATACTTACTACAATCCCCACTTTCATCCGTTCCATCCACACAGTCAACTACGTTGTCGCACTTCCAATGCTTTGGTATGCAGTAAGACTGATTAAATACATACTGACCACAGGAGAACTGACTGCCATTGCACTGAGGAGGGGCTGTAAAGAACCGTCAAACTGTGTCGCCACCACAACCAGACATTTTTTTTTTTCAAAGGAAGTTAATCGTGGCAAATAAAATCTCTCATTAACTCACTAATTACCCAAGCTGCTCCAATTACCAACTCTCTAACTACTTAATCTTTCAATGCATTAGAAGCTTTGTGTGTTTCTGACCTGTGTCTGCAACTAGACAAAATAGCAAAGGTCATTGCAAATTCCGTCCACTCTTCAGCAAGGTAGTGGGGGCCATTTCACAGGTGAAATTAAGGGGCGTGATCCCCCCAACCGGATGTGCCTTTCATAAGAGTGGGGTCGTTCGGAGTCGTCCCAAATATTTCCAGGTCAACTACACTGGTTGACAGTCCCAACTCGGGTCATTCCTTTAACCGCCTCAGCCACGCGGGAACAATTTTGTTTCTCGGGACTCTCAAAGCTAGTTACTCTCTGCATGCGACACCCAAAGTTCAGTTTATGCACAAGTATTTAGCCCTGAGCTATGCGACATTTTTCAAAACTTATTGCATTGCTAAAATTTAAAATGTTTGAGGAAGCAGCATTGCTGCCTACATTTTGTGCGTGTGCGGTGTGTGCCGGTCTGGGGGCAAACACACGCACGCATGTGTTCGCCCCCAGAGCGGTATGATCCGATGTCAGATAGGGCGGGTTGGTGAAGTCCACCTCTTTGATTACAGTACTGTTTTCAAACATATATGGAAGCATCTAGGAAGCTAACAGTAGTGGAGATGTCTGAAAATCATTGTCAATTATTTTTAAGACAAAATAAAACTCAAAAATGAAGATTCTGAGTACTGCACTTGTACCCAACTTACAAGCCTTTTATCCTCATAACTAGAGAGGGGACGAATCAGTGATCTCTCGAATCCGAATCCAAGGAAGGTTCTGCGAATCCACGAATCTTACGAATCTCGAATCTTTCGAACCCTTTCTTCGAAAAGAGTTTAAAAAGCCAGAGAAAAAAACTCTTCTACTGAAAGGTATTTTGAAGCAGAATTTGATATATTTGTTTAATAAAAAACAAATTTCGGGAGAATACATACCCATCATATACATCTTCCTAAGTATAACTTATTTGACATGTTGTTCATCGACTACAGGAAATACATAAACTCAAGAGTCTGAATTACCTCCATAAAACTAATATCGGAGCTTTATCTTGCAGTTTTGGCGCGCTCCGGGGGACGCCGGCCAATCAGGCTTGGAGGCGCAGGTTTTAAAAAGAAACAAACAAACGTGGTTGGCGGATTCGAAAGATTCGATTCGCTGTTTTGGGCAATGGGATTCGTGGATTCGGTTGGCACATATCCCTGCTCATAACCATTAAAGGCATGGAGCAGATCATTTCCTATGTAGTATTTGTGTTGTTTCACCTTTTCTGCACTTCACTGAGAACAAATATAGTATTCAAAATGTTCATTTGTGAGTATTATGTTTTTCGAAAAATAACTCTGGATGATTTTGAAATACTTCCACTACTGATATATGCTTCCATGCACGTTGGAATGAAAATAAAACCTGACCAACCTGCTCGATTTGGGAATCATTCAGATGTAAATCAGCCTCTGTGCCATTTTTGGCACAAACTCCCGTGAAATGTACACCCCAAAGTGGCGATCTGCAATGGCCTTTATTAGTTGTCCATTCATGAATGCCATTCCCAATAAGTTCCGACAATTCTAACGGTTGCGCCAAATTTCTGTTTTTGTCAAAGCAGGCATCACCCAATGCACTTGAAATTCTAGGACAGCAAAACTTTTGTGAAAGAGGCTCGTAGTCGTGACTGAATTTACAGTATCTGCAAGAAGGGAGCAAAAAGTATCATACCACAGGACTGGTGTTCATCTTCACCCTCTTCACAGTCCCTCTGGTAGTCACAGACCCAGCGTAATGGAATGCATCGGCCATTATTACAACGAAAGTTATCTGTGGAACAGGTACTGGTTTCTTCTGCAAAGAGATACTTACACTTATTTATACCCGGCAGCCATATAGGTGTTTTACCTTTGCCAAACTTTCATCATCACATACGAGCACTTTGATAAAAAAAGTGCATGTTGTATTTGCCTCATCCCATCACAAAATACATTTCCTATTACAATGGTAATAGATAGGAAATGAGTGACAATTGTAGTTTTGAGATGAGCAAATTGTTGGCCGCGCTCAGTTCTTGATAGAATTAAAGAGAGTAGTTGTAGAAGAAAACGATGACCCACGACTTTAATTTCCTTTTCGATGCTTCTGCTGACAACAGCAGCAAGGTTCAAACGCCACAGTTATCTGAGTGAGGCAGAAATAGAAAGAGTCACCCCACTTCTTGCATTAACCTGGTGGAGAACTGAACATGGCTGACATTTCCACCTCTCGAAACGAAGGTACTTACAAATCTTTTTTTCTTTTTCAGCTGTTACCACTGCAGTAGGATATGGGGTAAATAAAACACCCACACACAGCTTACGGCAAAGAACTTTGATAAATTCCGAGTTTGCGACTGAAGAGTGATCCCATAATTTTCAGACAAGTAGATCTCTTACTATACTTTTGTGAGAAGTTTCGTGAAACACCCTGTACGTATCTCATTTGTACTGCTAAGTTGTGGAGGCCGCCTCATCACTTCATACTGCCCTTAGAGACATTTTCTAGCCTCCCAGTGCCAATTCATTCTGTTTCTTCTGTGAAGGGCGTATGCGCTGCTAATATCGCACTCGATTTCATCTATGGAAACCTCCACGACGAACACTGTGTGAGAGTTTCCTTGCCCAAGGCGTCCTCACAATACACAGGAATGCGCCTAGCGACCGGCCATTCTGGGTCACGAGCAAGGCCGAGACCTTGGAGAACCCTTAAAAGTGTCCACGGAAAAAAAGGGAAAAAAGAAGCACCAGGGAATCTTTGCCAGTCGAGTTGCCGATGTTCGTACAAGAGTGGTAACGGAAGTTCTGGAGCCGTCCCAGCGATTCCAACCACTGCCTCGCAGTGGAGATGCGTTCCGTGGAGGTGCCCGCCGACGTGCCCGCACAGTGGTGATGACTCAAGCCCCCCAGTGAACAAAAGAGGATTCACTGACGCCCAGAGAAGCAAGAACTCCAAGAAAGCAAAGCTTTCAAGAAGCAGAAAGCAAAGAAAGGAGGTCACCACACCCCGCCAGACTGTAAGCAGAAACCTTGTCGTTCTGTCGCGGCCACTGTCGTGTAACTAGGTGTCACGGTAGATTAAGTGATGTTTGTCTTGGCACTTCAGTCTCTCGTGTGTTTTACCCAGCGTGGACCCGTGCCGATTTGTACACTCGTCACACTTCAAATGCATTATGTAGTGATTGCAATGAAATAAAAACATCATTTCATTGCAACATGGATCATTTCTCCTTGAACCTGGATCAGCGATCGAAGGAGCTTGTAGAAAATACTGGTGGTTCTCCAAAGAAATTACAAGAATTTCAGTAGCAATAAGCTTAAAAAAACATTCAATAAATGACCTGTGAAGGAAGGTCGATGTCATGGGCAAGGTGTCGAACCGAACCTGAACTAAAATTTCCACGACACTGTTGAACCCGAACTGGAGCAGAACCGGAAAAAATAATAGCAGTAACCAGTTTGCAACGAAATGGTTCAGACATGAAAGATGTCAGCATAAGAGTTGGAGTGGCTCTCAATCCCCGAACGAGGCCACACCGGTCTTCATATCACGGATTTTGCAAATTTTCACCTAGCAGTCGAACGAGCACATATAGTAAGTATGCTTTCAGTGTCTTTTAACACGTCGAAGCGCAGTTGTCGTATGTGAGCGCTGCGGCTAGCGCCCCACGCACACGAAGCGGCATCTTCTCCTCAGAGAGGAGGCGCCACGCGGACCATCACCATTTGCTAGGGTACTTCCTTTACGATACTCGATCTTGTACCAGTAGTTTGCGAGAATGTTTAACCAACGATGTACTCTTCCCACAGCTAAACACATGCTCCCACAAGCTCTTCAATATGTGCAACACTGAATCACCTAGCCTAACCTAACCGCAGCCACATCGGATGCATATTCTACATGGGGCCCACTCTTCAACATGTGCAATACGGAATCACCTAGCCCCTAACCTCAGTCATGCCAGATGCACAATCTACATGGACCCACTCTTCGACATGTGTAATACGTAATCACCTAGCCCCTAACCTCAGTCCCGCCAGATGCACATTCTCCATGGACCCACGGTTCGACATGTGCAATACGTAATCACCTAGCCTCTAACCTCAGTCATGACGGATGCACATTCTACATGGACCCACTCTTCGACATGTGTAATATGTAATCACCTAGCCCCTAACCTCAGTCATGCCGAATGCACATTCTCCATGGACCCACTGTTCAACACGTGTAATACGTAATCACCTAGCCTCTAACCTCAGTGATGCCGGATGCACATTCTACATGGACCCACTCTTCGACATGTGCAATACGGAATCACCTAGCCTAACCTAACCTCAGTCACGTCAGATGCACATTCTACATGGGGCCCACTCTTCGACATGTGCAATACGGAATCACCAAGCCTAACCTAACCTCAGTCATGCTGAATGCTCATTCTACATGGACCCACTCTTCGGCATGTGCAATACGGAATCACCTAGC
This sequence comes from Ornithodoros turicata, assembly GCF_037126465.1. NCBI lineage: Eukaryota > Metazoa > Arthropoda > Arachnida > Ixodida > Argasidae > Ornithodoros > Ornithodoros turicata. The sequence goes on from NC_088201.1 coordinate 1,433,633, forward strand.
CTAACCTACCTCTGTCATGTCGGATGCACATTGTACATGGGGCCCACTCTTCGACATGTGCAATACGTAATCGCCTAACCTAACCTCAGTCTTGCTGAATGGTCATTCTAAATGGACCCACTCTTCGACATGTGCAATACGTAATCACCTAACATAACCTAACCTCAGTCACACCGGATGAACATTCTACATGGACCCACTCTTTGACATGTGTAATACGTAATCACCTAGCCCCTAACCTCAGTCACGCCGGATGCACATTCTACATGGACCCCCGGTTCGACATGTGTAATACGTAATCACCTAGCCTAACCTAACCTCAGTCACATTGGATGCACATTGTACATGGAGCCCACTCTTCGACATGTGAAATACGTAATCACCTAACATAATCTAACCTCAGTCATGCTGAATGCTCATTCTACATGGACCCACTCTTCGATATGTGCAATACGGAATCACCTAGCCTAACCTACCTCAGTCATGCTGAATGCTCATTCTACATGGACCCACTCTTCGACATGTGCAATACGTAATCACCTAACATAACCTAACCTCAGTCATGCTGAATGCTCATTCTACATGGACCCACTCTTCGACATGTGTGATACGTAATCACCTAGCCCCTGACCTCAGTCACGCCGGATGCACATTGCACATGGTGCCCACTCTTAGACATGTGCAATACGGAACCACATAGCCTAACCTAACCTCAGTCACATCGGATGCACATTGTGCATGGGGCCCACTCTTTGACATGTGCAATACGTAATCACCTAACATAACCTAACCTCAGTCATGCTGAATGCTCATTCTACATGGACCTACTCTTCAACATGTGCAATACAGAATCACCTAGCCTAACCTAACCTCAGTCACGCCAAATGCTCATTCTACATGCACCCACTCTTCAACATGTGCAATACGGAATCACGTAGCCCCTAACCTCAGTCATGACGGATGCACATTCTACATGGACCCACTCTTCGACATGTGTAATATGTAATCACCTAGCCCCTAACCTCAGTCATGCCGGATGCACATTCTCCATGGACCCACTATTCAACACGTGTAATACGTAATCACCTAGCCTCTAACCTCAGTGATGCCGGATGCACATTCTACATGGACCCACTCTTCGACATGTGCAATACGGAATCACCTAGCCTAACCTAACCTCAGTCACGTCAGATGCACATTCTACATGGGGCCCACTCTTCGACATGTGCAATACGGAATCACCTAGCCCCTAACCTCAGTCATGCCAGATGCACAATCTACATGGACCCACTCTTCGACATGTGTAATACGTAATCACCTAGCCCCTAACCTCAGTCCCGCCAGATGCACATTCTCCATGGACCCACGGTTCGACATGTGCAATACGTAATCACCTAGCCTCTAACCTTAGTCATGACGGATGCAGATTCTACATGGACCCACTCTTCGACATGTGTAATATGTAATCACCTAGCCCCTAACCTCAGTCATGCCGGATGCACATTCTCCATGGACCCACTGTTCAACACGTGTAATACGTAATCACCTAGCCTCTAACCTCAGTGATGCCGGATGCACATTCTACATGGACCCACTCTTCAACATGTGCAATACGGAATCACCTAGCCTAACCTAACCTCAGTCACGTCAGATGCACATTCTACATGGGGCCCCACTCTTCAACATGTGCAATACGGAATCACCTAGCCTAACCTAACCTCAGTCACGTCAGATGCACATTCTACATGGGGCCCCACTCTTCGACATGTGCAATACGGAATCACCTAGCCCCTAACCTCAGTCACGCCGGATGCACATTATCCATGGACCCACGGTTCGACATGTGTAATACGTAATCACCTAGCCCCTAACCTCAGTCATGCTGGATGCACATTCTACATGGACCCACTCTTCAACATGTGCAATACGGAATCACGTAGCCCCTAACCTCAGTCACGCCGGATGAATGTTCTACATGGACCCACTCTTTGACAGGTGTAATACGTAATCACCTAGCCTCTAGCCTCAGTCACGGCAGATGCACATTCTACATGGACCCACAGTTCGACATGTGTAATACGTAATCACCTAGCCTCTAACCTCAGTAATGCCTGATGCATTCTACATGGACCCACTCTTCGAAATGTGTAATCACCTAGCACCTAACCTCAGTCATGCCGGATGCACATTCTACATGGACCCACCTTCGACATGTGCAATACGGAATCACCAAGCCTAACCTAACCTCAGTCATGCTGAATGCTCATTCTACATGGACCCACTCTTCGGCATGTGCAATACGGAATCACCTAGCCCCTAACCTCAGTCATGCCAGATCCACAATCTACATGGACCCACTCTTCGACATGTGTAATACGTAATCACCTAGCCCCTAACCTCAGTCATGCCGGATGCACATTCTACATGGACCCACTGTTCAACACGTGTAATACGTAATCACCTAGCCTCTAACCTCAGTGATGCCGGATGCACATTCTACATGGACCCACTCTTCGACATGTGCAATACGGAATCACCTAGCCTAACCTAACCTCAGTCACGTCAGATGCACATTCTACATGGGGCCCCACTCTTCAACATGTGCAATACGGAATCACCTAGCCCCTAACCTCAGTCACGCCGGATGCACATTGCACATGGTGCCCACTCTTCGACATGTGTAATATGTAATCACCTAGCCCCTAACCTCAGTCATGCCGGATGCACATTATCCATGGACCCACGGTTCGACATGTGTAATACGTAATCACATAGCCCCTAACCTCAGTCATGCTGGATGCACATTCTACATGGACCCACTCTTCAACATGTGCAATATGGAATCACGTAGCCCCTAACCTCAGTCACGCCGGATGAATGTTCTACATGGACCCACTCTTTGACAGGTGTAATACGTAATCACCTAGCCCCTAGCCTCAGTCACTGCGGATGCACATTCTACATGGACCCACAGTTCGACATGTGTAATACGTAATCACCTAGCCTCTAACCTCAGTCATGCCGGATGCACATTCTACATGGACCCACCTTCGACATGTGCAATACGGAATCACCAAGCCTAACCTAACCTCAGTCATGCTGAATGCTCATTCTACATGGACCCACTCTTCGGCATGTGCAATACGGAATCACCTAGCCTAACCTACCTCTGTCAAGTCGGATGCACATTGTACATGGTGCCCACTCTTCGACATGTGCAATACGTAATCGCCTAACCTAGCCTCAGTCTTGCTGAATGGTCATTCTAAATGGACCCACTCTTCGACATGTGCAATACGTAATCACCTAACATAACCTAACCTCAGTCACGCCGGATGAACATTCTACATGGACCCACTCTTTGACATGTGTAATACGTAATCACCTAGCCCCTAACCTCAGTCACGCCGGATGCACATTCTACATGGACCCACGGTTCGACATGTGTAATACGTAATCACCTAGCCTCTAACCTCAGTCACGCCGGATGCACATTCTACATGGACCCACTCTTCGACATGTGCAATACAGAATCACCTAGCCTAACCTAACCTCAGTCACGTTGGATGCACATTGTACATGGAGCCCACTCTTCGACATGTGAAATACGTAATCACCTAACATAATCTAACCTCAGTCATGCTGAATGCTCATTCTACATGGACCCACTCTTCGATATGTGCAATACGGAATCACCTAGCCTAACCTACCTCAGTCATGCTGAATGCTCATTCTACATGGACCCACTCTTCGACATGTGCAATACGTAATCACCTAGCCCCTGACCTCAGTCACGCCGGATGCACATTGCACATGGTGCCCACTCTTAGACATGTGCAATACGTAACCACATAGCCTAACCTAACCTCAGTCACATCGGATGCACATTGTGCATGGGGCCCACTCTTTGACATGTGCAATACGTAATCACCTAACATAACCTAACCTCAGTCATGCTGAATGCTCATTCTACATGGACCTACTCTTCAACATGTGCAATACAGAATCACCTAGCCTAACCTAACCTCAGTCACGCCAAATGCTCATTCTACATGCACCCACTCTTCAACATGTGCAATACGGAATCACGTAGCCCCTAACCTCAGTCACGCCGGATGAATTTTCTACATGGACCCACTCTTTGACAGGTGTAATACGTAATCACCAAGCCCCTAGCCTCAGTCACGCCGGATGCACATTCTACATGGACCCACGGTTCGACATGTGTAATACGTAATCACCTAGCCTCTAACCTCAGTCATGCCTGATGCATTCTACATGGACCCACTCTTCGAAATGTGTAATCACCTAGCCCCTAACCTCAGTCATGCCGGATGCACATTCTACATGGACCCACCTTCGACATGTGCAATACGGAATCACCAAGCCTAACCTAACCTCAGTCATGCTGAATGCTCATTCTACATGGACCCACTCTTCGGCATGTGCAATACGTAATCACCTAGCCTAACCTACCTCTGTCATGTAGGATGCACATTGTACATGGGGCCCACTCTTCGACATGTGCAATATGTAATCGCCTAACCTAACCTCAGTCTTGCTGAATGGTCATTCTAAATGGACCCACTCTTCGACATGTGCAATACGTAATCACCTAACATAACCTAACCTCAGTCATGCTGAATGCTCATTCTACATGGACCAACTCTTCGACATGTGCAATACGGAATCACCTAGTCAAACCTAACCTCAGTCACGTCGGATGCACATTGTACACGGGCCCACTCTTCGACATGTGCGATACGTAATCACCTAGCCCCTGACCTCAGTCACGCCGCATGCACATTGTACATGGGGCCCACTCTTCGACATGTGCAATACGTAATCACCTAGCCTACCCTAACCTCAGTCTTGCTGAATGCTCATTCTAAATGGACCCACTCTTCGATATGTGCAATACGTCATCACCTAACATAACCTAACCTCAGTCATGCTGAATGCTCATTCTACATGGACCCACTCTTCGACACGTGCAATATGTAATCACTTAGCCTAGCCTAACCTCAGTCACACCAAATGCTCATTCTACATGGACCCACTCTTCGACATGTGCAATACGTAATCACCTTGCCTAACCTAACCTCAGTCACGCCAAATGCTCATTCTACATGGACCCACTCTTCGACACGTGCAATATGCAATCACTTAGCCTAGCCTAACCTCAGTCACACCAAATGCTCATTCTACATGGACCCACTCTTCGACATGTGCAACACAGAATCGCCTAACGTAACATCAGTGACACCGGATGCTGCTCTGAGCTGGGGTAGAGCCGTGGGAAATGTACAGAAAAACGCGTCCCTTGTTCGTCCGTGTTCCATGACAGGGTGATTCCATGTAAGATCAGGCAGGTTGGTCCGGATGTGGTCTCAGATTTTGCTTGAAGAATTATACAGGGTGTGTGCAGAAAAACGTAAACCACATTTAGGCACTGAGCTTGTTGTCTACCAAACTAACGAACTTTCGGTGGCCCACGATGGCGCATTTATGCGTGCGAAATCTGCAAAAAAATCGTGGAAGCCATACACAGCTTAAAAAATAAACAGAGCAACGAAAACGTCGGCCTCCGTGCATCAGAATAGGGCAACATGGCGGACGCACGAGAGTTGTGTTTAGGTACCGCTAGGGGAGCTATCGGCTATCGGTGCACAGAGCCGTTTATAGGGCTAAACGGCTCTGTCGGTGCAGAAATCGAAACTATGTCCCACATGGATGTTCACTGGTAGTGCCCCTAGCGGTGCCTGCCATTCCGCCACCTCCGCTATGGGCTTCCGCACCAACTGGTTAAAAGAATTACACAAGTCGACCGTACATACAGCAAAGGTACGACCAGACAATCAACAAAGAACGAACGCGAGCGGAATCGAATTACAAAGATAGAAATGAATGCCATCGAAGAAGAAATCTGGCACTCTACAGCATCAAAGAATAAAAGTATGCAATTATACAACGAATACAAGGTGGCACCAGCTCCAGAGACTTTATATAATGGCGACAGAGCCAGCGGACCCCTGTTTCAGGCCCGCACGGGGTCCTTACTAACGCGGAGAGACTGTTCGAACTCTTCGGAAAGGATACTGCGAAATGCCTCCTGTGCGGCACCGACGAGGAGGAGGAGGATGTGAGGCACATCCTGCTATCATGCCCAGCACTCCACTCAACTCCATCGGAACGCCGCGCTTCCAGTTTTATTTGTGTGTTCGGAGGTTTACTCTTGGTTTACCCTTCTGTTACAAGACCGGTCAGAGTCTGCAGGACAAGCACGCAGGACTACAAACATCATCCGTAGCAGCGACGCTTGGGTGACGGCGTGGCCACGTTTTGTGTTTGTTGCTGAAGTGGTAAAACATGCCAGTAATCAAACTTGTACAACAATGAAGGAAATCAGACACCAGCTTGCAAACAAACGATTCAATGAAAGATGAAAGTCACCGTGTTAAACGATTCAAGATGACCCTCTCACAGACAGGAGTACGAAACAACCGATCAAGTACGTACTTACGAATGAAACATTATTCCCGTGACAGAGCTGCGAGCTGCTTTCTGTTGAACGACAGCCGCAACCGCGGTAAGAACACGTTGTTTCTGCAATGGTGCTCACATTTTAAGAGTAAATTACTTCGGAAAAGCATAAAAGCACGGAAAGCAGCGCGAGCAACAAAGCGTTGCCAAACCGAAACCTTAAAGAGGATCACGTGATGGACAGGAAGTAATGGCTGTTTTGAAAGGAGCGACCGCCAGAGGGGTACCACGGTATTCTGTTCGAAACGGCCGCGCTCCTGTGTTTCCTTCCTCCATGGTGCCGCCTGTGCCTGCCTGCAGATATCTCTCCTGAGACCGCCATGCACTACCATGCACTGTCATGACCGCACTATTCTAATGCATGGAAGCCGATGTTTTCGCGCTCTGTTTATTTTTTTACATTTGGGTATGGCTTCCAGAATTTTTTTGTAGCTTTCGCACGCATATAAATACGCCATCGTACGCCACCGGAAGTTCCTTGGGTAAGTAGACGAGTTTAGATATAAAAATGCGGGTTACGTTTTTCCGCACACATCCTGTATGTTGATGGCAAACATGGAGGGCAAACATGTTGGCAAATATCTGTAGGTGACGAAGCCGTTTGATCCAAGTCTATGTCCACTAGTCCCGAACATTCGCCAGCTCACCACGTGCGCATGGCATAATGCGAATGTCAAGGAACTACGCATTACTCATTTCTTCCTGGACCTGGAATAAGAAGTGAAATAGGTCGAAAGGGGACCATGTCCCCCTTTCCACGTCGGGAAATGGGCAACCGCTGCACCAATAGCGATCGTGCCCCACAGTTTCACTTCCTAATGGCGTCTCGTGTGGTGCGTTCACTTCATCTCAGACGCCGAAACTATCATAACGTCGAATCGCCGTCGTTAGTAGAATCGCGATCGTACGAGTCTCTCGGGAAGCCGAAGAATATTCCTGTCATCTGAAATTCGTACGAAAAGAATTAAACCAAATATAAATATTGAGGCAAGAAAATAGGCTGCGACTGTTCGTTTTCCATTAATCTGAGTGAAGAAGGCCTGTCGCAGCGCTTTTGCGTCTTCGTTGTGGCCAACGCTGCCGAAATTCGCCAAGACCCAGCACGTGCAGTCCTGCCGCGAGTGACGCGACAGTGTCGTAATGCGAGCTTCACCTAAAGCACGCAGGCGTTAGGTGAAGCCGACCTGCGGAATGGTGGCACAAGGATAACTATACAGGAAGCTGAGGACCTTGATGAGGCTATACTGCAGAGCAAAGCGAAACAAAACTATGGCGCGAACAAAGAAGGATTAGGATGTACAGTATTTGTCTGCCGCATCAAGCGTATCTGTCAGGTACAGTCCGCATTGTGAACGAAATACTGCATCCGAAACGCTTGAGAAACAGTCCTCACATGCAATATGAACTAGACCACGAAAATGATGCGGCTGAAACATTCCAGCTAAAATACTCGCATCTCAAGGTGAAGAAATGCGAACTGGTTGTCGATCCTGCGGAGTTGCCATTTGTATGAACAAGCGCCGACAGGCAGATAAATGATGATGGAATTTTAGAAATCAAGTCTCCTTCGTGAGCCGAGAATATAACACCACGTAGGAAGCATCGAGACATCATCGGAGTTAAACTCCACAAAGGAAGCTTGCAACTACCGACGTCTCAAACATTTTTATCAGATACAGACTCGGCTGAACATAACTGAGTGACGGTTCTGCACGCTTGCCGTGTGCAGGTCACCATCAGACCTCAAAGTCTTCGAAATTCATTGGGATAAAGACTTCCGAGTAAAGACACTTGCGTAGCTGAACAAGTTCCACTTGGAATACCTACTACCAGAACTTGTCTATCCAAGGGTGGAAACATGACATCGAGGAATGAAGCAAGCTATACGATGAATTCCGTGATGCGTATAGATGCATACAAATTGTTGTTGTTCGTTTCTTCGAAACATCACATCATCATCATTATTTACGTGTCGTTGCTGAATGAAGAAAGATACCATGAGGCTATTCTGTATCTGTGCAGGACTTTAGAGCTTTGCATGATGTGAATGGGGTTCTGCCATGTAAACAACGCAATAACGTGCAACCTACTGCAACATATTACCTGTGGCAGTTCAGCTCCACTACGATCATTTATTTTATGTCTTCTGTCTACAAAACCATGACCTTCAGCAAAACGTCAATTTTTGCATCAGTACTATAATTTGTGTATATTTGGCGGTGGGTCAGTTCAATGTACGTGCCTTCTTTCGGGATATCACATGGCAATACTTCTTCGCCTGGGAGTCTCCCATTTATTGAAGACAAATTTATGCGACGGGCATCACACCGAACAGGCTCAGCGATAAGAACCGCAGTGAGTCAGTGCATTTTATGACTCCGAACGTAAGTGTCGCGATGACTGCTCTCGCCTGAACATGACGGTGTTATGGTAGTGAGGCAAAACTATCGATATATCGATAGTGCAGAAAAACTATCAATAGCCTTACGGTAGTAGAGTATGGATAGTAACGTCGTATTTTCTTTCTTTTGTGTGTGTGTGTGTGTGCTAGATTTGGCTCTCGACAATTTCGTACCTGCCTTGGGGGGCGTTGCTGGCATTGCCTGAAGATCGCAGCATCGTAACGCTGCTCATTGCACGAGCACGGTTCTGGCCCCATGCAGCACAATGTACTGAAAGTAGAGTGCAATGGGGGAGGACGGATAGGTGAGAGGCCCTGAACAGACCCGTGAAACTAAAGAACACTGATAAGACACATACCGTCCATCCCCCAATGCACTCGACTTTCAGTACATTGTGCTGCTTGGGGCCAGAGCTGTGTATTTGGGCGCTACGATGCTGCGATCTTTAGGCGATGCCAGCAACGCGCCCTTGGTTTTTCCAGTCTCGCGTCAGCTATCAGTATATAGTAACACAATGCAAAGAAGAAACTTTGAGAAAGAGTACCGGGTCGTGACTGGATACTCTGTTTGGACGAGAGTTTGAACGCTTCTTCGTCACTTTTTACTGATTGTTCTATTCCACATGTAGAAGCATTTCGATTTAGAATTCAATAGTAGCTGTTTTTGTAATAATAATATTTTCCTAGGGTTGCTAGGTACTGACAGACACAGACGGTATATACAGGGTGTTTCACCTACAGTGATAACAAGAGGCGGGGATTCCTCCTCGAGAGGCACATGTCACGTCATACTCTGTCATACTCTGCGTCATACTCTCTCAGAGATACTCTGCATAGTTTATGTTGGGTCTGTGGTTAGCCGTGGAGGACTCGATATTTCTGGAAGAAAAAAAGTGAGGTTCGCTCGGCAATTTTCCAAGTTGAATTGAAAAAAATGAATTTCCCACAATTGAAAATTACCCAAAGCCTTCCTCAATGGTGGCAAAAGTTTCCAGGAGGTAATTGCCGAAAGTCCCACCGGCGAGTACGTCGCCAGTTTTTTATCACGTTATGTGAAACAACCTGTAGAGCAGGGTGTCGAACCAAACTCGAACCGCACCCTAACCGTTATTGTTACGGAACCGAACCCGAACTGCAATTTTCTCGACACTGTTGAACCCGAACCTGAGCAGAACCGCAAAAAAATAATAGCGGTTCGGACATAAAAGAAGTCAGCATAAGAGTTGGCTCTCAATGACGGACTTCACACCTAGAAGTGAAACGAGGACGGCTAGCGCTCCACGCTCATGCGCACGAATGAAGGGAGAAAAATAGGGAGCCACTATTTAGCAGTGTTGTACCCGCTACCCGAAAAAGGTAGCGCAATACCGATACGCGCTACCTGAGCAAAAAGTAACGAAATCCCGATATCGTTATACGTACCTAAAAGTAGCGGAATACCGCTACCGTTACCCGTAAAAAGTAACGCGATACTTCATGCGCTACTTTTTAGGAAAGAAACAAACAGTATCGTTGATGACGTACTTCAAACGTCTTAAAATAATAAATAAAACAATATCTCAAAATAATAAATCGACGTCCAATGGAGGTTACACGTAGGTTGCCTGAAGGCTAAAATTTTGAAAACCGTTTTTTTTTACAGATTTACTAAAGCCTACTCGGTATCCTGCATATCTTTTTCTCTTCCTCTAAAGCAAATAAAGCACAAAGCAAGTCTACCGATAAAAGGCTCAACAGCTTTGTCACAAAAAGAACTCGGATTGCCCGGAACGAGAAGTTGGTAAACATACCATGGTGTGCTTTTTCAAATTGAACGTTGACTTCCTTGACGCACAGATAAAGCTTTCCCACCGAGGCGCATAGTAGACATCTGAACACCACGCTACTGTTTTGTACTGTAGCAGGCCATGGTCCCTCCATTGCAGCGGACAAGAAATGGCAACTGTCAAGCACCTGAGCGCACGTGCTGCAATGTCATGTGGAATGTCATGACTCATAGCTATCGAGGACGGCTCCAGAATGGAGTGACGTCAGTTGCAGACAACTCCGACAATGCACCAAATCTTGAAGGTTCATCCCAAATAGGGAACACGTGGAGGACACATCCTCTTTGTAAGATAACGGCCTCTGTGCCCTCCTTTCGGCTATTTGTCCGGTCTTTCCAGAATGAGTTGTGATATCGGCCAGCTTGATCGAAGGCAGGCAGAGTGGAGGTTTCATGATAGGTCGAAGTCGAGTTGTCGCGAACCCCAGCTCGGAAAGTAGCGGTAGCGCTCAAAGATTGCGCTACCGCAAATTTGTAGCGGAAGTACTTCTTTCGTTACCCGTTTAAAAAAGTAGCGCGATCTCTACTCCGCTACCGAAAAAAGTAACGGATACGGTAGCGCCGTTACTAGTAGCGGCGCTACGTACAACACTGCTATTTAGTGACTCTAGAATGGAGTTGTGGATAAGGAGAACGGTGGTTTGAAAAGTAAAAGCAGTTCTGCTGACTAGTAGTGCAATGGTGTCGTGACTCATTTCTACAAAGCACATTCCGCACAGGATTATGACATTGACTTTCGAGACGAACCCTTGGGTGGATCCTTTTGTTTCCGAGGTGGACATGGACTGGGAACGCCAGAGCTCTGGGGAATGCGATTATGCGACACCAAAGGGACTAAAAACGTCACCTCATTTGTCGGTCGACCTTCGATTTCAGGAAAAATGATCCATAGGGAAGAAAGATCCACTGGTGGTTCTTCTTTCCCTTTGGATCTTTCTTCCACAAGCGTCGACCGGCGGCGTTCCCCGTCCGCACCAACGGCATGATTACATCACGGTGAGGTTTCTTCGCTAGAGGTCTATTCAACCGTTTTTATGATGTGTCTTCTAATAAGCATGGAGTACATCGGGTCTCGCATCTCCATTCTTTTTAACATGTCAAGAGCTGGAAAATCGACATATCCAGCTTAAAAGTGTACAAGGCGAATACAGGAATAGCGAATAGAACGACCTTCACGGACATGGAAAACTCGTGAAGCTGAGCGGCTAATTAGTGATATCGGATTTTTAAGCACGGCATATCATCTCGGGATTTTCTCTGCTTCGAGACCGTAAATTTCGAAATGTATTTTTCGAGGCGGACGGTGGGGGCTTCGGCCGTCCACCAATCAGAGAGTCCTTCCAAAAGTCCAACAGGAGAACCGAAAGGCGTGAGTTCAAACCGCCGCTGTTTGGTCACTAATTCAACAACAACACGTCGCAAACAAAATCCATTCAATTGCTTTTTGGGAGCTTCTTAGTTGGTTGCGCCTCAACGATCGAACTGTCGCATTCATTCAGTGACCAGGCCAACGAATACCTCTACGTGAGATCTATAAAGAAAGCCTACGATGCCGAATTCCAGATGCGATAAATATACACCAGAGAATATCACATTAGGAAACGTTGGACTCAATGGTCTCGTCGTCACTCGAGGAAAGGAGTCCTGCCCACGGAAAGAATAAAGCGCCCTGGAACATAGGAAACGCTTCACCCCTCCAGCGATTCGTACGTGAAGAGAGAACCATGAACGAGCCTTCGCCATCCAAGGAGCGATCGATGCAAGTCCGTTACCTTCCATATACGGACTGGAACCTAGCAAAGACACCACCGGACAGTCAAACAACGGCATAACAAGAAAAGAGATATCTAGTAGAAATAGAACAAGATATCTGCTATTCAGCAATAATAGAAAAGGAGAAATTATGTAGAGGCCTCATTTCCCAGGCTAGAGACAGGAAGATTGCTAACGAGGACAAGGTACCCCGCTGTGCATCCTGTGCGACACGGGAGAAGAGCAAGACATTACATTCCGAAACTGAAACCGTAGCTACAGTACAGTGGCTGCATGTAGACATACGAAGCTAGTGACCAAGCCAAGCGCATCCGATCCACTGAAAAGGCCGACCCGCCTGGTGAGTATTTCATGGAAGAACGCGTGTCCAACCGCAGATTTGGCTTCCACCGCGATATCCTCACGGAAGATTCGAGTGACACATTCACACGGTGCGGAATACCGGCAACAGAAAGTCTGCCTCTTCCGCTTCTTTCCACAGCATCGCATTCAAATATACATTTTTTATATTTCGTGAGAGGATTCTCCTTTGAGGCAGAAATGGCTCTCTGATTGGCTGCTATGGACGCCCGTCAACCGACCTAATCCCGGTGCCTGGGTTTTCCTCAGACGGCATATGTCGGCACAGTTCCCTTAGAAGTCGGCCCAGGACGCACATTCCCCGTACATTGCCCACTGAACCAGACATCGTTTCAGTTGACGGATGAAGCCAGACTGGCTGGCTCGTTTGTTGAAGTGCTCTTTTCAGTATTGTACCCGCTACCCGAAAAAGGTAGCGCAATACCGCTACCGTTACCCGTAAAAAGTAACGCGATACTTCATGCGCTACTTTTTAGGAAAGAAACAAAGTGTCATTGATGACGTACTTCAAACGTCTTAAAACAATAAAATAAAACTATCTCAAAATAATAAATCGACGTCCAATGGAGGTTACACGTAGGTTGCCTGAAGGCTAAAATTTTGATAACCGTTTTTTTTACAGATTTACTAAGGCCTACTCGGTATCCTGCATATCTTTTTCTCTTCCTCTAAAGCAAATAAAGCACAAAGCAAGTCTACCGACAAAAGGCTCAACAGCTTTGTCACAAAAAGAACTCTGATTGCCCGGAAGGAGAAGTTAGTAAACATACCATGGTGTGCTTTTTCAAATTGGACGTTGACTTCCTTGACGCACAGATAAAGCTTTCCCACCGAGGCGCAACACCACGCTACTGTTGTGTACTGTAGCAGGCCATGGTCCCTCCATTGCAGCGGACAAGAAATGGCAACTGTCAAGCACCTGAGCGCACGTGGTGGAATGTCATGACTCATAGCTAGCGAGGACGGCTCCAGAATGGAGTGACGTCAGTTTGCAGACAACTCCGACAATGCACCAAATCTTCAAGAAGGTTCATCCCAAATAGGGAACACGTGGAGGACACACCCTCTTTGTAAGATAACGGCCTCTGTGCCCTCCTTTCGGCTATTTGCCCGGTCTTCCCAGAATGAGTTGTGATATCGGGCAGCTTGATCGAAGGCAGGCAGAGTGGAGGTTTGATGATAGGTCGAAGTCGAGTTGTCGCGAACCCCAGCTCGGAAAGTAGCGGTAGCGCTCAAAGATTGCGCTACCGCAAATTTGTAGCGGAAGTACTTCTTTCGTTACCAGTTTTAAAAAGTAGCGCGATCTCTACTCCGCTACCGAGAAAAGTAACGGATACAGTAGCGCCGCTACTAGTAACGGCGCTACGTACAACACTGGTACGGAGTACCGCTACCGTTAATAGAAAAAAGTAACGCGATACTCTACCCGATACTTGTGTTTGAAATGCGAAGATGATGCAACTTAGAAAGATCGCTTACGTGAACACCCCATTTATTGTAATAGCAAATTGGGAGAAGACAGTTTTGCAGTAAAAGAACAGCATATTTATTATGTAGCTCGGACACCTTGCTTGACTTTTATCAATAGCGTCTTCTTCAGCCATCCTAGCTGGCCGTGGTCTCCGGCAGCTGACAGAGGCCAGTATGACAATTACCTTAGTCTCGGAGTCCAGTGACGAAGGAAACCTCTCCGAAGTTAACAATGCCACGTGTCAGCATGACTCGGTGCGACACGGCAGCTCAGCAGTGGAATCCAGAGCGTACTCTCAAGGACTTGACCCCTGTTCGTTGACCTCAACCCTTTTGGTGATCACAGCGAGGTTATCTCCACAAGGTTCAAAGACAAAGTGAACATGCATTCGGTATAATTCCTTAATTCCTGTTACGGGAGCACGTAGGCGTTTCCACAGGCTTCTTGTCGAAGGCTAGGCGGGCCATTGACAATGAATAAGAGTAAGAAATACGGTCGGCGACGAAAGGGTGGGGCACTAAACAAGTAGCAGTATCCGTAAAGATACGGAGATCGCGTTACCATAAATTTGTAACGGAAATACTTTTCCAGATACCGATTTAACAATGTATCGCGATACGGAAAAAAGTATGGAAACGGCGCTACGTACAACACTGCTTCTAGGGAATGGCCGGGAGGGTTCATGTTTTTCTCTCCCTTTCTGGGAGGCTTTTTTTTTTTCTTTATGGGAGTAGCAGAATTCGCCACGTGACGGATTCCATTTCTTCCCTTTTTCAAACTCAAACTGCATTTGCTCCTGCTTATTTCGTGGGTTCTTAACGAGAACTATTTTAAATAAGTAGATAATGTCAATAAGTAATATTTTTCTTAATATGTAATCCGCAATGAAGATTTTCTAGGGACCGTATGTCGCTATTACCGGCAAGAGGCCATCTGCTGGTTCACATCTAGTGTTGGGGAATCCCGGGCAATTTTTGCAGTCCCAGGATTTAGGGATTTTTTCCTGACGAATCCCGGGATGGGATTCCGGGATTGATACAAAACAGAGACAGCACCCAAATGCAGCCTTTGAGTATGCTCTGATTATTCGTGTGTGTGAATTTCGTGTCTCTCTCATTGGCGCTCTGCCTCTACAGGTCAATCAAATCATTCCTAATGACTTGATGTTTTCCATTCTGTTTTAATACGCAACCTCGAATAACGACAGTAATTTAATTCGCAGTCACAATTTATTTCAGGCTGGCACCAAACCAAGCTCTGACTTGCAAAACACACATGACCAAGAGGCAATTGATGTGTTCAATTCGAGGAATTAAGTTTATTTCAATTAAAACTCGATAAAATTACTCGCAGTACACGGCAAAAGTTCCCTCCAAATAAATGTGATTTTTTAGTTATTTTTCAGTACCGAAACTCCCCCACGTTTTCATTACTGTTGTGAGGATAGAACGACTTACGATGGCACTCCGGACACTCAGAGGTCTGTTCCGGTATTTGCGGTGAATACTGGCGTAACAATTACGAGTTATTTCATTTGGAGCCCACATATTGAATGCCAATACTGTGTCCTTAGCGCAAGCACTCTCTCCGTATCGTTTGAGGAGTAATAACAGCGCAAAGGAAGGGGAAAAAAGAGAGTCTTTTCGGAAACCCCAATTTTCCTGGACATTGTAAGCAGGTGGAGGTATTCACATCATGTTGCTTGGCAAGTTTTGAAATGTCCATTTCCGTGTCCCTGTTGTGACCTTTACACCATGGTGCATACTCAGGGTTCTTCAAATTCGGGAGGGAAAAATCGGATGGCTATATTTACGCACGAGAATTCGGGGAGAAATCGGCCGCTACGATCTCTGTTTGATATGTCATCTGGGAATTTTCGGGTGAAACGAGAGGCATATGAAACATGCCGCTGCTGCGACAATAATCTTTATATTTCCGCTCGGGGATAGTGAATGACCACGGTATTCAAACACTTGCCCGAGCTCCACAGAAGTTGGTCTTTGACTCCTGTAGGAGGGGATTACAAACGGAGGGCAAACAGGAAGGAGGAGGTTGTCATAAAATATCTCTCTTTGCTGATATTATGATTCACTTTTCCGACGGTTTACCTAGATCGACAAGTTGAAGGACAGCAACGATTTCGGGTAGATACCGAGCAGTGTTGTACCCGCTACCCGAAAAAGGTAGCGCTATACCGATACGCGCTACTTGAGCAAAAAGTAACGAAATCCCGATATCGTTACACGTACCTAAAAGTAGCGGAATACCGCTACCATTACCCGTAAAAAGTAACGCGATACTTCATGCGCTACTTTTTAGGAAAGAAACAAACATTATCGTTGATGACGTACTTCAAACGTCTTAAAATAATAAATAATAAAATAAAACAATATCTCAAAATAATAAATCGACGTCCAATGGAGGTTACACGTAGGTTGCCTGAAGGCTAAAATTTTGAAAACCGTTTTTTTACAGATTTACTAAAGCCTACTCGGTATCCTGCATATCTTTTTCTCTTCCTCTGAAGCAAATAAAGCACAAAGCAAGTCTACCGATAAAAGGCCCAACAGCTTTGTCACAAAAAGAACTCGGATTGCCCGGAACGAGAAGTTGGTAAACATACCATGGTGTGCTTTTTCAAATTGGACGTTGACTTCCTTGACGCACAGATAAAGCTTTCCCACCGAGGCGCATAGTAGACATCTGAACACCACGCTACTGTTTTGTACTGTAGCAGGCCATGGTCCCTCCATTGCAGCGGACAAGAAATGGCAACTGTCAAGCACCTAAGCGTACGTGGTGCAATGTCATGTGGAATGTCATGACTCATAGCTAGGGAGGACGGCTCCAGAATGGAGTGACGTCAGTTTGCAGACAACTCTGACAATGCACCAAATCTTCAAGAAGGTTCATCCCAAATAGGGAACACGTGGAGGACACATCCTCTTTGTAAGATAACGGCCTCTGTGCCCTCCTTTCGGCTATTTGCCCGCTCTTCCCAGAATGAGTTGTGATATCGGGCAGCTTGATCGAAGGCAGGCAGAGTGGAGGTTTGATGATAGGTCGAAGTCGTGTTGTCGCGCACCCCAGCTCGGAAAGTAGCGGTAGTACATGCAGCGGAAGTACTTCTTTCGTTACCAATTTAAAAAAGTAGCGCGATCTCTACTCCGCTACCGAAAAAAGTAACGGATACGGTAGCGCCGCTACGTACAACACTGATACCGAGTGTTACCCGAATTCTTGAAAATTTGTTCGGGGGGGGGGGGGGGGAACTATCGTGAAAAATCGGGTCTAACCCGAAAACGAAGAACCCTATGCATACTAACCACCATACCGTATTTTCCGGTGTATAACGCGCGCGTTATAAGTAAAAAAAGCGTTCTGAAGAGGTCATGCGTGTGACCTAACGGTGCCTGCAGAGTTCCTTTTCAGGTCGGTGACGTACAACTTCTAGCCACTTCCAGAGTGTGCTGTGGCTCTCTCCCATATCTCTTAGAGTCAGTTGACAAAACCGGCTAAATGGCACTGGACTTCATAAAGGTTAATGATGGTGCTATTCAGCAGTCAATAATTTTGAATTCATTTCAGAAGAATGGCGTGATTGAGAAGGGACGCGAAACGGAAAGCAGAGAGGAGACTCAAGTATAGGCGACCTGCGTTTCGCCAGAGGCCACTCAGTGTTGCCAGGTCACTTAGGCGAAAATTCAGGAGGTCGGCATCAGAAAAATCAGTAGAATTCAGTATATGTACTATAAACAAGGGTAAAACGCTCCACGGCGACCTAACTATAGTAGGCCATATGATAAATAAACAGAAACTATCACAATATAGGCGATAGAATAAGGAAAATATACGCCTTATTTGTTGCACAGAGTCAAGACGTGCTTGCACATCGTCATTCGATCATGTACTGTCGCTCATACATATGTACGGTCACTTTCTACTAAGTCACGGCGTAGTATAGAAGTTCTTGTCTCCTATCAGTCGCTTGATGTGCAGCAGTCCAGTGAAAGCTTTTTCATTTTTCATGAGGCTGACATAAGGAAATATCCGTTCCACGCACGTGCTCGAACGCTGCTAGCAGAGGAGGTTCATAACGAAACTTCCTAACGACGGAACGTGTCTTCATGTTTGCTATGTTTCCGCGGGTGTCCCGTGGAATATGCATACTTCTGCAATCTATGTGTTAGAAATTGATTTACTTGCGCAGCCGCTCGCTCTTTTAAAGGTGGCTATTCGCAGATGCCACATAACGCGTAGACCCCTCACTATGTCAAAACGACATTGTTTTCTCGCTCGTACGCGGACTATGATGCAACCAGACAGTGTCAGCAAACATGAATTGGAGTCGCTATGTAAAACCAGGCTTGAGGCAAAAAAAAAAAAAAAAAGGTAGTAGATTTAAGCGCGTTCTGATATGTTTTTCCAGTATTTCAGTAGACCGATTCGAAGTCAAGTAGATCTACTGAAATTTCAGTAGACCTAGCAACACTGGCGCCACTAGTTATTGTGCTACAGCGCCACTCGCGGAAAGCGCGCGCATAGTCATGCTGTAGAGTGACGAGGCGAGTGTGTTGTGTTTGCGCATAGGTATGGGGGGGGGGGGGGGGCTTTAGCACACGGCTAAGCAAATTCACCAGCACAGAACACATGTGGAATATGTCGCCCATGTAGGGCGGGATCCGGAAAAATCGTCCCCGGAGACGTTTGACGAAAACTACTTTTCTTGATACTTTTCTTGCGGGGACGATTTCCGGGGGACATTTTCTCCGGGAGACGTTTTCTCCGGGGACGATTTTTCCTACACCCATGTAGGGCACAAGTGTGACCAGAATTCGAGTATTCCGTGTATTTTACGTATTTTTATTTATATAGGTATCATTACTCGTGATATATGGCACGCCAGGTCCATGTTATCTTCACTAAATTGAGCTAGGTGCCCCACTAAGAAGGGTGGCATGACTAACACGGCGTTCATTGACTGTCCCCGGAAATCCTCGTCAATGAGAACTCCATGGCCTTTTTTGCGCATGCTTCAGGAAGCCAGAGTTGCCAATGATTGAGAAATATGTAGCCCAGCCACCGTAGCATGCCAGCCGCGTCCACGTCGGCATCAGGAGAGGCCGTGGATATACAAAAATCGCTCGTCTTGTCACCGACATACGACAGTTCTCTTCGTTGGTACCCACTTTTCTCTTGGCTGCAACACGCGTTTAAAGGTTAGTACTCTCCTCACCGTAAAATAAAATGTGCCGCACATTGTAAATGAACGCGTAGATGAACTTATTCAATTCAATGAACTGTTGTCATCCAACGTTCTCTCCTATCCTTCCCGAGAAGCGGGTTACACGAGGCGTGGATATCATCGCAGCAATAGTTGCCTCTCGACGACCATCGATTAGGACTTTCGTTTTCCATGGCACAACGTGCGAAGAATTCGACAAACAGAGAATGTGATAGCTAACAAGCTGCCGCCGCGCGACAGTAGATTTATGCGAGCTCCCGCCACAGCGTGGCGCTCGCGTCGCTCCGAAGCTGTAGCGTTTCAAATACAGCATATGCATATATGATACACCGCTTTGGTTTATCGTGTATACTGGTGGCAGTACAGAAGCACCATTGCGGTGCGCGTTATACATCCAACATTTTTCAAATTCGGCCCGTTTTTAGGGGTGCACGTTATATACAGGAAAATACGGTACTCCGTGCGTTCACAGATGGAGTTTGGGTTTTCTTTCGCTCATTTCCCTTGCAAAGGCGGACCGAACCCCCGTCTAGGCAGAGCAGCGAACAATGTTACGATATAAAAAAAAAAGTACACAACAACACAACATAAATTTATTTTAAAAAAAAGAAACAACACGTGGTGCAAGAAAGAATGCAAATACAAGATGGTAAGAGTAAACTGTAAAGTAAGTTGCCACGTAACTGCCCACTGATCTGCTGGTATAAATACGGTTTTGGTGTTTGTTAAAAAAGGTTGTAAATAGAATTTTTTTGGAAGTGGAATCTTTGTTCCGTATTCATTATAGACAGTATGAAATAAATCGGTAGGCGTGACAACTGCGAATAAAAACGAGCCTTTTATTTGAGGAGAACATAAAACGTGTCGCATATTAAAAATGAATGTTTCGGTTATGAAAAAATGGTTAGGAAGCAAGCGAGCTGGTGAAGATGATACATAATGTAAAACCCCGAGACTAGGGAACACGAAAGGACAGACACAAACACGAAGTCTCACTTCGTGTCTGTCCTTTCGTGTTCCTTTCTGTCTGTCCTTTCGTGTTCCCTAGTCTCGGGGTTTTACATTATGCATTATGTTTCGATTAATACGCAGCGACAGAACGCCGAGGAGACAAAACGCACACAGGAGACATTTGCGTTACTAGACAAGGACTGCGTAAAAGCGTGCTGTTTCGGTTTTACATTAACCCCGTCCTGGGATTAGTCGGGGAAAGTCCAGACGTCCCGGGACCGTAAGAGTGGCCCGGAATTCCCAACGCTATCTGTGGTGTACTCCTAGGTAAACATGGGCGCATGGAGATGACATGACCGCCGTTAGAAGTGGCGTCGGAAGTCCCTCACAGCATGCGAGGCTTGACCCAACCCAACCCAACCTAACCTAACCATTGGTGTGCTTATTATAAACGACTCGTCTATACAATCCAATGACGGTGGAGGATGTAACGCATATGGGGAGGCCCCCTCGCGTTCGTCATTACCTTCAGGCGAAAACGAAATTGGCGTTTGCGCAGCACAAACTGAAATACTGATTCATAACATAAAAACCCGAGACTGGGGGGACAAAAAACGACAACACAGACAAGGTCGCAGGTTTTTTTTTTTTCGTCCCCAGTCTCGGGTTTTTATGTTATGGATGCATACCAGCAGCTCGCTTGCTACCTTTCTATCCTCTGGCTAATTGTTTCATGAAGTGCTATAAGACAAAGCGAGCGGTGGCGTGTTCCCGTCAAAAGCGCAATATGGTATCGTCTGCAAAGGGTGTCACCAAAAAGGCTCTTCCTGCCATGGCTCAGGCAAATAAGACAGCAGATATGAAAATCCTTTGCTGGAGCGAAATCTGCGTCTGAATGGCTACCGTTCGCGTAGAGAGTCCGCATATCCCACAGGGAATGATTGGGTGGGTGAATTTCGTCTTGTGTTCGTTTTCACTCTGCGGTAACAGAGATGAAAGTGAGTCTGTCTCGGGCGACAGGTACACATGAAAATGGGCTGCTGGAACCCTGAGAGCGAAAGTTCAGGGGGGCAGTGCCCCTGGAAACTAGTCCCTGGTGGGATTTGTGGTCTATTAAGTGGAACAGTCTGCCGCATACTAATACGATACACCTTGTATAATTACGTTCAGGTATAATCAGGTGAAAATGGCGCCTAAACTACAGGTTTTCCCGGTGATTTTAATCCAAGTGCCATCGAAATTAATCCACGTGTCATGCAAACTTTATGGGGCATGGATTAATTTAGCTGGAACTTGGATTAAAATCGCCGGGAAAACCTGTTTGCTTTGCTCAATTTAGCATGTTTGCACAACCCCTCCCACGCTTCTTTGCCTTCAGTCCTATCGGAGAGAAGACATTTCGGAAACACACTAAGGCTAACGCTAGTTTTTAAAGGAAAGCCATTTTGGCCTCGTGACGCACGCTATTTTCGGCCGCAAACTTTACAAAGAGTTGGCTCTCCCATATAAATTAGGATGCTCCTTTGACTTTAGCCTGATGAAATACAATACAACGACGTAATCAAAGCGTGAGTGAAGCACTGCATGAGGAAATCACACTTTCGACAGCCCAAGCAGAGCCGCACAGTGCATTATTTCGTGATTTCATCCAATTTATTTGTTTTATTAGTATTATTATTACTTTAAATAAAAGGCATTACAATATATCCTAACAAAATATAAGTGAGTGCCGCTCAAAATCTGTTTGGAAGAATCCGTGTTTACATACTCCAGCAAAATGCATGTTATCGATTGAAAGATGGATACAGACAGAGAAAGGTGACCGGGAGAATGTCTTTTCGTCTTGAGATGTATGCGTGCAAAAACGGGTAACTCAAGGCCACAAAAACACATCAAATCCCTCTCTGCCCTCATTTTGTCGTCAGTCACATAGTGCTTCATTACCCCCATGTCGTATGCTGTTCAAGGCTGGACCCCCCCCGGTTTTTAGCACTCTGCTAGAACAAAGTTTTCACTTGTAATTGTGTGGAGATCGAGCTCACTGATTGCTATTCGTAAAGGGGGCGGCAACCAAATATTTCCACCACCTCGCTGTTTATCCACAATGTCAACCATGAGGGGGCGTTGCAAAAAATTAGGTTGTCATCATTACAGCTCTATATGTATTATTGCCGACATGTCTAAAGTTGAAATTGCACTGGGCCCACTCTAGAGTGCATGGGAAAAAAAGTTCGGGGGGGTCTGGATAAATCGCCGCCTTGTTGGATCGCAGCCATTCAAAGGCAATCAAACAACAAGAACGAGGAAAGTTTTTGATCAAATTGTTCCGCAATGTCCGAGCCCTTGAAAATGGTTTTATGAAGCGGAGTTGAAAAAATAAATAAATAAATACACGAAAAGTTTTTTTCTACGAATAATCGCGAACGTCGTATAAAACAAGCAGTAAAAAGTTGTGACGAGGGTGAGTTGAGGTCAACTGTGCTCAACCTCGTCACGTATCAACCGAAAATCATCACCTGCTTCCCAACACCTGTCGACAACCCCGAGATGGTGCCGAAACGTCACTGACCGGCAGACGCCATGAGAGATTAACCCGTGCCACGTTGGATTTTGACAGGTCGCTGCCAGTGACAGCAACGTGTCCCAACCGACTTACCGACTTCTGCAGATCTGGATGCACACGCAGCACATAGCAAAAGGCAAACTGTACCGAGTACTAGGCGTTTATCCGAAATGCCCATTTCAACACATTAGCTCATCCTACAGCCGATGGTGAACACTGAGAGGCTACCGTAAAGGTGATGCGCCTGCGCTTGTTGTACGCATGCGCACATTGACCGTAGTAGTAGTAGTAGTAGCAGCCCGGCGCGGCAGGTAGAGCCACTTGGAATGCCGGCATGTCGACGGGGGTGACTAAATGGTATTGCGGACATTTTCGGTCCATAACCCGATGTACAAATTCGCTTTTATTTCCCGCATGACATCCCGTCGGGTTTTTCGTCCCTTGCTTGCTCAGAAGAAACGCAGATGCCTCACCCCTTTAACGGAATTTCTTTTTCACCATGAATGCTCTGCTCGACTTCAGTTGAGGGTGGCACGGGGCTTTTCTACCATTTTGCGAGTAATCACATTGAGGAAGATTCATTAATTTTCGTAAGAAAATCAGATTCCTTCGTCAATCTGGAGAACGTTCTCCAAGACCCGGAAATCTCTCCATTGGAACCAAAGTAAGTTTCCACAATTTCGACGGAAATTCTCAAAAATTCCATTCATACGTTGGAAATTGGATCGGTTTATTTAATGGGACACGTTTTAAAATTACGAAACAAGTTTGCATTTAATCGGGTCACTTCCAATGAACCTTTCGAATTCGGGATTGAACCGAGGGTGTCTTCCCACAACACGGTGTTCATATTTTCAGGAGGTTCCTCGTTGTCTATTCCAAGAAATATCTGGGAAATCCCTTCTTGTGAATTGATGCAACCACCTCCGACGGCGACGTCACTGTGACGTCACCCGGCAGAGCCACCTTTTTCAACGTTCCCACGTGTTCCCACGGCGATGGATAGGTTATGCTGGTTCCGGGGCCCCGCGGTGCCTGGTGCGGGCCGGTACGGATGTGACCTCCCCTTGGGCGAGCAACTTTCACTTGGAGCGGGAGAAAGTTGGACTCCGACGCACATATCGGAAGTATTTCCTTTCGTTTATGGAACGTCCTTTTGAGCCACCGAGCCCTCTCATCCGGGCACTTGATTACTGCAATGGTACTTTGTCAGAGAAGACAAAAAAAGCGGGATTTATCCCTTCTTCAAAAGACCAGGTCAGGTCTGACCGCCGGTGGCTTCCCAAAAAGATCCACACACTCTAGCACTGGGACTGCGCTTCTCAGTTGGCGAAGAGCCTGCGGCAGTCGTGGAAGCCTCAGACGATTTGTATATGCGAGGAGAGAGAGCTGGATTCAGAATGGGAGCTCACTGGCACACGCGTGCTTCAGTGTTTCAAATGAGACTAATGCAAAAGTTGCATCTTACCCCTTGCATACTTTGCCTCGCACTCTGGGTATCTAGTACTTTGGTAAACTCTCTCTCTCTGCCACAGTGAAGGGCAGCCGTTTCGAAAGCAATTCATTTTGTACGTTTCTGTAAATAAACATTTCGCTCAAAAAATAAATTTTGAAAAGTGATGCAACTATATATAGCCACGTCTTCCTGAAGAGAATAAAGCGTAGGATGACTGGATAAACGAGTCATCCTTGTTTCTGAGACCCATGAAAATCGTGGATAACAGTTCGTAATCAAAATACTCGTCACCTTCAATATTTTTTTAATCACGGTACAATGAAATTGTGGTTCATGTGCAGGCCTTCGGGGTCTCGAGAAGTCCCCCAAGTGGCACTCAAGATGAACGTTTCGAGGGATATCATAAGAATCACGTGCTTCATGCTCGTGAACATGCAAGTTCCGAAAAACTTTTCCTCATAACACAGAATTCCGGACACCCTGCCCGGTAAATAAATAAAATATAAAAATAAATGAAATAAGAAGAATTAAATAAAATAAAAAAAGTAGGGGGAGGATTACCCCGCAGCCTGAAGTGTTTGCACCGCTTCTAACAAGGCGTACATGCTCACTCTAACTGAGACGTTCATCGAATCCAGTGATGGGTAGTACTTTAAGTACTCTGTATAGTTAAGTAGCACTTAAAGTCCTTTGGGGGGTACTTTTACTTTACTTCAAGTAATTCTGCCAAATAATAATTTCTACTTTGCTTGAAGCTAGTACATTTTGCTGAGCTTTCCATTGAAGTACTTAGAGTATTCTGTGAGGCCTTACTAGCTCGTTGCACGACAGCCGGCCCGCCTCCGCGCTGTCCATTGTCATGTTCATTGTGGTGTTCACAGTACTGCGCCTCGGCCTATTTTAGCCAGTTCGTAATCCGATCGGAGTCAAACGTGCTCTCCCGCGCTGTTTCCTAATGCGTCCCTGTGTGGTTTGCCTGAGAGCATGTATGTGCATATTAGTCTGCGTAAAGAGCTAAAAGGCATGGCATGAAAACAGCATATTGTGGTTGAAGGTACCTACTTAATAAATACTTCAAGTACATTTCTCACTACTTTATACTTAACGTGCTCTTCTGCGTTATTTGCTAATGCGCCCGTGTGTGGTTTGTGTAGAGAGTATGTATGTGCATATTAGTCTGCGCGAAGAGCTAAAAGGCATGGTATGAAAACAGCATATTGTGGTTGAAGGTACCTACTTAAGAAATACTTCAAGTACATTTCTCACTACTTTATACTTAACGTGCTCTTCTGCGTTATTTGCTAATGCGCCCGTGTGTGGTTTGTGTAGAGAGTATGTATGTGCATATTAGTCTGCGCGAAGAGCTAAAAGGCATGGTATGAAAACAGCATATTGTGGTTGAAGGTACCTACTTAAGAAATACTTCAAGTACATTTCTCACTACTTTATACTTAACGTGCTCTTCTGCGTTATTTGCTAATGCGCCCGTGTGTGGTTTGTGTAGAGAGTATGTATGTGCATATTAGTCTGCGCGAAAGAGCTAAAAGGCATGGTATGAAAACAGCATATTGTGGTTGAAGGTACCTACTTAAGAAATACTTCAAGTACATTTCTCACTACTTTATACTTAACGTGCTCTTCTGCGTTATTTGCTAATGCGCCCGTGTGTGGTTTGTGTAGAGAGTATGTATGTGCATATTAGTCTGCGCGAAGAGCTAAAAGGCATGGTATGAAAACAGCATATTGTGGTTGAAGGTACCTACTTAAGAAATACTTCAAGTACATTTCTCACTACTTTATACTTAACGTGCTCTTCTGCGTTATTTGCTAATGCGCCCGTGTGTGGTTTTTGTAGAGAGTGTGCACATTCGTCTGCGTAAAGAGCTTCGCGCCAGGATTCGAGCCCGGGAGAACCAAGCCCAGGCCAAGCCATTCTATGCATCCTCCCCAATAACTTTTACCATCACATATTTCCGTTGTTTCGATACAAAGAGCGGACTAGGAAATGTCAGACTGTGAAGGCACGCAATTGTGGCCTAAAACGATGGAAATTATACAGGGTGTCCAAGCTAAGTAAGCCAGCAGAAGTCGGGGTGCATGGTTTTTCATAAGCTCTAACCGGAATAACCTCTCTATACAGGGTGTCTCAGCTAAATACGAACATATTTTATATATATATATAACACGTGTCCTCTGGTGCTGTCGCATCGTTCCATGAATATCTGTTTCTCTGCGTGCAGCCATAGAAGCCATCTTAATCTGTAATTTTGAATTTCAAACACGTCTAGTGTCATTTACTTGTCTCTTTAATGTTTTTTTTTCATCTGATTATAATTCACTGGCTTGCACTGTGGCACTGAGGAGTGCTCAGTCACCCTCCCAGGGGTATATCGCTTGCTGAGCGACCCCTGGTTTGCCAATTCCGAACGATGCGCAGCTACCTAGAGCTGACGAGTCGCAAACACGGCGAAACACGTGTCCTTTGGTCCTGTCGCATCGTTCCATGACTATCTGTTTCTCTGCGTGCAGCCATAGAAGCCATCTTAATCTGTAATTTTGAATTTCAAACACGTCTAGTGTCATTTACTTGTCTCTTTAATGTTTTTTTTTCATCTGATTATAATTCACTGGCTTGCACTGTGGCACTGAGGAGTGCTCAGTCACCCTCCCAGGGGTATATCGCTTGCTGAGCGACCCCTGGTTTGCCAATTCCGAACGATGCGCAGCTACCTAGAGCTGACGAGTCGCAAACACGGCGAAACACGTGTCCTTTGGTCCTGTCGCATCGTTCCATGACTATCTGTTTCTCTGCGTGCAGCCATAGAAGCCATCTTAATCTGTAATTTTGAATTTCAAACACGTCTAGTGTCATTTACTTGTCTCTTTAATGTTTTTTTTTTCATCTGATTATAATTCACTGGCTTGCACTGTGGCACTGAGGAGTGCTCAGTCACCCTCCCAGGGGTATATCGCTTGCTGAGCGACCCCTGGTTTGCCAATTCCGAACGATGCGCAGCTACCTAGAGCTGACGAGTCGCAAACACGGCGAAACACGTGTCCTTTGGTCCTGTCGCATCGTTCCATGACTATCTGTTTCTCTGCGTGCAGCCATAGAAGCCATCTTAATCTGTAATTTTGAATTTCAAACACGTCTAGTGTCATTTACTTGTCTCTTTAATATTTTTTTTTCATCTGATTATAATTCACTGGCTTGCACTGTGGCACTGAGGAGTGCTCAGTCACCCTCCCAGGGGTATATCGCTTGCTGAGCGACCCCTGGTTTGCCAATTCCGAACGACGCGCAGCTACCTAGAGCTGACGAGTCGCAAACACGGCGAAACACGTGTCCTTTGGTCCTGTCGCATCGTTCCATGACTATCTGTTTCTCTGCGTGCAGCCATAGAAGCCATCTTAATCTGTAATTTTGAATTTCAAACACGTCTAGTGTCATTTACTTGTCTCTTTAATGTTTTTTTTTCATCTGATTATAATTCACTGGCTTGCACTGTGGCACTGAGGAGTGCTCAGTCACCCTCCCAGGGGTATATCGCTTGCTGAGCGACCCCTGGTTTGCCAATTCCGAACGATGCGCAGCTACCTAGAGCTGACGAGTCGCAAACACGGCGAAACACGTGTCCTTTGGTCCTGTCGCATCGTTCCATGACTATCTGTTTCTCTGCGTGCAGCCATAGAAGCCATCTTAATCTGTAATTTTGAATTTCAAACACGTCTAGTGTCATTTACTTGTCTCTTTAATGTTTTTTTTTCATCTGATTATAATTCACTGGCTTGCACTGTGGCACTGAGGAGTGCTCAGTCACCCTCCCAGGGGTATATCGCTTGCTGAGCGACCCCTGGTTTGCCAATTCCGAACGATGCGCAGCTACCTAGAGCTGACGAGTCGCAAACACGGCGAAACACGTGTCCTTTGGTCCTGTCGCATCGTTCCATGACTATCTGTTTCTCTGCGTGCAGCCATAGAAGCCATCTTAATCTGTAATTTTGAATTTCAAACACGTCTAGTGTCATTTACTTGTCGCTTTAATGGCTTTTTTTCCATCTGATTATAATTCACTGGCTTGCACTGTGGCACTGAGGAGTGCTCAGTCACCCTCCCAGGGGTATATCGCTCGCTGAGCGACCCCTGGTTTGCCAATTCCGAACGATGCGCAGCTACCTAGAGCTGACGAGTCGCAAACACGGCGAAACACGTGTCCTTTGGTCCTGTCGCATTGTTCCATGACTATCTGTTTCTCTGCGTGCAGCCATAGAAGCCATCTTAATCTGTAATTTTGAATTTCAAACACGTCTAGTGTCATTTACTTGTCTCTTTAATGTTTTTTTTTCATCTGATTATAATTCACTGGCTTGCACTGTGGCACTGAGGAGTGCTCAGTCACCCTCCCAGGGGTATATCGCTTGCTGAGCGACCCCTGGTTTGCCAATTCCGAACGATGCGCAGCTACCTAGAGCTGACGAGTCGCAAACACGGCGAAACACGTGTCCTTTGGTCCTGTCGCATCGTTCCATGACTATCTGTTTCTCTGCGTGCAGCCATAGAAGCCATCTTAATCTGTAATTTTGAATTTCAAACACGTCTAGTGTCATTTACTTGTCGCTTTAATGGCTTTTTTCCATCTGATTATAATTCACTGGCTTGCACTGTGGCACTGAGGAGTGCTCAGTCACCCTCCCAGGGGTATATCGCTCGCTGAGCGACCCCTGGTTTGCCAATTCCGAACGATGCGCAGCTACCTAGAGCTGACGAGTCGCAAACACGGCGAAACACGTGTCCTTTGGTCCTGTCGCATCGTTCCATGACTATCTGTTTCTCTGCGTGCAGCCATAGAAGCCATCTTAATCTGTAATTTTGAATTTCAAACACGTCTAGTGTCATTTACTTGTCGCTTTAATGGCTTTTTTCCATCTGATTATAATTCACTGGCTTGCACTGTGGCACTGAGGAGTGCTCAGTCACCCTCCCAGGGGTATATCGCTCGCTGAGCGACCCCTGGTTTGCCAATTCCGAACGATGCGAAGCTACCTAGAGCTGACGAGTCGCAAACACGGCGAAACACGTGTCCTTTGGTCCTGTCGCATCGTTCCATGACTATCTGTTTCTCTGCGTGCAGCCATAGAAGCCATCTTAACCTGTAATTTTGAATTTCAAACACGTCTAGTGTCGTTTACTTGTCTCTTTAATGACTTTTTTCCATCTGATTATAATTCACTGGCTTGCACTGTGGCATTGAGGAGTGCTCAGTCACCCTCCCAGGTGTATATCGCTCGCTGAGCGACCCCTGGTTTGCCAATTCCGAACGATGCGCAGCTACCCAGAGCTGACGAGCCGCAAACACGGCGAAACACGTGTCCTCTGGTGCTGTCGCATCGTTCCATGAATATATGTTTCTCTGCGTGCAGCCATAGAATCCATCTTAATCTGTAATTTTGAATTTCAAACACGTCTAGTGCCATTTACTTATCTCTTTAATGGCTTTTTTCCATCTGATTATAATTCACTGGCTTGCACTGTGGCATTGCGGAGTGCTCAGTCACCCTCCCAGGTGTATATCGCTCGCTGAGCGACCCCTGGTTTGCCAATTCCGAACTTTGCGCAGCTACCCAAAGCTGACGAGCCGCAAACACGGCGAAACACATGTCCTCTGGTGCTGTCGCATTGTTCCATGACTATCTGTTTCTCTGCGTGCAGCCATAGAATCCATCTTAATCTGTAATTTTGAATTTCAAACACGTCTAGTGCCATTTACTTATCTCTTTAATTGCTTTTTTCCATCTGATTATAATTCACTGGCTTGCACTGTGGCATTGCGGAGTGCTCAGTCACCCTCCCAGGTGTATATCGCTCGCTGAGCGACACCTGGTTTGCCAATTCCGAACGATGCGCAGCTACCCAGAGCTAACGAGCCGCAAACACGGCGAAACACGTGTCCTCTGGTGCTGTCGCATCCTTCCATGACTATCTATTTCTCTGCGTGCAGCCATAGAAGCCATCTTAATCTGTAATTTTGAATTTCAAACACGTCTAGTGCCATTTACTTATCTCTTTAATGGCTTTTTTCCATCTGATTATAATTCACTGGCTTGCACTGTGGCATTGCGGAGTGCTCAGTCACCCTCCCAGGTGTATATCGCTCGCTGAGCGACACCTGGTTTGCCAATTCCGAACGATGCGCAGCTACCCAGAGCTAACGAGCCGCAAACACGGCGAAACACGTGTCCTCTGGTGCTGTCGCATCCTTCCATGACTATCTATTTCTCTGCGTGCAGCCATAGAAGCCATCTTAATCTGTAATTTTGAATTTCAAACACGTCTAGTGCCATTTACTTGTGTCTTTAATGGCTTTTTTCCATCTGATTATAATTCACTGGCTTTCACTGTGGCATTGCGGAGTGCTCAGTCACCCTCCCAGGTGTATATCGCTCGCTGAGCGACCCCTGGTTTGCCAATTCCGAACGATGCGCAGCTACCCAGAGCTGACGAGCCGCAAACACGGCGAAACACGTGTCCTCTCACGTGTCCTCTGGTGCTGTCGCATCCTTCCATGACTATCTGTTTCTCTGCGTGCAGCCATAGAAGCCATCTTAATCTGTAATTTTGAATTTCAAACATGTCTAGTGCCATTTACTTGTGTCTTTAATGGCTTTTTTCCATCTGATTATAATTCACTGGCTTTCACTGTGGCATTGCGGAGTGCTCAGTCACCCTCCCAGGTGTATATCGCTCGCTGAGCGACCCCTGGTTTGCCAATTCCGAACGATGCGCAGCTACCCAGAGCTGACGAGCCGCAAACACGGCGAAACACGTGTCCTCTCACGTGTCCTCTGGTGCTGTCGCATCCTTCCATGACTATCTGTTTCTCTGCGTGCAGCCATAGAAGCCATCTTAATCTGTAATTTTGAATTTCAAACACGTCTAGTGCCATTTACTTGTGTCTTTAATGGCTTTTTTCCATCTGATTATAATTCACTGGCTTTCACTGTGGCATTGCGGAGTGCTCAGTCACCCTCCCAGGTGTATATCGCTCGCTGAGCGACCCCTGGTTTGCCAATTCCGAACGATGCGCAGCTACCCAGAGCTGACGAGCCGCAAACACGGCGAAACACGTGTCCTCTCACGTGTCCTCTGGTGCTGTCGCATCCTTCCATGACTATCTGTTTCTCTGCGTGCAGCCATAGAAGCCATCTTAATCTGTAATTTTGAATTTCAAACACGTCTAGTGCCATTTACTTGTGTCTTTAATGGCTTTTTTCCATCTGATTATAATTCACTGGCTTTCACTGTGGCATTGCGGAGTGCTCAGTCACCCTCCCAGGTGTATATCGCTCGCTGAGCGACACCTGGTTTGCCAATTCCGAACGATGCGCAGCTACCCAGAGCTAACGAGCCGCAAACACGGCGAAACACGTGTCCTCTGGTGCTGTCGCATCCTTCCATGACTATCTATTTCTCTGCGTGCAGCCATAGAAGCCATCTTAATCTGTAATTTTGAATTTCAAACACGTCTAGTGCCATTTACTTGTCTCTTTAATGGCTTTTTTCCCATCTGATTATAATTCACTGGCTTGCACTGTGGCAGTTAGGAGTGCTCAGTCACCCTCCCAGGTGTATATCCCTCACAGAGCGACCCCTGGTTTGCCAATTCCGAACTTTGCGCAGCTACCCAGAGCTGACGAGCCGCAAACACGGCGAAACACGTGTCCTCTGGTGCTGTCGCATCGTTCCATGACTATCTGTTTCTCTGCGTGCAGCCATAGAATCCATCTTAATCTGTAATTTTGAATTTCAAACACGTCTAGTGCCATTTACTTGTCTCTTTAATGGCTTTTTTCCCATCTGATTATAATTCACTGGCTTGCACTGTGGCAGTTAGGAGTGCTCAGTCACCCTCCCAGGTGTATATCCCTCACAGAGCGACCCCTGGTTTGCCAATTCCGAACTTTGCGCAGCTACCCAGAGCTGACGAGCCGCAAACACGGCGAAACACGTGTCCTCTGGTGCTGTCGCATCGTTCCATGACTATCTGTTTCTCTGCGTGCAGCCATAGAATCCATCTTAATCTGTAATTTTGAATTTCAAACACGTCTAGTGCCATTTACTTGTCTCTTTAATGGCTTTTTTCCCATCTGATTATAATTCACTGGCTTGCACTGTGGCAGTTAGGAGTGCTCAGTCACCCTCCCAGGTGTATATCGCTCGCTGAGCGACCCCTGGTTTGCCAATTCCGAACTTTGCGCAGCTACCCAGAGCTGACGAGCCGCAAACACGGCGAAACACGTGTCCTCTGGTGCTGTCGCATCGTTCCATGACTGTCTGTTTCTCTGCGTGCAGCCATAGAAGCCATCTTAATCTGTAATTTTGAATTTCAAACACGTCTAGTGCCATTTACTTGTGTCTTTAATGGCTTTTTTCCATCTGATTATAATTCACTGGCTTTCACTGTGGCATTGCGGAGTGCTCAGTCACCCTCCCAGGTGTATATCGCTCGCTGAGCGACCCCTGGTTTGCCAATTCCGAACGATGCGCAGCTACCCAGAGCTGACGAGCCGCAAACACGGCTAAACACGTGTCCTCTGGTGCTGTCGCATCGTTCCATGACTATCTGTTTCTCTGCGTGCAGCCATAGAAGCCATCTTAATCTGTAATTTTGAATTTCAAACACGTCTAGTGCCATTTACTTGTGTCTTTAATGGCTTTTTTCCATCTGATTATAATTCACTGGCTTTCACTGTGGCATTGCGGAGTGATCAGTCACCCTCCCAGGTGTATATCGCTCGCTGAGCGACCCCTGGTTTGCCAATTCCGAACGATGCGCAGCTACCCAGAGCTGACGAGCCGCAAACACGGCGAAACACGTGTCCTCTGGTGCTGTCGCATCGTTCCATGACTATCTGTTTCTCTGCGTGCAGCCATAGAATCCATCTTAATCTGTAATTTTGAATTTCAAACACGTCTAGTGCCATTTACTTGTCTCTTTAATGGCTTTTTTCCCATCTGATTATAATTCACTGGCTTGCACTGTGGCAGTTAGGAGTGCTCAGTCACCCTCCCAGGTGTATATCCCTCACAGAGCGACCCCTGGTTTGCCAATTCCGAACTTTCCGCAGCTACCCAGAGCTGACGAGCCGCAAACACGGCGAAACACGTGTCCTCTGGTGCTGTCGCATCGTTCCATGACTATCTGTTTCTCTGCGTGCAGCCATAGAATCCATCTTAATCTGTAATTTTGAATTTCAAACACGTCTAGTGCCATTTACTTGTCTCTTTAATGGCTTTTTTCCATCTGATTATAATTCACTGGCTTGCACTGTGGCAGTTAGGAGTGCTCAGTCACCCTCCCAGGTGTATATCCCTCACAGAGCGACCCCTGGTTTGCCAATTCCGAACTTTGCGCAGCTACCCAGAGCTGACGAGCCGCAAACACGGCGAAACACGTGTCCTCTGGTGCTGTCGCATCGTTCCATGACTATATGTTTCTCTGCGTGCAGCCATAGAAGCCATCTTAATCTGTAATTTTGAATTTCAAACACGTCTAGTGCCATTTACTTGTGTCTTTAATGGCTTTTTTCCATCTGATTATAATTCACTGGCTTTCACTGTGGCATTGCGGAGTGCTCAGTCACCCTCCCAGGTGTATATCGCTCGCTGAGCGACCCCTGGTTTGCCAATTCCGAACGATGCGCAGCTACCCAGAGCTGACGAGCCGCAAACACGGCTAAACACGTGTCCTCTGGTGCTGTCGCATCGTTCCATGACTATCTGTTTCTCTGCGTGCAGCCATAGAAGCCATCTTAATATGTAATTTTGAATTTCAAACACGTCTAGTGCCATTTACTTGTGTCTTTAATGGCTTTTTTCCATCTGATTATAATTCACTGGCTTTCACTGTGGCATTGCGGAGTGCTCAGTCACCCTCCCAGGTGTATATCGCTCGCTGAGCGACCCCTGGTTTGCCAATTCCGAACGATGCGCAGCTACCCAGAGCTGACGAGCCGCAAACACGGCGAAACACGTGTCCTCTCACGTGTCCTCTGGTGCTGTCGCATCCTTCCATGACTATCTGTTTCTCTGCGTGCAGCCATAGAAGCCATCTTAATCTGTAATTTTGAATTTCAAACACGTCTAGTGCCATTTACTTGTGTCTTTAATGGCTTTTTTCCATCTGATTATAATTCACTGGCTTTCACTGTGGCATTGCGGAGTGCTCAGTCACCCTCCCAGGTGTATATCGCTCGCTGAGCGACCCCTGGTTTGCCAATTCCGAACGATGCGCAGCTACCCAGAGCTGACGAGCCGCAAACACGGCGAAACACGTGTCCTCTCACGTGTCCTCTGGTGCTGTCGCATCCTTCCATGACTATCTGTTTCTCTGCGTGCAGCCATAGAAGCCATCTTAATCTGTAATTTTGAATTTCAAACACGTCTAGTGCCATTTACTTGTGTCTTTAATGGCTTTTTTCCATCTGATTATAATTCACTGGCTTTCACTGTGGCATTGCGGAGTGCTCAGTCACCCTCCCAGGTGTATATCGCTAGCTGAGAGACCCCTGGTTTGCCAATTCCGAACGATGCGCAGCTACCCAGAGCTGACGAGCCGCAAACACGGCGAAACACGTGTCCTCTCACGTGTCCTCTGGTGCTGTCGCATCCTTCCATGACTATCTGTTTCTCTGCGTGCAGCCATAGAAGCCATCTTAATCTGTAATTTTGAATTTCAAACACGTCTAGTGCCATTTACTTGTGTCTTTAATGGCTTTTTTCCATCTGATTATAATTCACTGGCTTTCACTGTGGCATTGCGGAGTGCTCAGTCACCCTCCCAGGTGTATATCGCTAGCTGAGAGACCCCTGGTTTGCCAATTCCGAACGATGCGCAGCTACCCAGAGCTGACGAGCCGCAAACACGGCGAAACACGTGTCCTCTCACGTGTCCTCTGGTGCTGTCGCATCCTTCCATGACTATCTGTTTCTCTGCGTGCAGCCATAGAAGCCATCTTAATCTGTAATTTTGAATTTCAAACACGTCTAGTGCCATTTACTTGTGTCTTTAATGGCTTTTTTCCATCTGATTATAATTCACTGGCTTTCACTGTGGCATTGCGGAGTGCTCAGTCACCCTCCCAGGTGTATATCGCTCGCTGAGCGACCCCTGGTTTGCCAATTCCGAACGATGCGCAGCTACCCAGAGCTGACGAGCCGCAAACACGGCGAAACACGTGTCCTCTCACGTGTCCTCTGGTGCTGTCGCATCCTTCCATGACTATCTGTTTCTCTGCGTGCAGCCATAGAAGCCATCTTAATCTGTAATTTTGAATTTCAAACACGTCTAGTGCCATTTACTTGTGTCTTTAATGGCTTTTTTCCATCTGATTATAATTCACTGGCTTTCACTGTGGCATTGCGGAGTGCTCAGTCACCCTCCCAAGTGTATATCGCTCGCTGAGCGACCCCTGGTTTGCCAATTCCGAACGATGCGCAGCTACCCAGAGCTGACGAGCCGCAAACACGGCGAAACACGTGTCCTCTCACGTGTCCTCTGGTGCTGTCGCATCCTTCCATGACTATCTGTTTCTCTGCGTGCAGCCATAGAAGCCATCTTAATCTGTAATTTTGAATTTCAAACACGTCTAGTGCCATTTACTTGTGTCTTTAATGGCTTTTTTCCATCTGATTATAATTCACTGGCTTTCACTGTGGCATTGCGGAGTGCTCAGTCACCCTCCCAGGTGTATATCGCTCGCTGAGAGACCCCTGGTTTGCCAATTCCGAACGATGCGCAGCTACCCAGAGCTGACGAGCCGCAAACACGGCGAAACACGTGTCCTCTCACGTGTCCTCTGGTGCTGTCGCATCCTTCCATGACTATCTGTTTCTCTGCGTGCAGCCATAGAAGCCATCTTAATCTGTAATTTTGAATTTCAAACACGTCTAGTGCCATTTACTTGTCTCTTTAATGGCTTTTTTCCATCTGATTATAATTCACTGGCTTTCACTGTGGCATTGCGGAGTGCTCAGTCACCCTCCCAGGTGTATATCGCTCGCTGAGCGACCCCTGGTTTGCCAATTCCGAACGATGCGCAGCTACCCAGAGCTGACGAGCCGCAAACACGGCGAAACACGTGTCCTCTGGTGCTGTCGCATCCTTCCATGACTATCTGTTTCTCTGCGTGCAGCCATAGAAGCCATCTTAATCTGTAATTTTGAATTTCAAACACGTCTAGTGCCATTTACTTGTGTCTTTAATGGCTTTTTTCCATCTGATTATAATTCACTGGCTTTCACTGTGGCATTGCGGAGTGCTCAGTCACCCTCCCAGGTGTATATCGCTCGCTGAGCGACCCCTGGTTTGCCAATTCCGAACGATGCGCAGCTACCCAGAGCTGACGAGCCGCAAACACGGCGAAACACGTGTCCTCTCACGTGTCCTCTGGTGCTGTCGCATCCTTCCATGACTATCTGTTTCTCTGCGTGCAGCCATAGAAGCCATCTTAATCTGTAATTTTGAATTTCAAACACGTCTAGTGCCATTTACTTGTGTCTTTAATGGCTTTTTTCCATCTGATTATAATTCACTGGCTTTCACTGTGGCATTGCGGAGTGCTCAGTCACCCTCCCAGGTGTATATCGCTCGCTGAGCGACCCCTGGTTTGCCAATTCCGAACGATGCGCAGCTACCCAGAGCTGACGAGCCGCAAACACGGCGAAACACGTGTCCTCTCACGTGTCCTCTGGTGCTGTCGCATCCTTCCATGACTATCTGTTTCTCTGCGTGCAGCCATAGAAGCCATCTTAATCTGTAATTTTGAATTTCAAACACGTCTAGTGCCATTTACTTGTGTCTTTAATGGCTTTTTTCCATCTGATTATAATTCACTGGCTTTCACTGTGGCATTGCGGAGTGCTCAGTCACCCTCCCAGGTGTATATCGCTCGCTGAGCGACCCCTGGTTTGCCAATTCCGAACGATGCGCAGCTACCCAGAGCTGACGAGCCGCAAACACGGCGAAACACGTGTCCTCTCACGTGTCCTCTGGTGCTGTCGCATCCTTCCATGACTATCTGTTTCTCTGCGTGCAGCCATAGAAGCCATCTTAATCTGTAATTTTGAATTTCAAACACGTCTAGTGCCATTTACTTGTGTCTTTAATGGCTTTTTTCCATCTGATTATAATTCACTGGCTTTCACTGTGGCATTGCGGAGTGCTCAGTCACCCTCCCAGGTGTATATCGCTAGCTGAGAGACCCCTGGTTTGCCAATTCCGAACGATGCGCAGCTACCCAGAGCTGACGAGCCGCAAACACGGCGAAACACGTGTCCTCTCACGTGTCCTCTGGTGCTGTCGCATCCTTCCATGACTATCTGTTTCTCTGCGTGCAGCCATAGAAGCCATCTTAATCTGTAATTTTGAATTTCAAACACGTCTAGTGCCATTTACTTGTGTCTTTAATGGCTTTTTTCCATCTGATTATAATTCACTGGCTTTCACTGTGGCATTGCGGAGTGCTCAGTCACCCTCCCAGGTGTATATCGCTAGCTGAGAGACCCCTGGTTTGCCAATTCCGAACGATGCGCAGCTACCCAGAGCTGACGAGCCGCAAACACGGCGAAACACGTGTCCTCTCACGTGTCCTCTGGTGCTGTCGCATCCTTCCATGACTATCTGTTTCTCTGCGTGCAGCCATAGAAGCCATCTTAATCTGTAATTTTGAATTTCAAACACGTCTAGTGCCATTTACTTGTGTCTTTAATGGCTTTTTTCCATCTGATTATAATTCACTGGCTTTCACTGTGGCATTGCGGAGTGCTCAGTCACCCTCCCAGGTGTATATCGCTAGCTGAGAGACCCCTGGTTTGCCAATTCCGAACGATGCGCAGCTACCCAGAGCTGACGAGCCGCAAACACGGCGAAACACGTGTCCTCTCACGTGTCCTCTGGTGCTGTCGCATCCTTCCATGACTATCTGTTTCTCTGCGTGCAGCCATAGAAGCCATCTTAATCTGTAATTTTGAATTTCAAACACGTCTAGTGCCATTTACTTGTGTCTTTAATGGCTTTTTTCCATCTGATTATAATTCACTGGCTTTCACTGTGGCATTGCGGAGTGCTCAGTCACCCTCCCAGGTGTATATCGCTAGCTGAGAGACCCCTGGTTTGCCAATTCCGAACGATGCGCAGCTACCCAGAGCTGACGAGCCGCAAACACGGCGAAACACGTGTCCTCTCACGTGTCCTCTGGTGCTGTCGCATCCTTCCATGACTATCTGTTTCTCTGCGTGCAGCCATAGAAGCCATCTTAATCTGTAATTTTGAATTTCAAACACGTCTAGTGCCATTTACTTGTGTCTTTAATGGCTTTTTTCCATCTGATTATAATTCACTGGCTTTCACTGTGGCATTGCGGAGTGCTCAGTCACCCTCCCAGGTGTATATCGCTCGCTGAGCGACCCCTGGTTTGCCAATTCCGAACAATGCGCAGCTACCCAGAGCTGACGAGCCGCAAACACGGCGAAACACGTGTCCTCTCACGTGTCCTCTGGTGCTGTCGCATCCTTCCATGACTATCTGTTTCTCTGCGTGCAGCCATAGAAGCCATCTTAATCTGTAATTTTGAATTTCAAACACGTCTAGTGCCATTTACTTGTGTCTTTAATGGCTTTTTTCCATCTGATTATAATTCACTGGCTTTCACTGTGGCATTGCGGAGTGCTCAGTCACCCTCCCAGGTGTATATCGCTCGCTGAGCGACCCCTGGTTTGCCAATTCCGAACGATGCGCAGCTACCCAGAGCTGACGAGCCGCAAACACGGCGAAACACGTGTCCTCTCACGTGTCCTCCGGTGCTGTCGCATCCTTCCATGACTATCTGTTTCTCTGCGTGCAGCCATAGAAGCCATCTTAATCTGTAATTTTGAATTTCAAACACGTCTAGTGCCATTTACTTGTGTCTTTAATGGCTTTTTTCCATCTGATTATAATTCACTGGCTTTCACTGTGGCATTGCGGAGTGCTCAGTCACCCTCCCAGGTGTATATAGCTCGCTGAGCGACCCCTGGTTTGCCAATTCCGAACGATGCGCAGCTACCCAGAGCTGACGAGCCGCAAACACGGCGAAACACGTGTCCTCTCACGTGTCCTCTGGTGCTGTCGCATCCTTCCATGACTATCTGTTTCTTTGCGTGCAGCCATAGAAGCCATCTTAATCTGTAATTTTGAATTTCAAACACGTCTAGTGCCATTTACTTGTGTCTTTAACGGCTTTTTTCCATCTGATTATAATTCACTGGCTTTCACTGTGGCATTGCGGAGTGCTCAGTCACCCTCCCAGGTGTATATCGCTCGCTGAGCGACACCTGGTTTGCCAATTCCGAACTTTGCGCAGCTACCCAGAGCTGACGAGCCGCAAACACGGCGAAACACGTGTCCTCTGGTGCTGTCGCATCCTTCCATGACTATCTATTTCTCTGCGTGCAGCCATAGAAGGCATCTTAATCTGTAATTTTGAATTTCAAACACGTCTAGTGCCATTTACTTGTCTCTTTAATGGCTTTTTTCCCATCTGATTATAATTCACTGGCTTGCACTGTGGCAGTTAGGAGTGCTCAGTCACCCTCCCAGGTGTATATCCCTCACAGAGCGACCCCTGGTTTGCCAATTCCGAACTTTGCGCAGCTACCCAGAGCTGACGAGCCGCAAACACGGCGAAACACGTGTCCTCTGGTGCTGTCGCATCGTTCCATGACTATATGTTTCTCTGCGTGCAGCCATAGAAGCCATCTTAATCTGTAATTTTGAATTTCAAACACGTCTAGTGCCATTTACTTGTGTCTTTAATGGCTTTTTTCCATCTGATTATAATTCACTGGCTTTCACTGTGGCATTGCGGAGTGCTCAGTCACCCTCCCAGGTGTATATCGCTCGCTGAGCGACCCCTGGTTTGCCAATTCCGAACGATGCGCAGCTACCCAGAGCTGACGAGCCGCAAACACGGCTAAACACGTGTCCTCTGGTGCTGTCGCATCGTTCCATGACTATCTGTTTCTCTGCGTGCAGCCATAGAAGCCATCTTAATATGTAATTTTGAATTTCAAACACGTCTAGTGCCATTTACTTGTGTCTTTAATGGCTTTTTTCCATCTGATTATAATTCACTGGCTTTCACTGTGGCATTGCGGAGTGCTCAGTCACCCTCCCAGGTGTATATCGCTCGCTGAGCGACACCTGGTTTGCCAATTCCGAACTTTGCGCAGCTACCCAGAGCTGACGAGCCGCAAACACGGCGAAACACGTGTCCTCTGGTGCTGTCGCATCCTTCCATGACTATCTATTTCTCTGCGTGCAGCCATAGAAGGCATCTTAATCTGTAATTTTGAATTTCAAACACGTCTAGTGCCATTTACTTGTCTCTTTAATGGCTTTTTTTCGTCTGATTATAATTCACTGGCTTGCACTGTGGCATTGCGGAGTGCTCAGTCACCCTCCCAGGTGTATATCGCTCGCTGAGCGACACCTGGTTTGCCAATTCCGAACGATGCGCAGCTACCCAGAGCTGACGAGCCGCAAACACGGCGAAACACGTGTCCTCTGGTGCTGTCGCATCCTTCCATGACTATCTGTTTCTCTGCGTGCAGCCATAGAAGCCATCTTAATCTGTAATTTTGAATTTCAAACACGTCTAGTA
Organism: Ornithodoros turicata; assembly: GCF_037126465.1. NCBI lineage: Eukaryota > Metazoa > Arthropoda > Arachnida > Ixodida > Argasidae > Ornithodoros > Ornithodoros turicata. Next base: position 1,474,919 of record NC_088201.1, read on the forward strand.
TCATTTACTTGTTTCTTTAATGGCTTTTTTCCATCTGATTATAATTCACTGGCTTGCACTGTGGCACTGAGGAGTGCTCAGGCACCCTCCCAGGTGTATATCGCTCGCTGCGCGACCCCTGGTTTGCCAATTCCGAACGATGCTATGAAGACCGTCGTAAGAAAACTCATAGACACACAGCGAAACTCGGATGAGACACTGCACGAGACAGCGCTCACATTGAATGCTTCAAGGCACAAGGTGACAAAGAAGTGTCCCTTCTTTCTGATGCATGGGTATGAACCGACGCATTGGAGTCGTCTCAGACCAGCCCGACGAAGCGCAGACACTGCACGAGCTGACGTCGAGTGGAGAAAAGAATACCTCGAGAACAGTGAGACGTATCAAAAGCAAAAGGTATAACTCAGCGAGAAAAGAACCCCAGTCCAAGACAGTCTACTGCACAATTGGTGCCCGATCGTCCTTTCTCGACCCATTCTACATAAAATCGAGAGTGTGAAGTCCATAAGAGGCAAAATAAAATTTAGAGTAGCTAATATTGAACAACTTGGACGCCATTATCCACGAAAGGACGACGTCCCGGAGGTTAGCGACAGCATTCTGTACTCAGTCCTCCAGCGTTGGTATCACGAAGGGGACCGCATCGTCTGATGACACTCATGCCAACTTCCTCCCCGATGACGACCTCCTCATACAAAGTCCCTCGGCAAGCCGCCCACCAGGAAAACAGCGTCGTCCACCTCGGCACCGTCAGGAATACGACGTGGAATTGATTTGAGGGCAAATCAAGTTTACCCAAGCGACCGTGTCAGCGCAACAGACATCGACACAGCCAGCTGCACTGTCGCAGTCGCAATCACAAAGAAAGGATAAAAAACAATACGTGTACGGCATGGGTCTGTAATCTGTGCACATGTAATCCTCAGTTAAATAAACTTTCATCCGCTTAAAAATGTAACGCTGGTCACACAAAGGAATCAGCTAACAACGTAAAATGCCCACAGCTGTGGTTGAGCACACTTGCGGATTAAAAGCCGCGAATTCAACTGTAAAGCTATAACAGTATTAATGCACAATTCACCTTCGAGCCTTACTCAAGTTATTATGCTGTCTTCCTTTCCTCTGCGAACAAAACACTCTAAGTAGGTAACGCCAATGTTTTCAAGTACAAATCTTCCTTATTGCCTCGAAGCATCATTGATTGGAATGGGCTTCCAGAGCATGTAATCAATTGTAGTTCACTAGAGGGATTTGTTCGGGCTCTGATTGACCATCTGGTTGAGTCTTATCCAGAAGGGCGACTGCTATGTTTGTGCGATTTGTATTGAACAACAACTTTATTACAAGATGATGAAGTAGTGACCTAGTTCGGTGTTTGTTGTTCTTTTACCTAGCTTATTTAGTTGTGACCAGTACGTTTTCGACGGATAAATTAGCGTTATGACGATCTGGGTTGCTGTCGTTTGTACACTGAATCTAGATGTGATTGGTATGTTATTAGATTGGAATACTAGATATTAGACAGAAGCAAATATTTGGATTTTGTCCTCTGTTCTTATAACTGGTACCACCCTGTTTCAGCCTGTCAAGGGCTGGCAGTATTATATAAATAAAATCAATAAACAGGCAAGTTGAAAGAAAATTTATTGGGTTGTCTTCATCACAAGACGCTTTAAAAGCGCTTCCGTAAAGCGTGCTCTACCGCTGGACGTTGACGGTGGCGTCTTTCTAAAGAGTATTATTTATTCAATGTTCCGTCTCAAATGGTTATTGAAATTGTCAAAAACAAAGGGAATTCATATAAATCCATTGATCAAAAGAGATATTGCGGTGGATAAATCAAAAGCTTTAAAAAGTATAGAATGCAGGTAGAAGACAGGACTGCAGTTCTTCCCAGTTGACGTCGTCCTGAACTCCTGCCATCTGTGGAAAAAAAGGCTCTTGAAAAAGACGCTAAAAGATGATCGCCTACTTACAATATGTTTACATTTCTTCTGTGTGGATTTGGTGGATGGCCTGCCGTAGATGCTGTCTGCAGTGACTCCTTTATCTTCAATATTCACAGTGACGGAGGGCAGATTCGCATAACGGGAATCCGCGTCCAAGTGAGCTTCTGTATCACCCACCAGCAATGTGGCCGAAACAGCTTTGTCGGCGGTGTTCACCTTCATTGCACCGACGCCACGACGTTTCCGCAGTTGAGCAACCAGTTGGAGAGTGACAAGGTGCTCCTGTTTCAGCTCCGACATCAGCCATTGGAGTTGACGGTTTTTCACGTGTAGCATAGCGTTGTCGTACATGAGCCTAAGAGCGTGCATTTCCGGGAGGGCCGCAAGGCCTTCCAGACCAGAGTCCTGCCTGCACGGAGCAAGTGGTCATTTTTCGCCAACAGATGCTCGCACACAAACAGTAAATAAATATAACTCACCGCACTTTAGCCCCATCACCGGCACTTTTCTCAGCACTCTTCTCGGATTTCTCCTCAGTCTTCTCACCACTCCTTTCAGTTTTCTCAGTCTTCTCACCACTCCTCTCAGTTTTCTCTGTTTTCTCACCACTCCTTTCAGTTTTCTCAGTCTTCTCACCACTCCTTTCAGTTTTCTCAGTCTTCTCACCACTCCTCTCAGTTTTCTCTGTCTTTTCACCACTCCTCTCTGTTTTGGAACCACTCTTCTCGGTCTTGGAGCCACTCTTCTCGGTCTTGGAGCCACTCTTCTCGGTCTTGGAGCCACTTTTTTCGCCGCTTTTCTCGATCTTGGATCCAGTCTTCTCGCCGCTTTTCTCGATCTTGGATCCAGTCTTCTCGCCGCTTTTCTCGATCTTGGATCCAGATTTCTCGCCACTTTTCTCGATTTTAGATCCAGATTTCTCACCGCTTTTCTCGATCTTGGATCCAGATTTCTCACCACTTTTCTCGATCTTGGATCCTGTCTTCTCGCCGCTTTTCTCGATTTTGGATCCAGATTTCTCGCCACTTTTCTCGATTTTGGATCCAGATTTCTCACCGCTTTTCTCGATCTTGGATCCAGATTTCTCACCACTTTTCTCGATCTTGGATCCAGATTTCTCACCGCTTTTCTCGGTCTTGGATCCAGATCTCTCGCCGCTCTTCTCAATTTTCGACCCAGATTTCTCGCCGCTTTTCTCGGTCTTGGAGCCAGATTTCTCGGCACTTTTCTCGATCTTCGATCCACTCTTCTCGCCGCTTTTCTCGATCTTCGAGCCAGATTTCTCGCCACTTTTCTCGATCTTGGATCCTGTCTTCTCGCCACTTTTCAAGATCTTGGATCCTGACTTCTCGCCACTTTTCTCGATCTTGGATCCTGTCTTCTCGCCACTTTTCTCGATCTTTGATCCAGTTTTCTCCTCCGAGGAGCCTTTTTCGGATTTTTCGCCGTCCGGGCTTTCGACCTTTTCCGGTGTCTTTTCGCCACTTTTGACGGGACTCTTTTTATCGTCGGCTTTTTTGGTCTTTTCAGCACTTCCCTTGGACATGGCTGGGCTAGATGGTGATCGCCCGCCTGCCGACAGATGCTGTTCCAATGCGCGTGCTTCACATGACGCTGTTCATGGGTCTGCCTTTACAACGACATGTACAACAACCCAATGTCCTATCAAGCTTCTCAATAGTTGAATTGTTGTCTAGCGATAACTGTCGCTCTAAGACGCCACGTCTTCTAAAAACTCTCTTTCCAAAACACATGGATACGTTCATCAACCTGTGTCGCTATGAGTATCCCCCGGGAGACATCATGAGGACAACTGTATACACTGCTGCTAAAAAGGATCTCAAGAATGGCATCGTTGTATAAAGACACCATCAGGACAACTGTCGCTCTACGTATCCCTCGCCTTCTCGAGCGCTATCAGTGGCATCCTTAAGGTTGTTTTTGCATGATCAAGCCTACACTGCTGCTAAAAAGGTTCTCAAGAATGGCATCGTTGTATAAAGACACCACGAGGACAACTGTCGCTCTACGTATCCCTCGCCTTCTTGAGCGCTATCAGTGTCATCCTTAAGGTTGTTTTTGCATGATCAAGCCTACACTGCTGCTAAAAAGGTTCTCAAGAATGGCATCGTTGTATAAAGACACCACGAGGACAACTGTCGCTCTACGTATCCCTCGCCTTCTTGAGCGCTATCAGTGGATTCCTTAAGATTGTTTTTGCATGATCAAGCCTACACTGCTGCTAAAAAGGTTCTGAAGAATGGCATCGTTGTATAAAGACACCACGAGGACAACTGTCGCTCTACGTATCCCTCGCCTTCTTGAGCGCTATCAGTGGATTCCTTAAGATTGTTTTTGCATGATCAAGCCTACACTGCTGCTAAAAAGGTTCTCAAGAATGGCATCGTTGTATAAAGACACCACGAGGACAACTGTCGCTCTACGTATCCCTCGCCTTCTTGAGCGCTATCAGTGGATTCCTTAAGATTGTTTTTGCATGATCAAGTCTACACTGCTGCTAAAAAGGTTCTGAAGAATGGCATCGTTGTATAAAGACACCACGAGGACAACTGTCGCTCTACGTATCCCTCGCCTTCTTGAGCGCTATCAGTGGATTCCTTAAGATTGTTTTTGCATGATCAAGCCTACACTGCTGCTAAAAAGGTTCTCAAGAATGGCATCGTTGTATAAAGACACCACGAGGACAACTGTCGCTCTACGTATCCCTCGCCTTCTTGAGCGCTATCAGTGGATTCCTTAAGATTGTTTTTGCATGATCAAGCCTACACTGCTGCTAAAAAGGTTCTGAAGAATGGCATCGTTGTATAAAGACACCACGAGGACAACTGTCGCTCTACGTATCCCTCGCCTTCTTGAGCGCTATCAGTGGATTCCTTAAGATTGTTTTTGCATGATCAAGCCTACACTGCTGCTAAAAAGGTTCTGAAGAATGGCATCGTTGTATAAAGACACCACGAGGACAACTGTCGCTCTACGTATCCCTCGCCTTCTTGAGCGCTATCAGTGGATTCCTTAAGATTGTTTTTGCATGATCAAGCCTACACTGCTGCTAAAAAGGTTCTGAAGAATGGCATCGTTGTATAAAGACACCACGAGGACAACTGTCGCTCTACGTATCCCTCGCCTTCTTGAGCGCTATCAGTGGATTCCTTAAGATTGTTTTTGCATGATCAAGCCTACACTGCTGCTAAAAAGGTTCTGAAGAATGGCATCGTTGTATAAAGACACCACGAGGACAACTGTCGCTCTACGTATCCCTCGCCTTCTTGAGCGCTATCAGTGGATTCCTTAAGATTGTTTTTGCATGATCAAGCCTACACTGCTGCTAAAAAGGTTCTGAAGAATGGCATCGTTGTATAAAGACACCACGAGGACAACTGTCGCTCTACGTATCCCTCGCCTTCTTGAGCGCTATCAGTGGATTCCTTAAGATTGTTTTTGCATGATCAAGCCTACACTGCTGCTAAAAAGGTTCTGAAGAATGGCATCGTTGTATAAAGACACCACGAGGACAACTGTCGCTCTACGTATCCCTCGCCTTCTTGAGCGCTATCAGTGGATTCCTTAAGATTGTTTTTGCATGATCAAGCCTACACTGCTGCTAAAAAGGTTCTGAAGAATGGCATCGTTGTATAAAGACACCACGAGGACAACTGTCGCTCTACGTATCCCTCGCCTTCTTGAGCGCTATCAGTGGATTCCTTAAGATTGTTTTTGCATGATCAAGCCTACACTGCTGCTAAAAAGGTTCTGAAGAATGGCATCGTTGTATAAAGACACCACGAGGACAACTGTCGCTCTACGTATCCCTCGCCTTCTTGAGCGCTATCAGTGGATTCCTTAAGATTGTTTTTGCATGATCAAGCCTACACTGCTGCTAAAAAGGTTCTGAAGAATGGCATCGTTGTATAAAGACACCACGAGGACAACTGTCGCTCTACGTATCCCTCGCCTTCTTGAGCGCTATCAGTGGATTCCTTAAGATTGTTTTTGCATGATCAAGCCTACACTGCTGCTAAAAAGGTTCTGAAGAATGGCATCGTTGTATAAAGACACCACGAGGACAACTGTCGCTCTACGTATCCCTCGCCTTCTTGAGCGCTATCAGTGGATTCCTTAAGATTGTTTTTGCATGATCAAGCCTACACTGCTGCTAAAAAGGTTCTGAAGAATGGCATCGTTGTATAAAGACACCACGAGGACAACTGTCGCTCTACGTATCCCTCGCCTTCTTGAGCGCTATCAGTGGATTCCTTAAGATTGTTTTTGCATGATCAAGCCTACACTGCTGCTAAAAAGGTTCTGAAGAATGGCATCGTTGTATAAAGACACCACGAGGACAACTGTCGCTCTACGTATCCCTCGCCTTCTTGAGCGCTATCAGTGGATTCCTTAAGATTGTTTTTGCATGATCAAGCCTACACTGCTGCTAAAAAGGTTCTGAAGAATGGCATCGTTGTATAAAGACACCATGAGGACAACTGTCGCTCTACGTATCCCTCGCCTTCTTGAGCGCTATCAGTGGATTCCTTAAGATTGTTTTTGCATGATCAAGCCTACACTGCTGCTAAAAAGGTTCTGAAGAATGGCATCGTTGTATAAAGACACCACGAGGACAACTGTCGCTCTACGTATCCCTCGCCTTCTTGAGCGCTATCAGTGGATTCCTTAAGATTGTTTTTGCATGATCAAGCCTACACTGCTGCTAAAAAGGTTCTGAAGAATGGCATCGTTGTATAAAGACACCATGAGGACAACTGTCGCTCTACGTATCCCTCGCCTTCTTGAGCGCTATCAGTGGATTCCTTAAGATTGTTTTTGCATGATCAAGCCTACACTGCTGCTAAAAAGGTTCTGAAGAATGGCATCGTTGTATAAAGACACCACGAGGACAACTGTCGCTCTACGTATCCCTCGCCTTCTTGAGCGCTATCAGTGGATTCCTTAAGATTGTTTTTGCATGATCAAGCCTACACTGCTGCTAAAAAGGTTCTGAAGAATGGCATCGTTGTATAAAGACACCATGAGGACAACTGTCGCCTAGAGACGATGCACGTCTTGGAAAAACTGTCCTTCAAAGAGACCCACATGGATACGTTCCTCAATTAGTATAGTATAGCTTTTTGGCCACTCCTTACGCTCGGTTTTGTACTAAACTTCAGCTGATAGTGAGATTTCGTCTGTGTGTTCCTGTTCTCGTCGTCCGTGGTCCATAGGTCGGCGCCTTCATTCATGAAGGCCTTCACCGACCTCACTCACTATCACATCATGGAGAAGAATATGAGATTCACTGAAGGGCTATGAGTTGATGTGATGGGTCTTGAGGTCCTTATAAAAAGTTTTGATGTTGACAAAGTTATCCGGTGCATGATGTTCGCGTATGTGCCGTGGGTGTTACTTATGCGAAGGCGTATGTGGACTAAACGATAAATGTGTACTGCTACTGATATAAAGGTATCTGCTATGGGTCTGATTTGCAGGTGCCCACGGCAGTATTAAAGGAGCACAGGAAGCCATCTCAAAGATTTTGTTTCTGACGCATTATGAAAGGATATAACTTGATTTTACTTTGCAAACGACTTTGTACTGTATTTAAAGTACAACAGGTGCTAGGTACTTGGTACTTTACTTCAAGTACAATTTTGAGACACTCTGCCCACTGCTGCAGAACCCATCATCGGTATTTCATCTTCAGAATCCATCATTCAACTTCAAAACGGTGATGGGATCTGAAGTTGAATGATGAGTTATGATGTGACGGTTTAAGATGGTGATGGCAGTGATGGGCTGTGTGGAATACGATCATGACGTGATGTTGAATGAATTTAAATTTATTCAAATCCTGCGTTAGTGCCGAGAAGCAACCATGGTTCTGAGCGGCGTACAGACGCGGACAGATGGAGAGAGGAAGGAGCGGGGTACTAGTATGCGTCCTGGGCAGACTTCAGAGCAACTGTGCCAACATTCGTCTGGAAGGTTTGCCAGAAAACCCAGGAAAAACCCCAGACAGCGGAGCCGGTGCGGGGGTTGTTGTCTTAGGAAAATGCTGACCTATGCAGTCTCTGGATTTTACCGTCATGGATATCTTGGCACAATCCGGGAGGCACTAAAATTCGAGTTGAGCGGTAAGAAATCGGGGTGCATGGTTTTTCATAATCTCTAACCGGAATAACCTCTCTATACAGGGTGTTTCAGCTAAATGCGAACAGATTTTTTTATAATATATATATATATATATATCACTTTTTTCGAGATCAAGTCAGTTGCAACATAGCATATGCTGAAGGGCACTCCTTAAGAGGGCTGTAGTGTGCTCTTTCACCCTCCCACATTAGGCGTGAAGGAAAGACGCGTCTCCGAAGATGCGCAATGAACAAAATAAAGCAAACAATGTTGTTCTTTCACGAATTTTTTTGCGGACGATCTATCGAACGGATTTTTGTTCTGAAAACGGCTACGGTATCAGGTGACCAAAGGGACCAGATGTTCACTGGGACAACTTCGTAGCTTTTATAATTAAAAATTATTGAAAGTTAATTAGGACATTGCCCTAGGAGTTTGCTGGTGCCCTCTTAAGCAGTGCCCTTCAGCATATATTACATTGCAACTGACTATCTCGAAAAATGTGATATATATATATATATATATATATATATATATATATATATACATACATATGTTTTTTTTAATATGTCCGCATTTAGTTGGGACACCCTGTATACCATGCAAAACAGCCGATTCAGTCTCTAAATCGAAATACGTAGGGGTCCGGTTCAATACAGGTAGCAACTAAGACCAGATATAATTGAGCAATAATGGAATGTAAGGAGCTCTGAGCGTACAACAGGTATGAGGCTGATTTGGAACAGGGCAATTATTCTAGGCTTGACATTTAGAAATGCAGTAATCTGTCCAAACACGGGCATCTTGTCCTTCATGGATACGCAAGAGAGAGGAGTTGAAAGAATGGCACTTGGTATGGGGTGGTCTCCGTTTGAGGGGAGAGAAGCAAGGACGTTTGGGGTTTGCACGGTACGGGATCTAATTCTGGACATCGACTGTGCCCGCAACTACATTGTCTTGTCTCAGACACCCTACGCTTCAAGAACGTAGAGGGAAGAAAGGCATCATTTGTGACTGTGTTGCAATGGCAGTGTTTGCTTGGTGAATCCAGGGGTGGGGTGGGGGGGAAAGAAACTGCCACCCTCGTGACGGCGCCCCTGATTCAAACCCCGCAAAACAATAAGACCCCGGAAGCTACATTGAACATTTGGCCAACTGAGACCATATACGTAATGACGCACATTTCCGCAATGTGATGCAAGTTACAACTTTTCACTGCTCCAGTTGTCGGCATTCTACGTTTAGAACAATCTAATCTTTGTGTAAAGAGACAATCGAAGCAACTTTCAAAGCATGCGGGAATCTCATTGGAATCAACCAGCTTGCCAAACATATTCAAATTTCTATTCCAACCACAGCATTCATTTGGAACAAGTGGAAGAGTAGTTTCACTAGCGTGATCAACGAAGCAGATTTATTTGCTCTCTGATACGTTCCAATACTTTCCTAGCAGGGCAAGAACTAAATTTAGTTTTCACTTTCACGATAGTTGACGCCTCTTGTATGTACATGCATGACACAGCTAGAGAAAAAACAAATCACATACTGTATTTCCTATGAGGCACAGTGAGGTATATCCCAATTGGCTAGTCTCAGGCAGGTAGTGAAAGCACATCTGCATTGAAGCGTGCTGGCCACACATACATCCACTAGGGGCATTGACAAATAAACATTGGCCATCACATATAAAAGGTAGTGGTACTCAACTAAGTTAATGCAACTCTTTGTTCGAGGAACGAATTTCAATTAATTTGAACATTATTTTGTGCTTGTCTCATTAAAAAGCCTTCCACAAAAAATTTCCACCTTACAACATGCTACAGAAAATCAAAGATCCTCTCGTTTCATAGTCACGCGGAGAATGTCATTCGTCAATGTCTCTTGGCCTCATTGAAGCAGAGTTGTTGGTTACATTAACAGAGTACAAAAACTGTGGCCAAGAATGAAGAATGCAAATAAATAAAATGATTTTTCCAGCCATGCACTCTTGCTTGTTGTTGTTGCTGTCCCTCTTATAACGAGGGGCACTCTGTTCTTCGTGGTGATGCTTTTCTGCGCACACGTTGAGCGCTTCACGAAGCTGGGGCATCGTACGGTCTCCTCTCTAGTCTGACCGCAGACTGCTCAAAGCGTCGAGCCAGGGCCGACACAGTGGGTCCGGGCATCGCGAGTGTCGCGTACTGCGGTTCAGGCGGCACGGCACAGTCGTCGTAGAGGGAGGGTGGGCCAGGAGGAGGCTGCACAGGCCTGGATGCTCCCGTGCTACGTTGACTAGCCGAACGAGAGACAGACTTCGGGGCCGTTGGTCTCGGCGGCGCCGGCCGTGTGGGCCGTGGTGCAGCGCGAGCGTTACTTGTGCTCTGGAGGACGGGACGAGAAATTTCGACGTCTCGAAAACTGCTACGATGCAGGGGGGCTGCACTGAGCGAGTCTTTATTTGGTGCCGGATGGTAGCCTTGGCCAGTGGATAACTGCTGTGCACGGGTCCTGGAGTCAAATTGCTAGGTTAGGTCCCCGCATAAACTCTGGTTCTTGTTTGTTTTTATTTGTTTTTCACTACCTATCTTATCACAGGATTAGCTGCATCACAACATAATAGATTTTTGAGATTCTCAGAATACTTTGTTCAAAGACATTTTGAAAAAAAAAAAAAAAAAAACACTAGGAAAATCCTAGAAAAATTATTTCCTCAACATGTTTGCCAATACAGTCAAACCTGCTCATGACAACACTCATGCAATGACCCATTTTACTTTAACTATCAAAATATGCATCGTTTCTACAGGGAAAGGACCAGTGGATAACAAAGGAACACGCCATTTTGAGTCCTCAGATAGCGATGCCCGACATACAGCTGCGTGCATATTGCTTTGGGGTGGCTCCAATGCGTTTCCAGTTTCTGCAAATGCTAGGACGTCGTGGGAATGTTAAGTCAACGTAACCTTTGTTTGGATACTTTGTTTTCTTTGGAGCTGATCACTTTGTGCTCTGGCTACGGGTGGTCCAACCATTCTAGTTCGGCGTGTCAGCTTTAAGTCAACAATAAACATCTCAACCAAAGAAACGTAAAGCGCAATAGCCCTGGACATCAAACTCGTAATAGCTGATGAACTTAATCCAGTCGACACTTCCGACGATTCTGGAGGTTGAAGAGAAACTTCGAGGCTGCCGATGATGGTGGAAAGTGTGAAACGCAAGATAATCTGGAAGCGCGCGTGTATGAGTGGCGTGTCGTCAACCGAATGATCTTCAACATCGACAGCAGCAAGTCCTTGATTCTAGAGTAATGCTGCTGGTGGCTGTACAGTTTTTCTATGCGGTGTGGTACGAGGTGGTTCAGACGACCATCGCAACATGGTTCCTGAAAGCAGGTTTGTTCTGCCAGTGCCCAAGGACGGTGATGCACCCAATCTCAGCGCAGTGATACAGGAAGATGACACTCAATTTACTGACGACAGAACCTGATGCAGTAGAAATATGCCATGGACTCAAACACAGCAGGTGAGAATAAGCAGTGACTGATGACACGACACCATTGTTCACGAGGTTGATACATCTGATGAAGGAGAGGACTTTTCTCTATCCATTAAATGTGCAATCGATGCTTCGAAGGATTTCATTACAGAACACAGCCTCTTTCTACAGTCCATTACACAGCTGGAAGCACTTGACAAGTTCACACCGTCGCAGCCACGAACACAGACAAAAGGCACACACAAGACAGGACGAACTGCAATTCGTCCTGTCTTGTGTGTGCCTTTTGTCTGTGTTCGTGGCTGCAGTGGTGTGAACTTGTCATGTACCGACTTCCCCAACTTAGGACTCTCAGTGTATGCACTTGAGCACGGTGCTGTGTAGCTCAGCAGCTACCAGAAGCAGTCAAAACTAACCAGCTGTTTGAAACAAAATATCTACATATTGTTGTTTCCAGCCTCTTTTTGTAGCGTCTCTCACAGGTTGTGTGTGTGAGCTGTGTACTCTTACAGCGATACCCCTCTTGAGTTCGCTAGCCACCGCCATAGTTATATGCAGCTTTTACTGCAGTTTTATCCCCCACTGCATGAGTTTCAAGAGCAAAGCATTTTGGAGACAAATACTTTGTGCCTTACTTGATCGCTGCCTTGCGTGCTTTGGTCACCCACCACATTTTCAGGTGGTTCCGAAAGTAGTAGATGGAAAACGTAGCGATGGCGGCCATGGGTATGATGCACAAAAATATTATGTACATGGCAACCATGAAGCCGTATCCAGCTGGAAAAAAAAAAAGGCACACTGGTGATTGACACCCCAGTGCTTGGGGCTGTACCTGAAGGGTCGGACGCAGGCCCACTATCCACGCTGCCTCCGGGACCTGGGTAGTCGCAGTACGGCGGAGCAAAACCCACCATGCAGTGGCAGTGGCCATAATTGTTGCACACCTGCACCATCTCATACACTGTGCTCTCATACACTCTAACTAGTCCCCACCCTTGTCAAACTCACCCCATTGTTGTGGCAATTGTAGGGACATTTTGCTCCGTACAGTTTTTCTAGTGGCACACACTTCTGGTTGAGACAGGCCTGAAAGATGATGGCCCCATTTAATTCCACTCCGTGCAATGTGCAGCAGAGCTATGCTAGGTTGTCTCACGTAAAAACAATATTTTCCCTACATTTTGTAAACACACCAGGGGTGTTCAAGTCAAACCGGGACTTTCTGTCTCCTGAGTGTACAAATGGCTCGCGCTACTTCTTTTTCGTCATTTCCACACGTGACAGGCATCCGCGTTCACCACGTGGTGGTTCAAAGTTTGTGCAAAACAGAAGACACGTGCTGGACAAGATGGCCGACAACGAGGTGAGTGCGCACATCGAACAGCGAATAGTCATCAAGTTCCTCGTGAATGAAGGCGTAAAGTCATCTGAAATTCACAGAAGACTTCAGGCTCAGTATGGCCACGATACACTTAGCCGCAGCAAAGCGTTTGAGTGGTGCAAACGGTTCCAAGACGGCCGTACATCAGTGCAGGACGATCCCGGCTGGGGCGGCTCAGAGCCCAGTGTCAGACTTCCTGAGAACATCCAACATTTTTCCACAGTTTTCTGGGACAAGGCTGGCGTTGCTCATGTTGATTTTCTGCCCAGTGGTACCACCATCAATAGTGCATATTACTGACAGGTTCTCAGAGATGTGCATAAGGCGCTGAAGCAAAAACGGCCGGGCCTCATCACCAAAGGAGTCCTCCTCCTACAGGACAATGCACGCCGGCATACCGCGCATCTCACGACACGCACCTTACAGGAACTTGGCTGGGAGTTGCTGCCACATCCCCCTTACAGTCCAGACCTCGCTCCCAGCGATTTCTATCTCTATGGGACACTGAGGGCATTCCTTGGGGGCCGCCACTTCAGATGCGACGACGAGGTCAAGAATGCAGTCCGATCATAGCTGCTACGCCCCGGTAATGATTTCTACACTGCTGGCATCCAAGCCCTCGTGAAACGCTGGGACAAGTGCATTAGTGCAGCTGGAGATTACGTCGAAAAATAAAACTAATTTCTCGCCTGTAAGTTCATTTTACTTTTGCGAAAAATGAAAAGTCTCGGTTTGACTTGAACGCCCCTCGTACATTTCTCCTGTAGGTGTCCCAGAAGACGTGTTATTGAATTTAAATTAAAAACTACACCGCATAGAATCATACGGTCAACGGCATTTGTTCTTACTAGGTTTTTGCCACCTCCTGATGTGCGCATGTCATGTAACCTAAGTTTAATTACGTAAATTTTTGCCAACTGAACTCAGAAATTTGGCAAGTAAAGGTCACCTTTTTACCCCACCAATGTGAAGAGCGTGCCCATTTTACTCAAACTAATGATAATTGACAGGAATATTGAGCTATCGTATGGGAAAAAATAGCTGAAACTCACGCTCTACGGAGCTCCCAGAGGACAGCGCGCGACGAATTTTTCAGCGCAATCATTGTCAGTCCGACGAAAGGAGGTTGGAAGCTTGGCCCATACCGGCATGGTAGAAAGAGATAACACAGACACAGCTTATCACATCCGGCTTCGGCTGAGACCATACCTTCCCTCTCCCAATTTCAGGAACTGTTACTTTTTCTACTATCACTCTGTGGGCTGGGTTTCCTTTCGTCGGGCTGACAGCGATTGCGCTCAAAAAGTCCTCGCGCGTTATACTCAAGTGCTCCAAGAAGCATGATGTTCGCCTATTTTTCCCCCGATAGGATAGATCCTGAATAGCACTGTCAATTATCAAGGATCTGAGTAAATTCCGCACGCTCATCATGTTGCTGGGGTAAAAAAGTGACCTTTGCTTGGCAAATTTCCGAGTTCACTTGGCAAAAATGTACATAATTACACTTAGGTTACATCGCATGCACATCAGGAGGTAGCGAAAGCCTAGTATGAACAAGTGCTGTTGACCGCACGATACTAGGTGGCGTAGTTTTTAATTTTAATTCAATGGCACGTTTTCTGGGATACGTAAAACGCATTACTTTTGCAACTGGGACACAATCACAATGACAGTCACGAAAAAGATGCGTACGACGGTAAAGCAATTAGTGTCGGTGCGGTGCATTCTGGTAAACAACCATTTGGAGTCTCTTTAATGGAATACCTTGTTGTTGCCACACTTGGCTCCGTTGGGTGAGAGTCCGGGATCAAAAGTGTAAAGGCCCAGGTCGATGATGACCGACCGGCACGTGTATGACCTGTCCCTGTCTGTGATGTACACCTTTCCCTGTATCGCTGCAGATTCCATGCCGAATTCCAAGCGTTCGTTCAAGTGGTAGCACTGAAGCGTTCCACACATGATGTCGCTGCAAAGCATTGGCAGCGTTCACGCAAAGGATGCACAAACGAGGAGATGGTGTGTGCACTCACTCTTTGTGGCACTTGGTGTAGTTCTTATTGATGCGGTTGTAGCCACAATTGCCGTTACCATTTCCCTGCTCGTTTTGTTTGAAACACTGTCTGTCGGCCACCTGGCCCGTGGGGCCCCAAAGTACCTGGCATTGATCCGCGTGGGACTTGCACTGCTTAC
Organism: Ornithodoros turicata; assembly: GCF_037126465.1. Taxonomy (NCBI): domain Eukaryota; kingdom Metazoa; phylum Arthropoda; class Arachnida; order Ixodida; family Argasidae; genus Ornithodoros; species Ornithodoros turicata. Next base: position 1,490,057 of record NC_088201.1, read on the forward strand.
GGAAGCAATGCGCCTGCAGGAGAGTTGAACCATCAAGAGGGATTACCTTCTTGGGGATGGCAGAATGGCCTCTACCCATACATACAGCCCATCCACAACCATACTCCAACGAACTCTACCTATTAAATAGAACAACTCAATCCATAACAGCTTACCAGGAGTTTCCAATGGACCTTTTTCACAATGGCCTATGCGCATGCGTACGACCTTGAGGCGCCGGAGAGGATTATCACTATGGGAACGACAGAAGTGGGGACCAGTGGGGGGACCTCGTAGGCCCCACTCCGGACCGGTTCTAGTCCTCCGAGCATGGTTCGTTGGAGAGCCGCTAGGATACAACGCGGATGTGAAAAAGGTCCATTGGCAAATGTCTAAGGGCATGGGGTGGGGGGCTAGCTCCATTCCTTTAGGGCCTAAACACTTTGCAATGGGCATATTTTGAGAATACCCCCAAATAAAATTTCAGTCTGGTAAAGGAGCAAAGAAGCCATATTTTGTGCGCCTGGAATTTATGGCTCCCATTGGCCAGCGACTTCCCTCTTTCTAGTCCTCTTTCGCGGGTCATTCGTTGGTCCTTTGCAAGAGCTTGTGCAAAGGACGGAAACGGGTAACAGCCTTCTCGCTCATTAGAATGAAAGGATATAACATCCTCTTTTTTTCGTGATCATTGCGTACCACAATACTTATGGAGGAACGTATTCATTGGTCCTTTAAAGCAGGGTTGTCTACCAAACTGCAGCCTCGAAATTCCCCGACTTTTCCAGGTTTCACCCCCGATTATTTCGAGCCAATTCCCTGACAAAAACAAACGGGAACTTGGTGCCTGCTCCTACGTTTCGATACCAGACCCCTCATAAAACAGACCATTTATTAAGTATCAGCGAGGGGCTACTCTACTTTCCTGCCTCAGAGCTTTTTGTACTGGCGAACTGCTGCTCGCGGTAACATTGCTGCGGCATAGCCACTCAACCACCGGTTGGCACTCGCGATTCGCCGCACATCATCATGGCACTTGTGCGCGATTTTCCCTGACTTCAGCTGCTTTTTGGCCAAGTTCCCTGACAATCCCCAGACTTTTCCAGTCACACATAAATTCCCTGACAACTCCCTGTTTTCCAGGCTTTCCAGGTTGGTAGACACCCTGTAAAGGGATCACGAAGAGATCCTCTGCAAGCATATGGAATGCATTCCCCATGTGGAGTGGTTAGAACAACGGAGATATTAAAGCACTGAGGTGACCCCCACCCCCCTTTTCCGGTACGGAGTGAGGGCTCTGTTCCGCACACCTTTCAAGAGAGTACAGTGGGAGGACATATGCTACTCCCCTCATGTTCTCCCTCTCCTACTCCCCTCCAGGCTCAAGCCTGGAGAAGCTGCGCGAGAGCTGCCAAGCAAGAACGAGGCACAGAGCCTTGACCGCGTCGCGAGAGCATCGTGTCAGCCATCTACAATTGCTTCCTCAGACTTTTTTTTTTTGTAAATTCCATTGCACAGCTATTTCGCAATGGTGACCCCTGGTGGACACCTTGACAGACGAAGCGGGATAGGGAGCGGCGTTAAATGTCACCTCATTGCTCCTTTAACCAAAAAAGGCTGCGAGCGTGCCACTTGGGCCACTGGCGGGCTAGCTTGGTGCAACCTTGGAGCGCACGAAGGATGGAAGTGACGGCAGTCTGCTTGCAGGGGGTGTGTCGGGTGATCGCTCTATGCTGAATGCAATATGGCAAAGATAGGATATATTTTGAGATAACAGGCCCGGGAATCTCTCGATGGACCCTTTAAGGAGCAAGAATGGGGAAAAATGAAGCACGTACCCTTCCACACTCAGTTCCATCCTGCAAGTAGACATCGACAGGACAGAACTCAGACTGGCCATCGCAGTACTCTGGTAGGTCACACTCGGTAACGGTGTCTCGGCACAATGTGGCAGATTTTTTCACCTGCCGAGGGATGTCATTTAAAAGTATGTTCCAGACTCATTTGTAGGGATACCAACCTTACAAGTTGTGAAATCGCAGCAAGCGCCCATGGCGCACTGAGCGTGGGGCTTGAGCTTACAGGTGGTCCCGTCGCAGCAATCGTTGTTGCACATCTGCAACGACACGGTAAACATTAATTTTTTTTCCGCGCAGCCACTCGTACGTGCAACCAACCTGTGGAGGCCCACAGTCGCATTGCTCGCCCGCCTCGAGAAAGCCATTGCCGCAGACCGGCCCTACAATGTCTTCAGGCAGGTTCCACAGGCACTGGTCCATGCCCTGCTCGAATGCTAGTTGGAGGTAATGCTTGGAGCAGGAGGACCATTGGCTTGGGCTGGGAGGACTGCTGCAATGTCCAGTTACGATGAGGAGTGACAATTACACTATACTACACTACATGTGGGCACTAACGTGGAAGCGGATGCCATGATGCACCTCTTCTCCGGGCACACGCACTTGACGTCCTTGTCGTCGTGTTCCATTCCAAAATTGTGTCCCAGTTCGTGCGCCATGGTGGTTGCCACCACTCCCACCACCTGGTGGTGGTCCTGCAAAGTAACGCCTCTTTTCATTCCTCCCTCAAAGCTCCCTATTCCATGCCAACCGGTTTCTTTTCAAATAAATTGTTCCCGTGTGCCGGCTCTTGAAGATTGCGATCGGCCTCAACGGAGAAAACTTTCTAACAAAACGCCTTTTTCACAAATTCCAACCAAATCTCTTCTGAGAGATGGCAAAGCGTAACACTTTCATGCCAAGACCTGTTGAAGGTTCATCGACACTTTTTATCCAGAGTTTATGCACTGAGAAAACTGCAAAGATCCGACGACTGGGATATGGAATGTTCGATTTGTGCGTAGACATGTTGTCAATTAAACCATGAAGGTTTATAGATATATATTCTATATAAAAAATGTATGAGAACTCTCGCGCCTCAGCTTGACTAACGAGGAGCAAGGCGAGACACACTCGATTCTGGCACTGCAACCTATTTCGGCCAACTCAAATCAGCAAAATGAGACTCACCATGTTGACTCCACCCGAGTACTCGTGAGTGCAGATGGGTCCCTTCAGGGCTTTCCCAACTACACTGCTGTCTAGAACAGTATCACTGAGAGAAAGCGGGTCAAGTGAATATTTTTTTTCCTGGTCTCTGGATTAAAACTCACGTAATGAGCTGCGCGTTATCATTTGGATGCTCCTGGGCCAGGTGTTCTTTCCTGTAGGTCAAGAAGTTTGTCAGGGTCGTGTCGCCGTTGGAGGAGACCTCAATCTCGTCCCGCTCTGTCCACACGATGACACCCACCAACGCGATGAATATGTTGAGGGGGGCGTACAGCTGCACACAATTCCTCGTAAATGGAGGAATGTTCAAGAAGCGACTTTTTTTTTTCTTCTTTTCTTACCGCGTTTACAATGTTGGCAATTTGTTTGCTGCGATCGAGGACGGCTTCCTTATTTTTCTTCATTTTCACGTACTTGAAAAAGAGAAAGAAATGACAAGGACATCGATGGGGCTAGAAAACTGTTGGTTGCTGGTTTTCCGGTTATTATTCCCAATGTCTGCATCTCCAAAGTACCCTGACAGCCATTCACACGCACCAACATCTTACTACCTCTTCAGTATACAGGGTTCGCCAAGATAAACTTCGGGGCTTGGAACGGCGATAAAACAAATAGAAACAGTGTCGGGAAGCTAAAGTAAATGTTATATGATGTATTATGCCCCAAAATTTTATGTCAACACTGCCACTTGGTCTGCTTCTCTGCGGATAAATCGTGAAAATTATAGAAAACCTTTTCTGCCTAACATTTCCAATCAGCTATACCTGTGTTTCAGCTCCTTTTCGTCAGATGGCGACACGATTGAACACGGCATTGCAGAGGACTACTCTGCATTCAGTTCCACTTGTTCGCTTGGTTTCGATGTCGTCTGCAACGCCGCGCTCAACCGTTTCGTTGCCTGACAGAAGGAGCTGAAACACGGGTATAGCCAATTGGAAAAGTTAGACAGCGGCGTTTTTTTAATTTTCACAATTTATCCGCAGAGAAACGGACTAAGACAGATTACACATTACACAAGTGCATTACGAACGTGGGCATCAGAGTCGAATTTGTGGCCCCGAAAGGGTTCTTTCATTGAGATGCCCAAAAGGCATTTGCTTTGTGAGACTTTATGGAGTGCACACAAAACGAAGGATCAACACACAATATCTGTTACGAGGAAGGACCGCACCTGGCTCTCATTTCAGTCGCTCGGAGCACCACGCAACACTGGAAGCCACTGAGAAAGCTCACCTCTTTATAATCGTTGACAATGATCATTTCAACGTAGCGCGACCTGACGTTACTGTTGTAGGGGGGTTGAATGACAACAGACCTTCTTTCCTGTAGAGCCGTGTGGTTAGAAACGTGTACTTTGTCGTTTATTCTGGCTACTCACCCTGGTGTGGTTGAAGCCACACTTCCAGGGTTTCACCTTGAGCTTCGACGCCTTAAAGAGCCAGTGCTCCGAGGAGCTTGGATGGATGTAGTGGGCCTCTTTGCCGTCGTGCATCACTCCACTACAAGCATGAACATTGCCACTAAAGCCATAAAGAGCAGAGAAAGTGAGAGAATACCTGAGTCCATTACAGGTGCTGACTGCTACCCATGAGTTTGGCCAGCCTTTTACTGTGCCACCATAGTAGCAATGGCGCGTACTCTGGAAAAGACACGGTCTCGTCCATTCAAATTCACTCTCAGAGTGGGAATTTCTCACCTATATTAGAGGGCCTCACTGCCCTCGCAGTTATTTGCGTCTCGTTTAATTCTTGCTCAACAATCGTGCGAAAAACGTTTAGTTCCTCAACCCCACTTTTCTATATTTCCTATTTCCTGCAACTATAGTGGCATTGCTCTCTTTGAAATTAACTCTAGAAGGCATATTTACTAGCAGTAAAACAACACAATTACGGTACACAGTTTCCGAAAGAAACCTACCCATTTATCCCTGGTGGAAATGTTTTTGGGGAATAGCGGGACAACAAGAATTCCATTTGTGCAATCTAATGGGGTACACACCTTTTGCATGGGGTAGATTATGACAGAACTATCATTCTGGTGATGTTTCTCAAAGTACCGAGAAGGAAGCAGGCCTTGTTTCATCCGCAGGTCCAGGACGTAATGCTCCCCAAATGCACTGAATGAAATTTCCACACTGGGATCCAAGTCCTGAAGAAGAACGACGTTTTATTATTTAACTTTAACAACGTTATCTTTCTACACTGACGGTAAAAGGGCGAGCTGTTACGTATCTCAAACGGTAACAGCCGAACACACATAAAACCCGGAGCGAGGCAGACGACAAGGACCAAAACGTTTTCCTTGCTCCAGGTTTTATGTGTAGTCACGTACCCATTCTACAACGTTAGCTAGGGTAAGCGTTCTATGAGGCTCTCTTTCTACAGGGCTAGTCTAGCAAACGTTACACATTTCAAATGCATCGTAAAAATAGAAGACAGGGTTTAGCCAGCCCCAAACTTCGCAGACTGGTAGCCATTTGTCTCAAGTTTTGTCGGAATTTTTTCTGAGTGTTATGGTCCTGTAGGACAAAAATTAAAAATCAAGCAAAATCTCCCTCTATGCATTTTCTATGGCCCATATCAGTCAAAAGGCACCATTTTCTCCCACGTGAATTTCAATTTCATTCCACCACACACAGGTGGTGCCAGCATAAAAAAGAAGAGGATTAGCGCCTAACATCAGAATGGAGCATGTGACATCGTTGTAGCCAGCGCCGCCTGTGTGATGTGAACGTGAGGCAAACGGCAGAAAAAAAGGCGGTGTTTGCATGAGATTGGCCATTGAAAACGCATGGGGCGAGATTTTGCTCGATTTTCTATTCTCGTCCTACGTGACCACAGCGTTTACAAAAAATACCAACAAAACTTGAGACAAATGGCCATCAGTCTTCAAAGCTTGGGGTAGGGTAAGCCCTATTTTTACTATGCAATTGAAATGTGTAACGTCTGCTAGACTAACCCTAGACTAACCCTGTACGTAGCCAAGTCTCCAAAGAGGCCAACGTACCGCTCCATTAGAGGATGTCAAGTCTCGTTTTCTTCTGTCGCGACCGAGGATTTGGGGGTAGATCTTCTCGCCGTTGCTCTCATCTGGGACAAATGGGACCCGTTATTAGCATTCTACACAGATGGGAAAACAGCTCACAAAATCAATGGCAACGCAATGTTGTACAAAGGGCAAAATGGATTTCCGACACGCGCATCATTACGATGGTGGAAAAGGAGGAAGGAAGGAAGCACCTTTTCCTGCAACACGAGGCAGCTTATCATCACAGACGGAACAAAATGAGTGAACGTCGTCTCGTATCCACCTGAGCATAAATACTACTTTTTCGGACACCACAGGGGCTTAGACAGGTGGATGCTGCGCAAAAGATATGCGGAAATATTTTAAACAAGAGAGGACTGATGTTCTGAGGCTGGAACAACATAGAAAGGTTCCCCACAGCTCGCTAACCTTCTCAGTGACTTTCATCTTTCGTCGGTAATATTTTAAATTTTGAGACATTCCACGACAATGTACGCGAAACCAAAGTGACCGAGTTGCACCACTGTTTCGCCATCCAAAAGCTAGAAAGAGAAACTCAAACAGGTCATCTCGGAGTTGAGATAGCTCGCTGGATGACACATTGAAAAACTTTAAGGATGTCTCGGTAATTTTCGAGCGCTCGTTCTTGTAAGTCGCGGTATTTGTGCTGGATAAACTACGCCAATGGCACTTGAGTGGCGCGAGTCTGTGGATGGCACCTTCAAACGCAACAAACAGAAGGCAACGATTTTCAACCTTTTCCCCCGTCTTAGGCACTACTTTTCCCTATCCATGTTAACGAGTTACAGCCACAGGGATCTGGTTTTCGAGTGCCACATAAACTGTCACTTATAGAAGCCTCTCCAATCATCGCCGTCATCTACGTGAAGGCTATTCTATTTGACTTTTTTAAGAACCGTATTAATGTAACAAGCCTGATGGTGTTACTCAAGAGAGAACTGATGTTCTGAGGCTGGAACATAGAAAGGAGAAATACATACAAAGCATCAAATTGCCTAAGAAATTAACGATGAAAGAGTCCCACAGCTGGCTAACCTTTTCAGTGACTTTCATCCTTAATTTCTTAGGCAATTTGAGGCTTTGTATGTATTTGTCCTTTCTATGTTGTTCCAGCCTCAGAACATCAGTTCTCTCATGTTCAACAGTTGCCGCTTGCGTTGATACCGTCGTATGAGTGTGTGTATGAGTAAGCAAAAATGTAAGAGCGAAAGGAGGATGAGTGAGACAGAGAGTGGTTGACGTGTCCCTTCAGATGACGCACCCTTGGAAGTCGCTGGGGAGGTGTGTTAGCTTATTCAATTGGTAGAGCCCTGGACCGGTAATCCAGAAGATTTGGGTTTGAGTCCTACAGCTGGCTAACCGTTTCAGTGACTTTCGTCTTTCAGTGTTACTCATTTTCCTTTTTCAAGTTGCAACCGGAAGGTGTTGAGGAGATGTTCCTCTACACGATGGAATGTCCCGGATGTGCTTCGCACCAGGACGTTGGACACTACTCTACCCACGTCAGACTGTGTCGTATGTGAGCGAGGATGGCATCAGTAACACGCACATGTCACAGCTTCCAACGTGACAAGGTTGCTCAGGTACAGTCCAAGTCGCCACCTGGGATGCTGCAACCGGCAGCCAAAGGGGCAACGTTAGCCCCCCACGGGAGTGTGGGAGAAATCGCGCTGTACCGCAACCGGTAGGCGGGCGGCATCACGTTATGGGTAGGGTTCCACGTCTTTTTATTTTTGGCCGGATTCTGCGTATGTTTTTTTCTATGTTTATAGATTTTCACAAGATCGGCGTCTTTCGACGTTTTTCCTGGCGCGCACACGGTTTACCCGGAAGTTATCGACGAATCGAAATCACGATGTAGTTCCCACACGGCACTCCTTCAACGTGGCATTTTACGGTTAACGAAAAAGTAAACGGACATTTTTCGCACCCATCGTATTTCTGTGTGATTTTCTGATCTGCATCAACAACTTGCTGGCCCCCCCCCCATGTGCAGCAATTTCCCCCTCTCATGTCTTGGAATGTCCATCTGTATTCGGTGTTTTTTTATTAAAACTGAAAACGCGGAACCCTAGTTAGGGGACAGGTGTGGTCCATGAATGTGACACTCACGAAGCGGTTGGGGATTGTGCTTCGTTGTACGGGGTGAGTGGTTGACTCGTCATGCGCAGGATGCCATCAAGACCGTGCCGCGACCAGTACTTGAGCAACTCAATCGGTTGTTGCAGCTGATGACTGTTGCGGCATTGGGGCTTCCGGGGTTCAATGCTCGGCAGCGCGGTATCGAAGCCGGTGCAAAATTTGGAACAGCGATGGCAGAAGGCCGAACTGTTCACTGGACTGAGACGTTTGCTGTTCGGGTCCCCAAATGTAGAGGAGGTGGTGTTCCCCTACATTAGTCCTGATCGGTGAAGATGGAATGGCTGAGGAACTCGCCACTCTGGGACTAACCTGGACACTCGGGGTAGTCGTTGGAAGCGATTGTGTCGTCTGCGTACTTAGGCCGGTACATTCTTTACTCACTGCAGGTCATTGCTCACAGAACTGAACCTGCTTCTGGTGGCGCGTGTCCGTAGAGAGTACACAGTGATCATCTGTCAAAATCGTTTGGACCAAGATCCACCTATTTTTTTTCAGCTTTTATTACCCCATTTGGGGAGGCAACTTGGTTATTTGCCACCCTTATGTAATTGTATATATCCCCCCCTTCCTGGGAAACCTAACCTAACGAAACAAATCTAACCGAACTTGCATAGTCACGAGCAGCGAGTTGTTGTGTCATTACAGCAGTTGAGCCATTTTCACCGACCACTCGAGCGGATTACCGGAGCACGTTAACCCGGTGCTTTTCGTTAACTAACGGAAACTCTAGATATCATCGTGTTTGCACCGTTTTGTTCCGTTTTATAACACGAACATGTGCACGGATGAACAAGTGCACACTGATGCACGGAAGCTCGTTATTAAGTTTGATGCTCTTTTTATAACGCAACTACATGGCACCATCAATGGCGTATACATTTGACTGTAACACATGCATACTAGCTACATGAGATTTTGAGATAGGTCGTCGCGAATACGTCTACAAAATACAACTTTACAAAAGTAGCCGCGAATGATCTTTCTATCAATACTGAGAATGATACTTACTAACCTGTTAAAACACACAGCGACAAACGTATAAGCGGTAGGAGTGTCAATAACGCATTGTAGGACCACCTCATCTTCGGTCCTCTACTTGCCATCACAGATAATAAGAGTTAACGTGAGACAGAGGAGCCCGTCAAACATTTTCTGTGTGACGTCATTCACGGAAGTGAAGAAAGGAGTCATGCTGGGAAACCGGTGTACTTCCGGTTGAGATATAAACTATAAACCTGCGTAACCGTGTCAAGCTTGGATGAATAACCCGGCATAAAAAGTAGGGATCGCCTCTGTTGGAGCGGGCGGTGTTGCGTGTGAAAATCCCGTTGTAAACTGAAAAACCCACAGCAGCTGTTGAGCATCATACAAGTTGGTTTGACGACACCACAGTAAAAGCGCAATTTCAAAATTCGCACAACACGTAGGGTAGGATAAATGACAGGAGAGTAGCGGAGGCGGCATGTCAGCATTACAGTTCGCGGACGATATCGTCCGTGATTACCTGCGTTACCGAGGTTTCCCTTCGTCTCTCAAAGCTTTTGACACAGAGCTCAAAGCAGACAAGGACAAAGGTTTTCGTGTAAGTGATGTTTCTTTAACATACGTTACGCATATGAACGTGCAAATCAGTTTGATGTAAGAAGGAAGTTTGAATTTGTTCATGTGCGAAAAAAAAAATTCTTTTCTTTTTGCGGGGTTGTTTACGCTGTTTGCGGGCGCATGCGCAAACGCGACGGCAACGTTGGCTGCTCTGAATCTCAGAAATGGCTCTCCGCTGTATTTTCCGGAGGCACCTTCGGCCACAATGTGGACTGAGTTTATTTGTACGCAGAACGTCTATTTACACAACAGACCCCTACGACCCGAACGAGCCCATGTTCAAGAAAGTTTTAATAGCAAACCGAGGTGAGATAGCGTGTCGAGTGATCCGTACCTGTAAATACATGGGCATCAAAACAGTTGCCGTGCACAGCGACGTTGACTCTCGTAGTGTTCACGTTCTGGAAGCCGACGAAGCATACTGTATCGGACCTGCACCATCCAGCCAGAGTTACCTTTGCATAGACGCAATACTGGACGTTGTGAAGCGCACGGGTGCCGATGCAGTGCATCCTGGCTATGGCTTTCTGTCTGAAAACATGGACTTTGCAGCCAAGCTTACTGAAGCGGGAGTCGTATTTGTTGGTCCAAACTCTAAAGCAATCCACGCGATGGGTGACAAAATTGAGAGCAAGAAATTGGCCAACGCCGCCAAAGTGAACTGCATACCAGGGTTCGACGGAGTTGTCAAGACTCCCGACGATTGCGTGAAAATAGCGCGAGAAATTGGTTATCCAGTCATGATAAAGGCATCAGCAGGAGGTGGTGGCAAAGGAATGAGAATAGCCTGGAATGACCAAGAAGCTGTGGAAGGCTTTCGCATCTCGACGGAGGAAGCCCGTTCCAGCTTCGGAGACGATCGACTCTTGGTGGAAAAATTTATAGCTAAGCCACGTCATATCGAAATGCAGGTGGTCTGCGACAAACACGGCAATGGCATCTACCTGAACGAGAGAGAGTGTTCCATACAGAGACGCAACCAGAAAGTGATTGAAGAAGCCCCGAGCACGTTCATGGACCCTGACACTCGAAGAGCCATGGGTGAACAAGCAGTGGCACTAGCCAAAGCGGTGGGCTACGATTCGGCTGGCACAGTGGAATTTCTCGTTGATGAGCATAAAAAGTTTTACTTCCTGGAGATGAACACCCGGTTACAAGTGGAACACCCCATAACGGAGTGCATCACTGGCATTGACCTGGTTCACCAGATGCTCCGTGTGGCAAAAGGCCATCAGTTGCGGATGACTCAGGCAGACGTTCCACTTCGAGGCTGGTCTTTCGAAGCACGCGTTTATGCCGAGGATCCTTACAAGCACTTTGGCCTGCCGTCCATCGGCAGGCTGCACCGTTACATTGAGCCCAGCCGCATTCCCAAGGTGCGCTGCGACAGCGGAGTGACGGAAGGTAGCGAGATTAGCATCTATTATGATCCCATGATCTGCAAACTGGTGACGTACGGCGAGAGCCGCGACGAGGCTCGCCACACGATGCTGGAAGCTCTGGACGCCTACGTCATCCGTGGCGTGACACACAACATTCCATTGCTGCGTACCATCATGACGGAGGACCATTTTGTTTCGGGTGATATCCACACGGGCTACCTTCCCCAAGTGTTCCCTCAAGGCTTCTCTGGCATACCTTTAACGTGTACCCAAACGAGACACTTGGTCGTGCTTGCAGCTGCCATCTACGTGCAGGACCAGCTGAACGCTTGCAAGTTTTTAGACAGCGGAGAAACGTTGCATTCCTCGTGGAAAGTGCAAGTAGCCACCAAAGACCAGAAAGTCCCGGTTATCCTAGAGAGTCTGGACGGAGGAAAGTACTGTGCAGAGGTGGATGGTCACGCCTTGCAAGTGACCCTTCCTGCCGATCTTTCCAGTCCCCTTCTGGGGGTGTCTGTCGAGGGAAGCAAGTACACGGTGCAGCTGCCGCAGAGGGATTTTGCGGGAACGATGAAACTTCTCTTCCAGGGGACGCTGATGGACGTGACCGTACTCACCCAAGAGGCAGCAGAGTTTTTGGCCCGAATGCCAGAGAAGCCCGAGGCAGACCTTAGTAAAGTAGTGGGTGCACCCATGCCAGGTCTGGTCAAGAGCGTAGCTGTCAGGGTGGGCGACATGGTAGCCGAAAACCAAGAGGTATGCGTCGTGGAGGCCATGAAGATGCAGAATAGTTTGGTGTCCATGGCCATGGGGAAGGTGAAAGGAGTCTTTGTAAAACCTGGTCAAACAGTGGATGAAGGACAGGTGCTTGTTGAGTTGGAGTGAAATAAAGTTTATCCCGTATTCCCATCTTTTTCTTTCTGCCTCTCCCGAAAAATTATTTTTCGACGAGTTGTTATTAGGAAAGCATATTTCTCCCCAGCCCGACCGTCTTGTGGAGCATTTCTCTGGCTGTATGGAATCTATGGACCTTGCTGGACTGCGGGATTTGTGGTGCCACCTGGACAGCCATGTCTTTCGACGTCTCGAACAGACATTTCTGCCCACGGTGCGCAAGCTGGAGATGGCCCTGTTGCGTCTCTATGTGGTCACCTGCATTGCCAATGGTCGCCAGGACAAAGTAACGGAGTTTTTCGACAAAATGGCTCCTGAGCTCCATGGTCAGGCAGAGTGGAAAGAGTGGTTCGGTGAGGACACAACCGAGAGGATTCAGTGTGGGAAATTATTTGACTTGTGGGAAATGTGTTTCAGCCATCCCGTTCCTGAAGGGCGTAGAGGACAATCCCACTTTCCAGGTGTTTTTTACGCGTCACTGGCAGGACATGACGATGGTCTCCTTGCGCAACTTCCTCAGCGTTGTCTACCAGAGCATGGGTACTAGCCGTGTGAAAATAAGTAGGGCAAATAATGACGGTGCTTCTTCTTAGCCTTGCCTATCCTGTTGAGCTACGAAGAGGACCTCAACAGAATGCAGGCCTTGCAAGAGGAAAATGAAGCTATCAAACAACAGGTACAATGTCCAAAATGGTGCATCTCAAAACCTCTGTGTCGGTGTGTCCGCCGCAATAACTATAGTAGTGTTCAACTTAAGACGGAAAAGAAATCTAGTCGGTCAGCTCTCAAAATATTACTGCGCCGCAGATACGATGGCTGGACACAGAGAGGTGATGCTTGCTCCTCCACGAGATAATGTAATCCATCATACTCGCTCTGCTTCCGTATTGGCTGTTGAGACTGACACACGCACTGCTTGAGAGGTGTACCACGACAAGTACATTGTAGATTTTAGTAAGCATATTTCCTCGAGTAAATTTCCTTGGGCCTTCTATTTTGAACTTGAAATGATCCCACATAAAATGGTACTGATGGTTGAATGATGCCAATAAGAGATTATGTGGAACAAATGCAGGTTGTTGCAGGAAAAGCACAAAAGTATGATTCTGCCAGGTGATAGCCTATGCAAAGATGTTCCAAAAGCCAAGGAGATGTCGTGACGAAAAGAACTGTACACTGACTCGACGCAACAAAATAACAATTTTTCATTTCGACGTTTCATTCCCCATATGGGAGACATGATCAGTGCAGGAACAGAATAAGGGAAGACAGCAAACGGCGGATTATTTAAGGACTCCTTAAGGACGTCAGCATAGACATCAGGAAGAGGGCCGCGATTGACGTATCCTCCGTATTGACTCCTCGAATCATGGCACGTTCGAGGCGACTTCCCTCCCCCAAAGTATCTGGTATGATAAACAAGCGCAGGTACCTTCTTCCAATAGGTGTTAAACTCTTACTCTATAACTGTCTATTTTACTCCTTACTTTTCCGTTGCATACTGATCTGGGGAACGACTACAACGTCGAATGAAAATCAAGTTAACATGATTCAAAAAAGAGTCTCGCGTAGAGTTGCTGGTCTGTCCTAGACAGATCATGGAGCGTTCCTTTTTCATAAGTATGAGATTTTCAAATTAAATTCTTTGTACAAATATCGCGTATTACAGTTTTACGAAAAGATGACGAGGACAAGCAATCGAGACTTAAGCGTTATCTCGATGAATCAATATAGATATACGTGTCCTCTAAGGACTGCCCCAAAATTTTGCCTGCTGTTTAGTAGAACAAATTATGACGAACAATCAATCACTTATCAGCTTCCTACCTCGTTAAATATGTTGTCTTCTATTGATATCTTAGCATTATCAAATTATAATATTAAAAAACTCTGTTGTATTGATTTCTTTTTTTTCTTTTTTTTTTCTGGTTGCACGTTGTATTTTGTTGTCAAAATTGCTGTACGAATTTTCATGATTGCACGCTGTATTTTGATGTTAACATTTAGCTGATTCTTTGTTTGTATAAAGTACTGAATGTAATGTAAGGGAGTCGGGGCCTAGTCAAGCCGCATGGCTTTTTTGCCCTGATTTCCAACACCTTAAGTGTGAAATAAGTATCTATATATCTATCATCTATCTCCCCAATGTGTATGCTGACGTCCTTAAATAATCCGCCGTTTGTCATCTTCCCTCATTCTGTTCCTGCACTGATGATGTCTCCGTATGGGGCACAAAACATCCAAGTAAATTGTTATTTTGTTGCGTCGAGTCAGTGAACAGTTCTTTTCGTCACGCGATAGTCGTTAAGAAAATTGTAAAAGTGTATGCAAAGTTGTATTTTGTCTGTTGAAGCACCAAATATTCGAGCAGCATCGATACTGCATTTAAATGATGAATACTCGCCCTAAGAGACTGTTTTCTCGGTAGACAATGGCCTCCAATGGACTCCTTGAGGTACAATGCCGGACGAAAGTTTACGGAACATGCTCCTTCCTCACAGTGACACGCTATAGCAGCGAATGGGACCGTACGGACTTGCAAACGGGTGACTGGGCTATCTAGGCAAATGTCTAAGTCCGTATGGTCCCATTCGCTGCTAGGGTGTCACTCTGAGGAAGGGACGCACCAGAGCGTGTTCTGTGAACTTTTGTCCAGCACTGTATATTCTTTCGGGAGGGTGTGTCACATTTTTATGTGTCGTAGGCAGTGATGGTCACTAACTACTTCTACAGTAGTTTAACTATAACTGCTAACTACTTTGCGATGGACTAGTTTAACTAGTAGTTCAACTACTTTTCAGGGGAGGTAGTTAAAACTACTGCAATGTATTTTAGCTACATCTCTAACTACTTAACGTCGTTCATTAACACCAATCCCATTCTATAGTGTTCTCGGACACCTAAATATGAATCAGAAGCAGCGATAAAAGTGAAGATTTAGTACGCATGCGCGGCACAATTGCTCTGCACCTCCATTCTCATCAAACGAGTAGCTCGAGGTAAAAGTCGGACGCACAATCCTGCTGTCGAGCTAGTGGCAAAATCTGAAGTAGTTGGTGCCTGCAGTAACCTAACTACCGTAGTTAACTACTCGAAATAGTAGTTTAACTAGTAGTTGCACACTACATTTCTGCAAGTAGTTCATGACTACTTTTTAACTACGATCAGGTAGTTTAACTACTGGCCATCACTGGTCGTAGGTACATGGCATAGTTGGATAAAGTCTCTAGTAGGCATAATTTGAAATGTTTTTTTTTTTCAGCAACCGTTGGAAGGACGCGAAGCGGAGGGGCCCCAGGAGCCCATGGACGATTTCTACGTCATTGCCCAGTGAGTATACATTTGGGATCCCAAGGCATTCTATACATACGAGGCATTCAAGGCGTTACTATACGCAGGGAGCCCTGCATCCCGGAAGGACGCAAAATAATTCCCTCTTTCATTCGTAACTTGGGCGGCCTTCCCACATCGCCCATCTTGGGACGCAAAGTCGATTGCAAGCGCACCGAGGAATCCGGTGAGCATTTTAGGCTTTGAAGCTGGTGAGGGCACCTGATACCTACCTCTGTGGATGGAACACGGAGCGCGCAAAGTGCAGATAATACGGATGCCATACTCCGAGCTGGTGTTTTTCGTGCATTTTAATGCAGTTTCTCTTTCAATTAATACCCTCACTAGTGAAACGCAAACAGAAGCAGCCTACCATTGTTGCGGACACTAAGGTACGTCTTTCTCAACTCCTTCGGGGTGTAGTCAGCCAGTGACCTCGAGCAACGACTGTTTTCAGTCCTCGCAGGTAGAAAGCAGCTCCGCAGAGACGACGACGACGACGAGTGAGTAGCATTATGTTTGGTCTGCGTACCCCTTACGCATGATTTCTTTCCAGGCGACAAGCTGCTCTTGCTCAATGAGGCAAGTTGGAGCATCAGATTATGTCATTCGTGAGACTGTCACGTAGGAAGTGTTATAGAATGAGACTTTTCGCAGGAGGAATATAATGAACATCAATCGTGCATTACTCATTGCAAATTTGACAACAGTGGTATGATTGCAAGCGCAGACGTGGACGGTGTTATCAAGTGAGCTTCAGTTTCATCGAGTCATTACCTTTCTAATTTGGCTCTTATTTGCTCAGAGTATGGAGTCCCCTGGCAAAGACCCTTGCCACGGTCGTATCCAAGAGCAGCATAACTGCATTGGAGTGGGTTCACAAGAATTTGGTAGGGAAGATGATGGGCACATTGCGTATCCTTACGTTTGAATCAAAATGCAGCTCATGTACGGCTCCAAAGCAGGCAACTTACGGCTGTATGACACCAAAGAGAGGAGAGTTCTCTTTGACATTGTTCCCGAGTCAAGCTCTGTCCTCAAAGAACATAGGCAGGTGAATGATATCTGGAAGGAACATGACACCAATTACAGGCAATGTTTCAGTGTGGCCTGCCTGGCATGTAGTCCTGTTGAGCCTGTGGTGGTGAGTGCTCTGCGTTGGGAACTGCAAGCAGCTGTGCCTGGACGGGGGAAGCTGCTCTTGTGGGATCTCAAGAGTAAACAACTTCAGGTAAACCTTAATGCCAATGCCTAAGGTAAAACCTCTTGCGAGCAGACATTTTCTCAGCCGCAATTCCACGATTCTCACGAATCTTAGGATATCCGTCAACACGTTCATCTTGAGTGTTGTCTGGGTAGGGTTCTGGGGGTGCTCAGGCACCCACGCAGTCAGCGCCTATGATTGAGGTCTGATTTGGCGAAAGTTAATTGGCAAACAGATGGTGGTGGATCTGGTTACGAAAAGCAGCAGTGTGGCATCTACAATGGGGGGATCTTTTAAACTCTTTGTTCAAAGATGCAGTAAGAATCACGCAAGACATCCTTTTGACGTAGCAGCTGTGTTTTCAGGGTCAACTGAAATGCGAATCTTCCATCAACTGCTGCATTTACAGCCGCAATGGACAGCTCCTCCTGTGCGGTACAGCTGCTGGCATGGTCTGTTTGTACGGTGCGTCACTTTGTACTCTTTGCCCCCACCAATACTGACTAGTGGTGTGCGAATATTCAAAATTTCAAATACGAATGGAATATTTCCAATATTCGCGTCGTATTCGAAAATTGATGTTGGAGCGTTTCCGAATATTCGGTTTTTCTCTAATATTATACCAGCTTATCACCAAGCCGTCGTGGGTAAGGCCCCCTGGATATTGGAAAGTGGCGATACCTTTAGGTCTTTGCCGAAAGAGCATGACCCCCTCTCTCGCCTCCTCGACCGCTCCATTCACCTGCAGTCGTCTCAACGATGATTGGCTCTCCGCACCGTCGTCTGGATCACGCACGCAAAGCGCGCTTGAATTTGTGCATTGTGCTAACGATGACAAACATCAATAGCACAAGTGCTATTCTTTGAATTCTATGAATAGTGCAGAGTTGCTGCCACACAGCACTCACAATAGCACAAAGCTCCAAAGTGACGTGCGTGGCATTCTAGGTTGTTATGCGCTTTGAATTGCGAATGCGTTCGCTAACCGAAACCAAAACTAGTGCGCAGCTGTGTTTTGATATCCGCACACCTCTAATGACTGACCTAATGCAGATGTCCGAATGCACGAGTGCGTCTCTTCCTGGGCAGCACACGACGGGCCCGTCTACTCGATCCAGTTGAATGCCAATGAAGCCACCTGCTACACTATGGGCTCGGATGGAAATGTAATGCATCGTTTTTCTCTCTCTCATGCCCTTTCTTCTGAGAACTGTTACTGTATTATACATAGGGAGTGACTTTTTTGGGTTAGATGCCTTTCCCAGATTCAGGGGGTAAAAATCTGGCGCTATTTTTAAATCTGTAATTCGGGGAGAAATCGTGCCATAATTGTGCCTTCGGGTGTCGTCGTATTTCAGGATTTTTAACCATGGAATGGCTTTCAACAAGGACAGTCTGTCATTCTGCTATCTCACTTTTGCCCAAAATATCCTAATTAAAGCGTTAATTAACTAATGTTAGGTAATTAGACATCGTGTAGTTGCATACTTTCTTCGAAAGGGTATCCGCCTAGCCGTGTAATCAACTGCAAAAATTACATCTATGCTGTTCTCATAGCTTTTTGATAAAAATAAACACCCAATATACAGAAAAAGAAAAATCTGCATAATGCCTTTTTAAGCTCAGAATTGGATTGAATTCCATCTTTTGCCAACAGAATTCTCCTTGGTTCAATCCAACTCTCAGCTGAAAAGGGCATTACGCAGATGTTTCTTGTTTTGTTTTTTTTGCCTGTATATAATGTCTATTCTTGTTCATGTTTCATGTAAATAATTTGCTTATACTGTAATTGTTGCTGACTAACCCAGACCCAGTGTCCCAAGCCACTCTGCTTAGGCGGGTCTGTTATGCTTTTGATTGCTGATTGGGGTTAATAAAGGTTATTATTATTATTATTAGTAGTAGTAGTAGTATTCTAATATTTGTCGAGAACTCATCCTGGGCACACAAAATGTACCGTTTTGTGTTGTCTGGAACAAAGAGCACATTTACTATTTACTGGCCGGAGTGTTATACGTATAGCAGTATTATTGCCACTGTGTGTTTCAGCTTGCCCAGTGGAACGTGTACAAGACTGGACAGAAGGTATCTGAATTTGGCCTTCATCCGGGCTGCACTGGGCCCCCGTCGTTCCGGCCTTGCGGGAAGCTTTTCTCCTTGAGTGCCGATGGTGAGCACATGCTCACTTGTGCCCCCACTTCAGGAATCATATACAAGGTATACATCTTTCTTCATCTATCATCCCCAATACAGACAGTACTTCTCTTTCAGGTGGATGCGGGAGGTTTCTCGCAAGTGTTAAACGTAGGCAAACACAAGAGTCACGTGCTGACTGTTGACTGGTCTCTGGCTGGAAACTGCAGCGTGTGCAGCACTGCATCTGCGGACGGCTCCATATCACTGGCTACTTTACTGAAACAATAAACTTTGCTTCCTACCAGGGACGCATTGGTAGCCATCTCAATATAGGATCCTGCTACTCTGTGTCACACCTCTTGCATCGTAATACAGGGTGTCCGAGCTAAATGTGACCATATTTTTAAAATATATATCTCACTTTTTCTGAGATGAAATCAATTGCAATATAGCATATGCTGAAAGGAACTCGCTAGAAGGGCATTAGCAGACTCCTAAGGCAATGTCTTAATTAACTTTCAATAATTAACTTTTTAATTATAAAAGCTACGAAGTTGTTCTAATGAGAACATCTGATTCGCTCACCAGATACCAGAGCCGTTTTCAGAACAAAAATCCGTTCGATAGATCGTCCGCAAAAAAATCGTGAAGGAACACCTTTTTTTCTTCTCAATTTAAAAAGAACCCGTTACCCTACGCGGGTGAAACCAACTGTAGTTGCCATGTGGGCCCCCATTTTTTTTTTGCGCCTAATTAAATAATTAGCTATTTTTTTTAATTATTTGCTCCTAGCGCCAAGGTGTGAATTCGGAAGTTGCCGATCGTCTTGAGAAACAGAAACAGAAGTGAAACCCGGTCGCTACGCCAAGCGGTTCCTTTTTTTTTCCCGGGTCCGAAAATTGTTTTCAGAAGCTACCAGCAGCCAAAAGCGCTCTCCGGAATTGCGCGCGACGACTGTGTGAAAGACGCGGTATGAACGAGATAACGTATTTTTTCGGTGCTGGCCTTGATTCTAGCGCTTGCAGCCGCCTGTCGTGTCATTGAGAGAGAGAGAGATAAATGCGATAAGCGAATCTTTTTGCTGTATTGATAAAAGTCGCTGGCCCTGCGCATCCCCAAGAACACGCTGATATCCCTCACTCATCCTGAGGATGTCATTGCGGGACAGCAGTGACATCCTGGGGATATCCCCACATTATCCTCAAGTTGTTAGACAAGCGTTAGAATGAGACTCCAGAGATGGTCCTAGGAACAACATCTGGGGACAAGACTGGGATACTCTCAGGAGCACTATAGGATCATGTAAAATCCTCCAGTAAATCTGCTTTCATTTCTTACTTCTAGAAGTGTGCAGACGTTTACAGTGGAAACGGACTCTCTCTCTTGCAGTTTTCAACCTCGGCCACCAGCTTGTCATTTTCCGTCTCTCATTTTTGATTGTTTTTCGATGACGAACAATGGGTGCCGTGGTATAAAAAGCAAAAAATATAAAAGGCCATGTGCCACTAAGTGTAAGACTAAGACAGCCGACTTTGAAAGGAATATGTAACACTGGCATTTCCTTTCGCAGATAAAACATATACTATATATTGCTTATCTTGCAAACTCCCGCATGGGCGAGAGTCCTCCTAGCATCGCAGTCAAAACCAAGGGTGAGGTACCTAAGTTTAATTCAATTGCATGTATAAGCAACACACCAGTGACGAATTCCTTGGATGATAGGGATACAACCAAGGTAATGTCCGTGTTTCCTACTTAGTTGATTTAAAACATCCACCGAAACTCAAGCACACGTTGTAATATGCCATCACTTTTCTGTATCTTCCACGGAAATGCTCCGTGCAGCATCCCATCAGGGATATTGCACGGATGTTCATGGCAACAAGATCACAATGAAAGGTCTAGCAAGCTATATTTTATCGCACATTGAACCCAGTGCATAGAGTATCCGTTGAAATCATTCAATTTGTATTTGTACCACTGTATTTTTTGTATTTCTCTTTGTAGTATTTTTGTAGTTTATAAATGATCACTGCTGATTTGGTTGAATTTGGTTATGACAAACAAACCGAAACACTAATTAATGGGCGCAGGCATAGCAATGCACATCGCATTATTAAACTAATTTACTTCTCCTATATATGTCCTCTGGCTGGCGGCCGCAGGATGTACGCAAATGACTATCACAGGAAGGTCCCATAATGACACTCTCCGGATCTCCTCCGGATATCCCATCACGGACGAGGACGCGATGACACTTTGAGGACGTCCTGAGGATCGCGAGTGTTCTTGGGGATTTATCTGACGAAAGTATTGCCGAGGCTGGCCTTATTTCGGACGCTGCAAACCATACTGAGGTTTCCTTTTACTTCAGACATTCTTGGGGGGCTCTACTCCAGTTGGTTTTGACTTGGAATTTGGGATTGTAATGGTGCAAGGATGCGCTTCACGAATGAGGAGAAGGCGGGTTCTTGCGTTGGGTGCGGCTGATGGGAACAAGAGGAAGGCTGCCGAAATATACCGAGAGTGGCACCCTATGGAGACAAAGTCAGGGTCTACGAAACACTTAGTCAGACCGGAGGCTCCAAGAAGAAGCGGCGCACAGCACCTTAGGTGAGGACGTAGAGACGGATGTCTTGGCATTCATATGGCGGCTGGTTATCGAAACTACCCATTCTCGAAAATCCCGCCTCAGCACGCCCTCCTTGAAACACCCGTGCTCAAAACGGCTTTCTTTTTCCGACCCTCATCAAAAGACCCTTACTCAGAACTGACCCCTGGGTGTACTGACCCCTGTGTGGAAGTCAACTAGGAGCTCTGCACAGAACTCCGTATCTGGGTCATGTCGAAACATGTGCATGTAGGTTCAAAGTTGAAACACTCATTGCTGCTGTAGACGTGTCGACTGGAGGACCATGGCGGACTTTGTGATTCTAAAGACCCAGAAGGAGAACCCGTGTCCGGTGTGTGTCCCTACCATGTCCAACTGCATCAAAGTTTGGAACCCAGGGGCCTCCAAAGCAGGCTGGACTTTGCGAACTGGGTGATGCTAATAAAATGCGATGAAGAAAATGATTTCCCCAGTAATGTTCTCTGCCAATTTTTCAAGGAACGGGCAAGTGAACTTGCATAACGCACATTACTGGAGCGAAAGGACTGGACGGGGGGTTGGACACTGCAGGGTTGCCCAGTGCAAACACCAGTACCAGTGGAGCTTCAGTGTCCAGCTTTGCTGCGATCTTCCGTTGGCTACTCTGTGGTACCAGCACGATGGTGCTCACAGCGATAGCCAGTCCAGAAGTTGGCTCAATGCGACATTGGATAGGGCGCCACGGACCGGTGGAATGGCCTGCAAGATCCCCAGATCTAACTCCCCTTGATTTCTTTTTGTGGGACTACGTTAAGGACCGCGTGTACGAGACTAAGACGCCGGATGCACTGAAAGCGCAAATAATCAAGGTCTCAGAGCGAGATTCCAGAAAATGTAATCAGACGGGCGACCGCTGTCAGTGCTGCATTGCCTCAGGTGGTGCCTGTAGCCTGCAACTGAGGTGGGCAGGAAATGGTTCAGAAACAGTTTTACATTTGAGTGACATTTATTCATCGCACCGCTTTGTTTTCTCCAAGTAAGAAACTTCCTTCTTCAGACAATAAAGACGTATCACTGTGCCTGCTTGTCTTTGCAGCTTATCGCAAGAGATAGCACGCTCTCGCGCGCTTTTCCACAACACGTCATGCGGCTGCAAGCGCTAGAATCAAGGCCAACACCGACGTTATCTCGTTCATAACGCGTCTTTCAGATAGCGCCACAGTCGCCGCGCGCGCGGACGCGCAATTCCGGAGAGCGCTTTTGGCTGCGGGTAGCTTCTGAAAGCAATTTTCGGACCCGGGAAAAAAAGGAACCACTTGGCGTTGCGACAGGGTTTCACTTCTGTTATCTGTTTCTCAAGATGATCTGCAACTTCCGAATTCACACCTTGGCGCTAGAACCAATAATTAAAAAAAATAGCTAATTAATTATTGCTAATTATTTAATTAGGCGCATAATTTTTTTTTTTTTGTGGGCTCACATGGCAGCTAACAAACTACAGTTGGTTTCATCCGCGTAGGGTAACGGGTTCTTTTTTAAACCGCTGGTCCACTTTCTGTGGGACACCTTGTTTATGATGGAAGAAGCTGTACCTTTATGTTGGAGTTGGATGACCTAGAGGTCCGAATATACTTTGATGGGGTTCAAAGCAAGCGTCAACTTGTAAGAGTCCCCATCTTCCTCGCCAAGTGCTGCCAACGCATTCTATTCCTTCGCACAGAGTAGAGTATTGCACGGGCCGCATTCTCAGGCCACTTCCCAAAATTTGGAGGGGTTTGGTAGCAGAGTACTAAAGTCACGAAAGTTCACTTTTACTTTGCCATGATGTACTTTGCGAACTTGCTTCTCTGATGATGCCGTCGAAGAAAGCAAACTACAAGTCACAGCTCAACTGAGAGCTGCTATGTCTAAACTCCGCCCTCGTTTTGAGAAACGGTACTCAAACAAACAAGCAAGCTCACTTCCAGCCATTAGAAAGGTCACTCCTGCTGGCACATACCTTTCCCCTCCCAAGAGAGAACTGATGCTCTAAGGCTGGAACAACATAGAAAGCACAAATACATACAAACCTCAAACTGCCTAAGAAATTAACTATGAAATATGAAAGTCACTGAAAAGGTTAGCCAGCTGTATAGGACTCGAACCCACATCTTTTGGATTAGATGTGGCTTCGAGTCCTACAGCTGGCTAACCTTTTCAGTGACTTTCATCTTTCCCCTTTTTTTTGCGATGGTTCCTAGTCCAGCTGCTTCACTCCGATTATATATTTATTTTATTATATTGGCTGTCAAATACAATTTCAGCGTCAACTGCTGTCCATGCACTGCAATCGACAAGCCAGAAAAAAGGGGGGTGGAAGCACTGACATTATAAACCCTGTTCTGTAAGCGATTGCTTGTACGGCGTCGGTATAAAAGGGCCAGAGTGGGACGAAGACAGGATAGATGATTTCAGAAAATCCCAGTGCTCTTTGCGCACGCATTGCATCCTGGGTGGGGGAATACAAAGAATAATCCTTCACGTTTCACTTTCACTGACCTTCACAGGTCGTGGACGATGGACCAGTAGGGGAGAAATTGAAACAGCTAGGAGGCCACCCATATCTTTCGTATTAGTAAACTCCCACAGTTCAAAGCGGTGCTAAGCATTCTGGGATTTTCTTAAGTTTTCTATTGTCTTCTTTACGTTCTAACAATTCTGTCTTGGTCCCTATATGCTGCACACATCCATGAGGAGCTCTAGTAAGCTGTTCGCGTGGCCATATAATAGTAAAAATAAAATAACCTTCATTCACCACTCTCGGGCCATCAAAATACGCCACCACCGCGGGCCGACAAACGTGTTTCCGAGAGTCAGGCACGGCCAGTTCACGCAGCTCATTCCACACCAATGGAAGACTATTAGTTCATATCATCACGCGCTTCCGTCATTCCTGCGCATATATTTGCAAAGACAAGCAAAGAACACTGCATTATGCGTATGATTCGACCCTCTAGAACATTCTCAAAGCCACTCAGTTACATTGCTCCTCACTCCTCACGTATTTCACAAGCACTTGGCAAAGCTTGGTGAGAGGGGTAGGGACTGGGAGAAGGAGTTTGTCGACAGCACCCTCTACATCCGCAGAAACTTGACAGTGTAACGATAACGCCCATGCCCGCGTGCGTTCTGGATTTAATTTGATCTCGTGCGGTTACGGTGCTAAACCGCCATCACTTGTATGTATCACGGCTGGAAATACTAGGCCGGGATCTACTCGCCGAATCACCAGGCCGGGCCGGGCTGGGCCGCATAAAAATATGAAGGTCCGGGCCCGGGTCGGGCCGGGTCCATTTTTCGAAGCGCCCAGGCCGGATCGAGCCCGGAAAAGTCGGCCCGTGTAGGGTTCTACATTGATTTCGCTCTCTCCTCTCCCCCACTACGCGCTCCCCGCTGTTCGTCGTTGTCCGACCCCCCCCCCCCCCCAAAAAAAAAAACAAACAAAAAAAAGAACGAGGGTCTGGATCTGCCCCTGGCCTGAGCCAATACTGAATGTGCACGTTAGATGGGACAATTGAATATATGTGATCTATCACAGTGCCGTGGTATCCTGCTTTGCAACGAGCCTATATTTTCCTGCAGCCAGTGGATTTCCAGTGTTTTCTATCCTGTTCCGCATTATCGCTACCCACATGTTTATCAGCACAACGCAACTGGTATTGCATCGCGCACATGTCAAGGAACAGACGCGTTGTCTGTTCCGCGTACACTCCCTATCCAACAAGTGCATGCAGGCCAGCCGTGAACTCGTACAGAACTAGTGCTGCACTGTTACAAAATGAATATGAGAGTGCAGAGGGCACAAGCGGCACTGACAAAACGAATACAGAGGTGCTGCACCGCCTGAGCTATAGTTGAGCGAGTGCAGCCAAATTGAAGAGACCTGTTGCAGTGAAGTTTGCACAGCGCCATTTCGGTCCCAAACGGCCATGGATCCCAACAGTCGGTCGTTTCATTAGCGGGTTTTGCATGGTGTTTCAAACGGTGCCAATGAAAGCTACAAAACATGTAAGAAATACACAGAAACAGAAAAAGCGGTGCTTCTTGAAAAGTGCGAACAACTCGAGACCGTGTATTTGAAAGTGCCGCGTCGTATGCTAAACTACCGCGTGTTGCATAATTTGAGGCGCCACCTGGCCCAGAGAAACAGGTCTACTGAGAGTATTCCGGGATTCCCTCTCTGGAAATGTCACCCGCACAAGGCCAATCAGTGAGCGCCCTTTGATGCGGAAGAGACCAATGAAAGACCGGCTGGTTGGCGACTGACCGACAGGCGAGGCGACGGCATCTGCTCGGCTTGCGGAATGTGGTTAGCGTCGGACGTGTTCATACAGCCAGGGGCGTAACACCGTGTTCCACGCAACATGGTCACGTCAGTACTCACACTAGTAAGCGAAAGTCGGCGTGCATGCAAACGCCAAACAGACGACCTCGGAGGTCCCATTCGTGTGCCTGGTGTTAGGTGCAGAGGGAATGCTCATCTTTAAAACTCGTTTATTTAATACGTAAGCTGTTTTCGGAAGAGAAACATGGCCAAGTATGACGGTGACGACCATACCATGTCGGTCTCATACATACGTTCCCGGATGCCCCTTTATATCATCAACCTGCAACTTGGACACCATTCCACCATATGCATTCCACACTCGACCTAACCAACCACACGACGGGACGCGTCAAATTTCATAACCGATGACACTCGGTCTGACGAAGGAATAAGAGCACAAAGTTTCGGTTTCTAAACCGAGCGAAGGCTGCGAAAAGTCGTTTATTTCGATACTCGCACGGATTATTTGTGTGGTATATTTATCGAGGAAAAAGAACCTACACTAATGCCCATATGATTA
Source organism: Ornithodoros turicata (assembly GCF_037126465.1). NCBI lineage: Eukaryota > Metazoa > Arthropoda > Arachnida > Ixodida > Argasidae > Ornithodoros > Ornithodoros turicata. The sequence continues at coordinate 1,516,312 of NC_088201.1, forward strand.
CGATTGGGGTGAACTTTCACGATAACAACGCCCTCTGCACGTGTCATATCGGCTAAGGCTTCCCAGATTGTTATCTGCGAGTGGCATGTGTTTGAGATTTCGTCTGTTCCGTCTTCCTCCCCTGCCTCTGGGTTTCTTCGTTTAGTGTTGTTGTATGCGTTAACTGCTGAGGGCATGCGACGGTTAAAACATTTACATATTATCGATGTGATCATAATGGTAATTGGACACCATGCAACATTTATTCGTACCGGATCGGCTGCACAGGCACGCCCCAAAGGAGCAAGCAAAGGTTTTCCTGAGACGCTTTCAGACACAGTTCCCTTAGAAGTCGGCTCAGGACGCACATTCTCCGTCAGTCGTGACGTTGCCCACCTCTGTGAGAACAAACAACGGCGAGCCCTGCCACCACCACTGCAAGCAACCAAACGGCCGTCTTCCAGACGTGCCGTGACTTGAAGGAAATGATATCCACTCATTATTCAAGGATAGCCTAGCGTCCTTAGGCCGGTATTCTGTATGAAGGACAAGTAGAGATCAAGTTTGAGGACGTTCTCAGGTCCGACCGTGTTGTCGAGGGCTATCCGTAACAATGGTTTTGCGTGTGCAGCAGGGTGTCGAACCGAACCCCAACCGAAAACCGTACCAGAACCGTTATTTTTACCGAAACCTAGCCCGAACCGAAATTTCCATGACACTATTGAACCCGAACCGGAGCAGAACCGTAAAAAATAGTAGCGGCAACCGGTTCGCAACAAAACCGTTCGGACATAAAAGAAGTCAGCATTCCTCAGTCAGAGTTCCTCTCAATCCCCGAATGAAGACGCATTGGTATCATCATCACGAGTCCATATCATGGATTTCGAAAATTTCCACGTAGTAATCAAACGAGGACGTGTAGTAAGTATACTTTCAGCGTTTTTTTTAACACGTTGAAGCACAGTTGTCCTTGCAAGCGCCGCGGCTAGCGCCCTACGCACGCGCTGCGGCGTGCGTCTACTCTTCAGTGACGAGGCGCCACGCAGACGAATGAAGCAGGAATGGAGTAGGCCAGTTATGTAGCTCTATAGGACGAATATGTGATTAAGTATAAGCGCCCAACATTTCCCTGTACACGTGAGCAGCAAAAATTAAACAAGTCCGAAACATGAGAAGTGGAGAAGGAGCGTACGCAGAACGGTGCCTGTTTGATTGGTCGCGGTTTGAAAAGTAAATGCAGTTCTGCCTATTGGTAGTGCAAGTGTGTCGTGACATATTGCCTTTATGTTGTGGGTTAACTGGTACAGTCGCACACTCGGGAGCTCGGACAGAGTAAGGCTGGCAGACTTATTTTCGACATGCTTCAGTACGGTTTCAGATCGATTCACGCTGCGAATTCAGTGTGCCGGCAAGTACCGTCGTCTATGTAAAATGCTGTCCATTTTATTAGGCTTCCTTTAAGTGTATCTTGCTGGCACTATGCGTGTGAAAAAAAAAAGAGATGGAAGCGTTGAACCGGTTCGCGAACAGGTTCGAGGCTACGAACCGGTTCGATTTTTGGCGTGGCCGAACCGAAACTGAACCGGAACGAAATGAAAGCAACGCGAACCCGAACCGAACTCGCCTTTTTTGCGGTTCGACACCCTGGTGTAGAGTAAAATAGTAATGTCCGGACCCCAATGATTTTGTATGTGTAAAATAGCCCTCGAAATATGCAGAATGGGGTCTCTGTCTGAGCTCTGGGCATCATATCCCCCAAATAGTGGACAGAAACAAAAGTTCTGACGACCGCACACAAGGACTTGGTGATGGTGATGCGACAGTGTCTTAATAGTAATCCAATCGCGACCAACACAAAAGCACTTTTTAGTAGACACTAGAGTCACTAAATAAGCTTCGCTTCAGAGTATCGACACTGAGGTCCAAGGGAGAGCAGGAGCGCCATCTTGTTTCCACACCACACCGGTATCTTCCCCATTTGAGGATCAAAGACGGCCAACATAATGCTCCCTGTGGGATAGAGAAGCGTGATGGTATGGTTGTTGTGCCATAATCCATGTATTGTCCCCCAGAGCGTCCCGAAGATGTCAAGGTGAGCTCAAGGCCGTCAACTGCTGCTCGTAAACGAAAGAAAGATTCCTCCCGCGCACGATAGATGGCATCGTGCGCTAAAGTGCGCGTGGAAAGCGTTTCGCGGAAACAAGATGGCGCATGCTCACTCTTGGAACTCAGTGTCGATACTCTGAAGCGTAGCTTATTTAGTGACTCTAGTAGACACCGATGTGGTTTATGGTTCCCCTAATGCCTGGTTCACACAGTTGCATTTTCACGCGTTACGGCTGTCATGACAACTAGAATCACTAAATAAGCTGCGCTTAAGTGTATCGACACTGAGGTCCAAGGGGGAGCAGAAGCGCCATCTTGTTTCCGCACCACACCGGTACCATCCCCAGTTGAGGATCAAAGACGGCTAACATAATGCTCCCCGTGGGATACAGAAGCGTGTATGGTATGGTTGTTGTGTCATAATCCATGTATTGTCCACCAGAGCGTCCCGAAGATGTCAAGGTGAGCTCAAGGCCGTCAACTGCTGCTCGTGAACGAAAGGAACATTTCTCCCGCGCACGATAGATGGCATCGTGCGCTAAAGTGCGCTTCGTGCGTGCGCTTGGGCTTGGGCAGCGTGGCGCGGAAACAAGATGGCGCATGCTCGCTCTTGGAACTCAGTGTCGTTACTCTGAAGCGTAGCTTATTTAGTGACCCTAATGACAACCAAGCGCGGCGAATCGAATAGCACACGTACAGCAAGAGTTGGGCTCGACCAGTGCCTCCTCTATAGAGGAGGCCTATAGAGGAGGCACTGGCTCGAACGAACTCCGTGCGGATTACCTCCGGTTACGCAGCTGACCAATGAGCGAAGGCGCACTGGAGAGGGGAGAGAGACGTAGAAAGGGTGGAGGCACCGTGATTGGTCAAACACAGGCGTTTTCCGTATCGTGCGACAACCGACCAGCTGTTGGTGGCCAGCGTGCTGGCCATGTCACGTCGAGATTGGTGGGGTTCGAATCCCGGCTTTTCTCCTGGGTTCCTCACAGACATATGTCGGCACAATTCCCTTAGAAGTCGGCCCAGGACGCACATTCCCCCAGAACGTTGTGAGACCAACAACGGCGACCTCTTTCAGCATCTGTACCGTGCCCGCAACGGAGAGAAGTGGGTATATACAGTGAACCCTCGTCAATATGACCACCACTGTTCCCGCAGATTTTGGTCATAAAGCGAATTGTCATAGTATCGAGAAACGCACACTCCGCTGGCCTCAGAGACCGCTTCGTTCCGGGCATTCTTAGGTGCACAACAGCAGCACAGTGTGTCATTGGCAGTCCGAGAAGCGCTATGAGTAATTCTGAGGTCAACCACTTCAGGAGTCATCCCAAACTAGAGTCCCACTGGTAGGCGGACCCAAGATGGCGTGGTCGCTACTCTGCTTCCTATTTAGTGACTCTCCGCTCCCAAGGCGGGGATACACGCCCCACTTCAGTGTCTTGTCTGTGAAAGGGACTTGATTGGCAGGTGTTTTCGTGTGGGATGGTGTGGGACAAAGCATTACAGGCATAATCACAGCGCTTATTTACAACGCATTCTAGCTCTCAAGAACAAAGGACGTCCGTGCCTGTTCAACACTATACACTGAATTCGTCCAACGAGGCTCTTCTTACAATTGTGTCAGGGAGCCAGAGTGGATATACGTGACAAATTTTCTTAACTGCACACACACACATAAATGGGATGATGATGTGGTGGGTCATTCTCCGCCGTTATGGCGGTACACTGCCCCATTGCGCTTGTGGAAGGGATGAGAAAGTGATGATGATGGAAAGGTGCCCTATTAGAGTTCGTCCATTAGTCCAGTGCTGGAGAGGAACTCAGCAACAGCTCGTAGGCCTTGCACCAGATGTGAGGGGTCCGACCATGGCCCGAGAAGTTTGGTTAAGTCGAACTGGCGTTGATCGACGCGTTGGAGAGTAGTTTCCATTAGAGCGCGCTCGCGATCGTACTGTCCGCAGACCAGGAGGACGTGATGGAGGTCACCACGCACACCACACGTGGAACAGAGGCTGCAGAGGCTACAGAGTACAGAACATACTCAACACTGGAATTGTGATGTTTGCGATAGAAATGTTTCAACATGTGGCCGGAGACTGAACAAAAAAGCTGCTCTGCAGCAGTGGGGTCAGGTAAGATTTGAACGGAAGACAGCAAAAATTGTATTGTACACTCTGAGAAAAAAAGGAGTCGAACGAGAGTATTAGGCAATTTTACACCCCTTGATGCAGTTTAACTCTCACCAAACACCATTGCAACTCCCTGTTTCTGCGTTTCTATGTTTTCATGCTCTAATAACTCCATTCAACCAGCGCTTTACTCCGTGGTAAGAGTTGAGCGCGAGGCGTCTTCATATTCTTGGACCGTTGTCGTTCTTTTCATTGCGTAGTCTAGCAACACTGACATCGCGCGGTCGTTTAGCGGTTGGCCGTTGTCGTGCGGGAACTTGAAACTGTATGTATTGACGACGTTCTCAAAGATGAATAAGATTATCTTCGAAGAACAAAGTCGGCGTGCTGAAGTGCAATGAATGCCACAACTACAAATCATGTGTCTGAGTGTCGTCCTGTATGTACTTCAGGTAAGTATGCGTCCTGTGTTACGTACACGAATTATGAAAATGTGGTAGCTGTTCACAGTTACGCTTCTTCAAGAGAGTTTCTTTTCGTAAGTGGACCTTTGAATCCTAAGAAGTCTAACTTCTTTGAAGAACAGGAACTTCAAATTGACGATAAGTGAAATCGTATTTTGGATAGGACGCTTTGTTAATTAATGTTAACAGCATTGCAGAATAGTCTGGCTTTGATGGAACGCACTGCAGATGACGAAGGTGGCAAGTTACCTAAAGGCTAGCATCACTCGGCATGGCTCTGGAATGAGAAGTCAACTGTGCAGGTTGTGGTAAGGAGGTACCCTGCACTGGTAAGTTTCAATGGGGTAGGTATTACCGCCGTTCTGTATTATCATTCACGTGTATCCTGCCGACGACAAGTGGTGTCAGTGCAGGGGCGGATCCAGTCCGTGTCGCTTTTGTTGTTGTTGTTTGGGGGGGGGGGGGGTGCGGTTTGTTTGTCGAAGCCCCTAAGTGGGGGGGGAGTGGGGGACACCGCTGCCAAACCTACTGTTTTGAGCGGGGGGGGGGGCGATCGCCCAACCGTCCCTCCCCCCGGATCCGCCACTGCATCAGTGTTGAGTTCTAATGCTGTTGTTACTGTTTCAGATTTACGAGCCGTTTGCACGGCACATTGGGCAGAGAAAGAAAGAAAAAAAAACTCTACAAAGGATGGATGCACATTGCAAGGAAGAGAAAGGGACTAGTTAGAGTAATCATCAGCTCATAAATGAGAATATTATTGATGAACAAGATAGTAAGTAACCGACATAGCACCAATCACTTTTTGCACGCACAGACATGATTCAAACCATTCATTTTCCTAGCGTAGTTTGTTTGGCACGAGAAATTGTTAGTTATGAAAGTATTTGACTTATGATAACGTAACATATCGCCACTGCTCGGACTCCATTACCTATATTTATGTTGCAGATTATTACCCAGCGTGAGTAATTCATGCCCTTGCTCATCTGCTGAAGGAGGTGCATCTGACCTTTTCACTTGTGTAAGTGCTCATCTTATTACAGGTGTTTTACGATAGATATATTGGGAAGTGTATACACACATCTATTTTAGGCAAGATATTCTTGGAGGCTCCAAATTGCGAATTACATATGACAGCAGTTTCTCATATAAGGCAACTACCCTTCTGCAAAGAAAAAAGAAAAATCTAAAGTACATGTACTGCACTTTATGCCTCAGCCAGATGCACTTCAAAAGGCGCGTCTCCCCCTGCTTTCTCATGAAAAAGCAGAAACGTGGGTGCCGATATGCCAAATTCCTATGCACTGATATGTTAATGTATATGTGTATATGTATATGTAATGTGACAGATGAACTTCGAATAACTGTTTTGTTTCCTGTTTGTAGGAGTTGGAAGTATATGCCAGGTGATAGTTGCATTGGGTGTGTGGCAACCTTATAATGCAAGAATGTACTTGTACGTGTGGCATCTTACCAGTTGTTTTCATAGGATCATATTAAGCACTGAAAGCTTCCTTTTTCTGTTCTTGCCATTTTGTATCAGAGACACAATAAATGTTTCTTATTTAGATATACTGTTTTGCAACACTTATTTGCATGATCTTCAAGGTGAGGAGACAACTGGAGTAATGTGCACTCCAGGTGAAGGGCATAACTTTTATGCCTTATGTAGCATAACAAGAACTCCCCAGTGGAGTTACGCTAGCCTCATGAACGGAGTTACTTTTACACCCAATATGCTGGAGTAAATTGGGAGCTCTATGGGAGTAACTTTTACTCTGTACCATAGGAGTAAACTTTACTCCGTAGTTCCCGGAGTTGCAGATACTCTTCAAAAGGGGTGTTATTTTGCACCCCGGAGTTAGGACGTTTTACCCCCGTAAAGGAGTCGGTACGACTCCTTTTTTTTTCAGAGTGTAGCTGAATTGGGTAAATTTAAATTGGATGAAAGGTAAAATTGTCAGCAGTGTTTAGATAGCTGAGGATGATAGGATGCACAGTGTTGAACCATGCAGACATTTATGGGGACGTAGATCAAAGACCCTGGTCCACCTGGACGACCGCCCCGCCAACACCACTTCGACTGCTTCTATTCGTTGGCACTGAGTCCTCAGGGCGTCATCACAAGACCGCGGACTTATATGCAGTAATTGTTTTTATGTTAATGTCCAGATCGCGGATTTGCATGTTTTGCATATTTCGTTCCTGGATATGCAAGGTCTCATCCACTAACACTAACATGCGAAATATGCATTTTCAAGCACCATAAAGCTCACACTACCGTGTTCATACAGCCCCACAGCGTGCGCAAACACTTCATGTGAGTCCAGGGATCGGAACCGTTATTTTTTTCAGTACGGTTCGGGTTCGGGTTCAGGTTCAAGCATATTGGTTCGGTTCGGTTTCAGCTCCGCAGCAGCGCAAAATATCGGTTCGAACCGGTTCAAGAAAGCTAATTTTGAGCAGATTGCCATGGGTTAAAAGTAAGCACACCCTTACGATTCTCAAATAACAGAAATGTAATTTTGTTGTTGTTGTTGCCGACACAGCAGTGGGGGTGGGGGTGGGGGAATATGTTTATCGAGAAAAAAAAAGAGAGAGAGAGAGAAATGGAGGAAAGGTTAGTCAGGCGTAGGCCGACTTTCTATACCTTCAAGAAAAAGAAAGAATGAAAAGAAAACACACACGCACCCACAAAAAGGGTCGAGAGTAAGGTGGCACGAAGAAGCTCAAGAGGATAGTCGTAACCGACTGATAGTGCAGGACCGGGCTGAGCAGGGTTGGCGAAGTGACGTTGGAGGATGAGTCTTTGTGAGAGGTATACCGGTTGCAGGATAATCGGTAGTGCTCAATGTCGGTTTCCACACAAGTTGTGCAATTGGGAGAGTTCGTCTGGCGCAGCAGTGGTTCGCAGCAACACTGCGTGCTACAGATCTGCATTCCAAGTACAACATTGCATAGTTGCAATGTTGCAACTTCAGGTGCATACTATACCCGTTCACTGCTCGTTTTACACACTTTAATATCCTGCTCAGGGACTGGCCCTTATTTTCGCAGATGACGAATGTTTTGGCGCTGTCCTTCACGGCAAGAGTTCGTCAGCGGAGCTAACAGTCACTGACCTCACAAGAACAAGAAACAAAAGCAAGTTCGTAAGTTGACTAAGTTCGATGGATGACATGGCACGATGGATGACCTGCGGCATGTCGTCTAATCAGCGCAAAATGGATGAGGCAGCTCGATGGACAAAACGACACGATGGATGACATGGCACGGTGGATGAGGCGGCCACAAGCTCATGGGCATCACACTGTAGCGATTTCGGATCTCGCTGGGTTATGTGGTTTTGTCTCGCTTTTTGTGGCAACTCAATAGGACTTTTTGGACAGGCTTGGATTGTGAAGGGGCTCATTATTTCATTCCCCACATCCCCACCAGCGATGGGGTATATCGCACTTGGCGATGAAACTCCCCATTCCTCATCTTAAAAATAAAGTTGTCGTTGTGGCAACTCCAGCGATTACCATGGTTGCTACCACAAATGGGCTGTGCTGTCATGAAGCCCCACCGCAGCGCTAAAGACCACGATTGCCGGTATACCTTCGTGTCAAAGGGTCCGGCACAGGGTGTTTTTTTAACCGAAACAGACTTTTAAAGCTCATTAGCCAGCGCTGCATTAATCCACCGAATGCGTCTCGATGTGGCCTTTACAGCTCAGTGGCGTTACCGCTTGAGACAAGTTGACTCTCCCACCTATGCTCCCACTGTGGTGCTCTTGAGGATCTGGAGCACATCCTTCTTCATTGCCCCCCCCCCCCCCCTACCAACCTTCCCGAACCGCACTCTCTTAGTCAGCTGGACTCTGTCCCCATCTCCCTATCGAAATTGCTTGGTCCCTGGCCCAATCCAGCCCAGCAAAGATCTGCGCTCAAAGCTCTTTTGACATTTCTGGACACCATCGGACTTGGATCGTTATTGTGAAGGGGCTAATTATTTTATTCCCCCACATCCCCACTAGCAATGGGGTAGAGTATCGCTTCTGGCGATGAACCTCCCCACTCTCCATCTCAAAATAAAGTTCCCCGAGAGGTTCTATTCCAACCCAGGGGCGGGTTTAACACTTCCGTATGGAAGGGGGCGGACACTCAGTGTTCGGCCTGACCATATATATACGCATAAATCATAACAGGCGGGACCAGCAGCCACAGGCAAAAGGGTATACTATGCAACAAGACTGCTTGCAAATGCCTTTCAGCGCGAACATTTTTATTTGCATTTCGTAACTCTTACCAGACAAGAGAAAATGTAGAAATGACGTCTATGAGGTCTAGTGCGGATACTTAGGTGCGTCGCATTCACAATGGTTCAAGAAATGTGTGAAACCCGCAAAAACATAGGCCAGCAGAGATGCGATTAACGTGCATATGCACACTCAGTTTTCATAACCTGAAGAAGCAGCCTCGACAGCACTCGCAACGTAAACAGAAAGTGTGTGAGTCGCAGAGCACATGGACTGGTAGAACGCCAAGTTCCCGAGCATATTGCCAAATAGTCGCGTTGCAGTGTGTTTCACGCATCATGTCATTTGGACTTGATACAACAACGACTTCATTACGAGCGATGCCCATGGCTAGTTTGACCAAGTTTGACATCGATTTTTTCCATTTCTGTCGAGATGATGTGGGATTGACTTGCCAAATTTCGAAGCTCAATTCGAGGAACTGAAGTTGCATCGAATAAAATTAGAGAAAAATGACTACTGAAGATGCCAAATTTGGCTGTTGCACAAAAGCAATTGAACCTCTACAAAGTCCAGACGCCATCGGTTTTGATGTGGCGAAGGCGGCTTGCCCCTCCGCCCCTGTTCCAACCCGGGAAATGTAGCAAATTGATGCAACTCGGTACAGAGAGTCAAAGAGTTTATTCCTTTGACTACTCACCAAGGCGGCTGTTGATAGTAAGGCTGGTAGTAAGGATACATAGCCTGGTAGTATGGTGCTCTGCTGTCCGCAGTGACAGTCCTGGACCGCTGGATCACTGGTCTGGACTGTCCTCGGCGTACCTGCACCACGGAAGGTTGGGCACCTCCAGTGCTAGTCTCGGTCACCTCGTACGAACTGGTGCTTGCCAAACTGACCGCGTCCCTCTGACCAAGAAATGGATACCACATGTTCCAGGGCCATGGCATGGATTTTCGGCTTGGCTTCTTTTTTTCCACGCGGGGTGGGGTATGATCGACCTGGATGACAGTTGTCTTGCTCGGTGACCTTTCAGGGACCTCTTGTGACACGAGGCCCGCGTATTTGGATGGTAATTTGATCTCAATAGTCGAAGTGTTTCGCTTTGGAGCCGCCTGTCCCTGGGTCGGCAACTTGATGTGGAGTGTTTCCATCGTGTGAGTTGTTGGTTTCCTTTCTACACTCGAGACACTCGGTAGCCGGATCTGCACTACTTCGGGCGCCTCGGAACCCGTTGGACTGTCTCCTGTTCTAGTCGTCGTGATGCGGATGACGGCATCGTCCGACGGAACTGGACGAAGTCGACTCAGACTAGTCAAGGAGAGGGATGGTCTCAGTAATAGAGGAGGGGTTAGAGGACGTGGTGGTGGCGGTGGTGGAGGTGGTGGGGGAGGTGGTGGTGGGGGAGGTGGTGGGGGAGGTGGTGGGGGAGGAGGGGGTGACGGCGGTGTTTTAGCCTTGGGCGATTCTGTAGCGCTTGAAGACAACTTGGATGATTCGTCATCCCCTTTCTTCTTCTTCTTCTTCTTCTTCTTCTTTTTCTTCTTTTTTGCACCCTTCTTTCTTCTGAGCTTTTTTTTCTTTCCTTTCCTTCTTTTGACTTTCCTCCTGCCTTTGGCAGCCATTACGGAGAGCAAGGTGGCGACGAAGGCTGCCGCTATGAGAAGGAACACATAGCCCAGTAGAGAATCTATGAAGCCTTTACATAAGACATCCATGCCGGTTTCCATGATATTGTAAACTGGGATACAGCTACCGAGTGTCTCGTAATAGCGACCTAGCATGGACCACTTGCGAAGGAAAGTCATGGCAATTTTTCGGGTTTTGTTGCTTAACTTTCGCGACAGAGACGATCGTAGGGTTGCCACAATCTGGTGCCGTTCGTCCACGACCAAGCTTTCGTTCATGTCTTTCGGAATGAGCAGATCAGCGAGGGTTACGTCGGCGCGCTGACACTTGGTTAGCACTTGGCTCGGGTGGATCCCTTGAAGGATGGTGGCACGTTCGCGCAGTGGCCACAGTCCGACCGAAACGAGGTCCAGTATCTTGTAGGAAGACTGCCGGTATTCGTGGCAGAGGTAGCACTCGCCGATGGCACCGTACGGAAAGAGGTCGAGGGCTACGTAAAAGGCCGAGAGCGCAAAGAAGAAGAGGCATAGTCCCGCATAGAGTAGCACAGTGCCTGCAGTCTGCGAGATGGGACTCGTGCGCATGCTCATTACACAAGCGGGAACATAGATGAGCAAGAGCAGGGCCAAAAGCACTGGAAGCACGCTGAGTGTGTGCGTGGAACTGAAACGGTTCCACCAGCCAGTCTTGGCGCCATACGTTGTCAACCGTGACACGGCATTCTCGAGGCCAGTCAGACTAACACTGAGATCGTTATTTTGATACTCTTTCACCCTGCTGGCCACCAGCCTGCAAAGGTCGTTCTGGAACTGCATCACGTGACTACTGGCCCTCAAGAGTTGATGGCCTTGCACCAATAAGCCATCACTGACTAGCAATTGTCCTATCTGTTTGGCAGAGTGGGCCCACTCCCTGGCACACTCTTGCTGCCGTTCCGCCTTCTGAAAATCTTTCTCGTGGAGCACAGCGTCTTTAATGAAGGCTGACAAGTGATGCACCGCCTCAGCTTTCAAGCTTGGCAGAAGCGCGATGGAAGAAGATACATCGGAGCTGCTTTGATAGAGCATCATGGCCAGAACCGTAGCGATGGCAGCTATGGCCAGGGTACCACCCATTATGAGGTAATCGTAGGTCGAGTAGAGTGGGGAACCGAAATAGCCCAACGAACGGCCTATGATGACAAGAGCTCCCCCGACGGCGGCGATACATAGTAAGGCGTAACCCACCTGGATGGTTACACTAATGCCGTGCTGATAATTGTCGAGAATGTCGAGAAATCCGTTCGGCTCTCTGGCAAGCTCCAGGAACAAGTTGATGTCTTTGGGCGGCTCTTCCAGCTGGTAGAGAAATGTGCGCATGAAATAGGCCGGGATCTGATAAGGCGTTGGAACTTTCATGTTCAGCATGATGACGCACGAGCCTTCGAGTATTTCTTCTTTTCACTTTTCGGAAACGCCCAAAAAAATCCTCCACAAAAACTCCACATTTTCGACGCCCAAAAACATCCGAAAGCAAGAATAGAAAAATGGCTCAAATTAGTACGTGTCCGTTTGTCGTCTCAGGAAAAATGGAAGGAACGCCATGTTGTGAAGGCTCGTTTAATTTTTCATTGGATTCCGAAGGTCAAGCAACGGCTGCGCTTCGTCACATTTCCAGTCCACTTCCTGGTGGTGGCGCCACTGGGAAACGCAGCCAACGCATCAAGGTAAGCAGATTTCCTCGCCATCCGTTTCGCAAAAATGACGACACTTTCCTTGTACACATAACAATGCTTTTCGCCGTCGTCCTCCTTCCTGGAAAAAAAAGCTCCCATTTCGCTTGGTGGCTTTCCTCATTTTTTCTTCTTTTTACTAGCTATTTTGGAACAGCCGCATTTAGCGACCACCACTTCGGAAGCTGAACTAAAACCAAGGTTTTCGATCTTACGACAGTTAAATCCATCGAGGCTAATTTATTTTGCAATCTGTCTCCGTTTTTTTCGTGCAAATATTGCGGACCACGCAGGAAACAGTCGGCTGTATATATATATATATATATATATATATATATTTTTTTTTATTCGTTAATTTGTGCCGGTAGCCGAACGAGTCACCGGGAAAAAATGTTGGCGTAAATGGAACGTTTTCTTTTCTTCTTTTCGCAGCCGTTGTATGTGTGAAGCTGTGTCTCGAGCAGACTTGTACGTAACGCGTTACAAGTAATTGCGTTACTTGTAATCAGTTACATTGTTGAACGAGTAATTTTTCGAGTAATTCTATTACAATTTTGAGTAATCAATTACCGAGTAATCAGTTACTTTTGAAGTCCAGTCTGACTCAAAGTAGCAATGTTCTGGGATAAATTTCCCGTGTCTTGTGTTGGGCAATATTCTACTGTAGTAAGCGGAAAAAATATTATTGCTCCTTCTCACGCGCGAGTCTTTCGCGCTATTTCAGCTGTCCCAATCATTTGGGAGTTGGGAGTTTGGAGTTGGGGTTGTTCCTTTTTTTTTTTTTCTAAGCACACAGGGGCGGAAATTTTTGCATGAATTGAAAGTAACGGCCCGAGTAACGCGTTCCTTTTATACTCGTTACTCAATTACAATTTCAGTCGAGTAATTTGTAACCAATTACTTTTGTTAGAAGAGTAACAGTAACGGTAATCAATTATCTTTTTGGAGTAACGGGCACAAGTCTGGTCTCGAGTAAGTTAATATTCGCGAACTAGGCGCGAAGAAGTGAAAGAGAGTGGCCAAAATAGTTAAGTCACGATAAATACATTTTTCCTCGAGGTTCTTCGACTCAGCTTTTCGCGTACTCTTTCATTGTATTTCATTGTATTTCATTTCGCGTCGGCTTTGTTCATCTCGGATCTTCATGGAAAGAGCAGGTCTTGGAAAGGGAAGTGAGAAAGCGTAGAAATAATAAATCTCCCGACACGTACAGACCCATATCAGTACTTCCGCTACTTTCGAAGGTTGTTACGCGCGCTATGAATGAAAGGATACGTTGTTGTTTCTGGAAGCACAATGTTATTACTTGGTCTCAGTACGGATTCCAGAAAGAGAAAGTCAACTGAGAACGGTGACTATATATACTCTTGGATTGTTCATTGATATCCAAAGGGCCTTTGATAGTTTAAATCAGAGTTGCGGAATTGGGTCGCCCATACCATTCCAATTCCATTCCCAGGAATGGATATTTGTAATTCCATTCCTTTCAATTCCTCGGAATGGAAAGGTGTGGTCAATTCCCACTCCTGGAATGGCTCGGCAACCCCATCCCATTCTTTTAATTCCATCAAATTCACACAAATGCACATCGAGACAAGGTGCGCAGAGGTTCCCAACATCACAGCAACATCGATACAGCACTAATTGCGATGATGAACTTTTTTTTTAATTCGCACATGTGAGCAATCTTGCTGATGTCGTGTGTTTCAATTCACAAACATGACGTGCTCGGAAGGGTGTGCTGTCATAATACTCCTTGTACGTTTGCTGAAGCTGAGCGGATATTTTTATTTTCCAAATGAAGGCGATGCCGAATATTCAACACCATTTTCCGCTTTTGACCGTGTGCAAAGGGCGCAAGAGCAGAAACCACCCAGACCATTCCATTCCATTCCAGGCTCTGATAAACCTGTAATGATTCCGGAATCATTCCAACTCCAGATTGTTTTTAACCTGTTGTAGCTTCCAGTGTGCATTTTAGTGCGAATAAACAAACGGTATTCGGGGCGTGACCAATAATTTCTTGAAAAGCTATCTTGCTGGACGATGTCAATATGTGGTCGGTGACATCTGATATGATGAGTGTTTTTTCGGATGTTCCTTCTTTTCATAATTAAACGATATTGTCAGTATCTCCAAAGTGGGAATTAGGTTTAGTACGTCTTCGAAGCATTTGGAAATAAAAGAAGCACCTGGGTTGTGGTTAGACGCAAACCACTGTCGGCTAAATATATAAGGAAGACTTGTTCAGGGCTCGTTATAAACCACATGTCAAGTTTCTAGGAGTTGTATTTGACGGCCATCTTAGTTGGAGTGAGCATAGTTACAACGCGAAAGCAGCTGGTATTTTATGCCGTGTTAGGAACATTTTTTTCCCCATGCTTTAGTTTATCGTAGACTATTATTACTGGCTAATATGGAGCTCATGCGTGTTCTACGAGTCTATATATAGAACTTAAAAAAAAGGGCTGTACGCGCCTTGCAAATGTCAGTACCTATACATCGACACGTCTAGTGTTTCATGATTACAAAATCTTTTTGAGTATAAACTGCTACATATGGGTCTTGGAAACAATTGCGACTCCTTTTTTTTCGATCGTTATATGCCCGAGCTATATCTGTCCGAAAAGACTGTCAAACGATGAGCTCTAACTACTTCGCTTGGAAATTTTAAAAATACTGTATATACCATGCTGGTGTCCCCATGAGCACTTATTGTGCATGTTCAGCGGAAAAAGCGGAAATGTTATAGTCCCAAAACACCCGGGACTGGCTACTCGAGGACGAAGAAAAAGGGGGAGAAAAGACACACCACGATTACCATTCCTCTGGTTGGTTTATGGGGTGTATACTATTGTATGTTGGTTGCCCATTTTTTAAAGCCTTTTACTAGTTTTGTTGCTTCGTTTATGGCGGTGCTTTTTCCATAGACCTTTCCCTTATGTGGGAGAAGCACAGAAATGAACAAACAAAAAATCCTGAATACATGAGTCTTTGTGCGACGCACGTTACTTCCAGCACCGTGTTAACATTCTTCTCACTGTGTCTACAGCGGCGGGATGCTATTGCTGCTAGCCTTGGCGACATTCAGGTAAGTGCCGTCTTTGTGTTCACGGCGGCTCGTTGGTTGGAAGCCACGACCTACTAGATTATAACGACCATGTCATAGGCACCCATTCCCAGCGTCGCATTTGGAGGCTAGCGGTGGCGCTACTCATCGGCCCGGTTATTGCTTGCTCAATTTGTACAATACTCTGTACTTTAGGTTACCTTAGTATATCTGTACAAGCGGCGGATGTCCCACGAGAGATGCTTCCTTCTAAAGTTGATTCTCATCATCATTCTACGCGTTTTCACGGGAACCGTTGCTGTCGTCTGCTACGGTAATCGTGCGTTCGCTTCTGCGCGTTCAAAATTCAAATTTCCATCGTCCAATCATGATGCACATCTGTCACAGGCCGATGAGTAGCGCCCCTAGCGGATCGTGCGGACAGGCTCCTCATTAGGTTTGCAGATTATGTCGTGGTCGCTATAATCTAGTAGGTCGTGTCGAAAACATGTCATTTTAGCTTGCTAGCGGATGGATGGCATTTCCCTTTGGAACGAGCGGTAGCTTGCTCCACCTAGCCTAGAATTAAGAGTATTACAGCATGGATAATCATGTAGCACCGTCTGTACACTCGGTAGTTTAGTCGGGAACGTCTTGGCTTGCTGAGCTCAGCCGAAGACTGTAGCAATGCGGGGGACGTAACCGTTGCTTATCGGAGGTAAACGGGAGATTTTCGGCAAAAGGGTGGTCGAAATTATCCGCAGTCCGACTCACGCGCCGCCATACTATCGGCAGACAAACCTTACGCGTAACATCACGGCACCATTTTTATTATTTTGTACGCGTACAAATTTCGACAAAATTACTCCTAGCCTCACAATCGTGTGGGCGTAAGTTAACTTGGTCTCTGTCGTTTCAATCAATCAGTCAGTTACTTATTTATGTCAGTTCAAAAATACAAGGTTCAATTGGACCGTGAGGGCGAGCCCTGTGATATACGCTCCTGTCACAATCATATACACATAAAGAAGAGAAACGTGCAATAAATGAGACCCGGGTTTCAAAGAATCACAATAAGAACAAAAGGAGAGAAAATGCAATATGCAATGAACGTACACTTTACGTACACTTCCTATATGGCCACATCCCCTTGCGTCATCATGCCCACATATACCGCATGTTTTGTCTGTCATTTCCCGATATTTAGCTACACGGGTTTTTGTTCTGCTTTCCTCACCATACCTAGCCGACAGTCTTTTAGCACCACATTGTGTTTACGTTAGTGAGGAGCGAGGAAGTGTACCAGCTGTTTCACGAAGGTCCACCGGCGCAATAATCCGTGACCATCAGGTGGCGCTATCGAAAAGCTCTGGCTTGCTTTTGAGACATCGGCCAAGCAGTGAGCGCCTCATTTGCATACGCTTACTAATTCAATAAAATTCCAAACTTTTAAATTTCACTTGAGACGCTTTCGGAACCTCTGTTTTACAAGAGATGTGCTGTAACTACTTTTTTTAGTAGTTTAACCCCTAACTGCTGCATCAAAGTGTAGTTTAACTACTAGTGTAACTACATGGCAGCCACACTAGTTAAAACTACTTTGCAACTACTAGGATGTTGTTGTTTAACTACATTTGTAGCTACTCTGATGTTGTGTGCGCGTCGTTATATCTATGATCGCTTAGGCGTACACTATAAAAAAAAAGGGTGTACTTTAACTCCTTTCCTTGCCACATATATCACTTCCTTTTGGAGGGTATAATTACTCTCAAAAAAGGAGTCTAACCCCCTACTGGAGAGTAATATTACTCTCCGGCAGGGAGTAAGGGAGTATAGCTACTCCCTTGAGGGAGTGAGGAGACTCCCTTTTGAGAGTAATTGTACTCTCCAAAAGGGAGTTTTATATTCAATTCAATTCAATTTTTTCCAAACAATATATGTGGCGAGAAAAAGGAGTTAAAAGTACATCCTTTCTTTCAGAGTGTAGAGCTCCCACACTCGGAACAACAGCACGGATGTAGTCACATATGTCATGCAATTATATAGTCTTACGACAGAGGGCTTTTTTAATGTGTGTCGATCATTATATATAAAGGTGAGTGCGGTGCGGGTAGACCCGCACTGCCTCCGCGGATTGCGCGGGTATACCCGCAATACCCGCAGGCGCAAAAACAACCCGTAAGATTTTGCGGTATGACCCGATTCACATTTGGCCCAGAGTACTTTCCAATTCATCATCTCAAAATAAAGTTGTTGTTTGCCACATAGGGTTAACTTTGGCTATTCTTCGACACCACGACTGGCAACCGTGTCAGCAGTGGCGTACGCGTTGGAAAAGACGGACATTGGCCTCCGTATCAATAAATCATTTCGTGCTGTGACGATCATGTGGCATAACTGAAACATGCGTACGCATTGGACTGCGGGTATATATCGGCGGGATGTGCGGGTTGAGCCAATGACGTTACTGCGGGTGCGGGTACCAATTTTCCTACCTGCACTCATCTCTAATTACGAACCCTGATTAACAGAAAAGACGTACTTTCTCTTTCTGCTCATGTGTTATAGCATTCCTGTACGCAAACTTGGCAACTAATGTCCCCATTCCGCGTCTAATCGGTCTCCTGTTTGACCAATGCTCTGACAACTGACGGTCCTGCTGCAATACGTTGGATACTGTCCTGACTCCCCGTTGAAACTCCTTCTCACCCCACGTATGCACTCTAAGAAGAAGAAAAAAGGCGTAAAACGGGGAGTAATTGCAGCTTCTACTCCCTAGTCTGCAATTACTCCCTATTTTAGTCCCCTAACCCGACATTTACTCCCCTGGACTGCAAATTGTCACTGAACTTCGGGAATGGTCTCCTGAATGCGACAGTCTACGTAAATATGTGCCCTTGGTCAATTTGAACGGCATAAGGCTGTATAACTCAGCCAACGTAGCCATTTTCCAGCCACACAGACAGAGTAAAAAACAGTTAGCGCATCTTTCTTCGCCAATTGTGCACTATGGCGCAAGATTTTATATCACTCGATATATCATGGTTGACGGTTTGCTTCCAAGTATATCTTCATGCATGCACACGAATTATGTACTTGGGACTCTTACAACAGCGCGTGAAATGCGGTCTTCACTCTGTGACATTCATTTACTCCCGTGCATTTACTCCCGAAAGGGACTATTTTTTGTGGCAGTGCATTTAGTCCCCAAAAGGAGTAAAATCACTCCTTTTTTTTTCTTAGAGTGTCCTTCGCACTTTTGTGCCATGCAAAACATGCGTCCCTGTGCATCTGCATTGAGCATTGCAGAGCGCTATGCCCTGAATGACAATGCTGAATGAGGTTTTGCTGCTTGCGTCAGATGCAGAGTGCTGATATTGGATGCGTGCGTGTGACGCGCATAAGATGAAAAAATTCTCAGAGTTTTCGCTAATAAGCACAAAGAAAGAAGGCCGCGAAGCACACGGAACGCTAGTAATTCCTGTTTCGCCAGCGCCGATTAATGACGCATTCCACTGGCAGAGCTGGGTCAATATTTTTGCCCCGGGACGGGACAAAAAGTGTTCCGTTATGGCAGAATCGTGTCAGACGTTGAATGTTTTAATTGGCGGAGCAAGAGGAAAACGTTTACTCGAAAGAGCAGTAGTTTCTGAGCCGTGCTTCGTACCTCGAACGATTGTTAGCATTCCATTGACGTTTAGCATTCCATTCCGTTTTCTACACGTCTCCTTTCACCAATGTTTTGCATTCGTTCAGCAACGGTGACAAGATTTTCATGTACCAACATATTCACTTATCGAAGGGCTTATCTCCATCCTTCTCTTTTCCTCGCAGAAGAAATCAGAGCCAATATTCCGCTTCTTGTCACCGTCATGCAAAACTAAGTAAGTAAGTAATGCCAAAGTAACGCCACACCGCGCTTGTTCTAAATGCACTTGAGTTCTTATCAACAGAGAACAATGACACGCGCTTCAAGATTCAGTCTCTCATGCCATGACACCATGACACTTCAATACTCGCGAGGCCAAGACCGGCAGAAGTGCACGAAACCACTTTGAGATTCCCGCTCCGCAGCGGAACCGATCGGAACACGGAACGCGCGCGGGATATCGGCGCGTCGTGGTGGCGCCAGCGGCGGCGTCAGCGCGCGGAGAACTGGCGGCGGCGCGGCGCGGCGGCGCACAGGTCTACTCCTAGCCAACCATCATCTCGAATGACAACGTTCTCGCCCCTGGGGGCTTAATCGCTTCATCGTCGTTACGGTCGTTACAAGCTAACGAGTGGCGGGAAATTCAAAAAGGCGGGCTCGTGATAAAACACGTGCACGGCGCTCTTCGCGCGATACGTGAAGGCCGTGGTACACGTCACGCGCAATGTGTCATGTGCCCACCTTTTTGAATTTCCCGCCACTCGTTAGCTTGTAACGACCGTAACGACGATGAAGCGATTAAGCCCCCTGATCTGTTGAAAACGGGAGGCGGAGCCTATTCTGTGCTATATTATGCACGGCACAAAATAGACTCCTCCTCCCGTTTTCAACAAATCGGGGCGAGAACGTTGTCATTCGGGATGATGGTTGGCTAGGAGCGCGTGCTATGTGGTGAAGTTCATTTCTAAGAGTGTAGTTAAAAGCGATCTGGGAATGCCAAAACTAGCCGCCCGGTGCTCGGAATAGCCTTCTCTATCGATGCGAGCGCACGTGGTATGTGACGCAACGTAACGCTAACGATGACAATTTGGTATTCCCTGAGCTCCAAACGGCGAATCCCATCCATCCGCCATGCCCGTACACGAAGTCAGCATGATGGGTTTCGAAAGTGAAGCCATTGTAACGGGCTTTGAAGGTCAAGTCACTGTGATCGGTTTTGAACTTGAGGTCGGATGATGGGCTCTCAAGTCCTTGTGAAAAGTTTTCCAAGTTGACAATGTTTAGCCGGTGCATATGACGTTCGCGTACGTGTGTTACTTATGCGAACGCTTGTGAACTAAAAGAGAAATGTGTATTGAGTGGATATAAACGGTTTCGTGTCCCTGCCTCAGGTAGTGGGCGAGGGTATACCCCCTCGTTGTGTATATGCTTGCTTTCCGTGGAGAGGGTAAGTGCCTGGAAGTACAAGTACCGCGTGCACCACGTGACTTTCGTCCGTAGTGAGGGCATGACCTTCAGCACTGTACTAGGTTGCAAATGTAAGCCGGTAGGTGGAGAAGACGTTTGGCGCACGCTCGCGCTGTTCAGCGCGCTAGGAGGGGCTCTTTGTGTTTTACGTTCTACGTGGAGGACTTTTGTCCATACAGTAGTCTTGCAGCATGGCTTCACGAGGGGGAATGATGAAAGAAGGAAGTCATAATTTCTTCGGCACTTGAGGCTTTGTACGTATTTGTATTTGTCATGTCCAGAACAAGTCGGAAAGAAAAACCGATCACATGGCGTCGAAATTCAACTTCACAACTCAAGGTTTAATAAATGATGGTTATCATCAATCAAGATTATGATGTGGTAGGCTCCGAAGTTCAAGTTGAATGATGAGTTATGCTGTGATGGGTTCTGAAGTTGAAGTTGAATGATGGTCTGTGATGTAATGGTTTATGATGGTGATGTTATGTGATGGGCTCGCTCACGCTTCGGTTCATGTGCGAGTATGTTGTATCACCACGTTGCCACGTATGTCGTATATCCATGTTGTGTCATGGAGTATGTTGTAAAAAGGAGACGACGAAGCCATCACCTACCATTCCATCCTTTCCCGCCTCGACCTTGGAGCAAGCAACAATGGCGGCCAGTACGATCAGTCGCCAAGGCAACCAGGTCCCACCAGCCGCTCTTTGATTGGTCTCGTCCGCGTCAAAAGGCGCTCACTGATTGGCCTTGTGCGGGTGACATTTCCAGAGAGGGAGTCCCGGAATACTCTCAATATGCGTCGTCTATATTGTTGCCATATGTTCTATGGAAGTACGCAGGAACATCGCTTGCCCCTGTATCAAAGCTCATTCCAACCTCTTGGAGTGCTTTCCAATGTGTAGCATAAAGATCAGTGGTCGAAATCCTTTCTCTATCCATTCCTGATCGTTCTTCCTTCCCAATTTACTAGCGCCTCGTGATTGTTATAGATTGTCCTCAATCTGCCAATCCTCTTTTCCTCCGTACCAACGTTGCCCGACTCGTTTCACAAAACGCAATGATCCACCGAGTCCGTCTCGAACACCTCTGCTACTTGGATTACCTGCGTCAAGACAAAGAGGTTGCCAAAACTATAGGGTGCCTCAATACTAGCGCTGGTATTGAGACAAATCGGCTCGACGTCTGGTGGGAAATAATGTTAAATTGGTTAAGCAACAACGGAAATGGTATTATACCGGAAATACAGTAGGCAACGGTAGCAGAGACAAAAACGGATATCGCACACTCAGAATACACGAAACGGAAACGAAACTAAGAATTCGTGTACTGCAGGACCCGCATTATTACTGTCCTTCATCGTACCATTTAGATAAATTTATCAAATCAAGATGAATGAGGCCAAACTGGGCAACTAAAACTACCATGGAAATAAATTACATACAGGGCGTTTTTTTTTATTCGTTACAGATTTTTTATAAAAAGCTACGAGATCGGTAGAGGTGCCGCTTTTGCAATTGAGTTACACGTCAAGGTATATAGACGTCCTCTCGATGACAGTATCTAACTACTAAATGAATAATTACCTAAAATTTGCTAATTAACTCTTTAATTAAGGGACTTAGGGTAAAAGCGGGCCTTCAGAGGGAGAGGCAATCCTCGATGAAAGTCATTCCACCTTCTAAAAACCCTGAAGCAAGCGCGTACATTAAAATATCCATTGCCGAATACTGCTGTGCAAATGGGGCGAAAGCGCACAAACCAGATGCGTGGGGGAAAGAGGGTTCAACCCACGGCAGAGGGCCATGTGCTTTGAAGCGATGGAGATGATTGGATGATCTGCTGGCGAGATGAAACGCTTTGCGGCCCAGATAAGGCTACGGGGGCCAAGGATACGCACTTCTCAGGCGACTAGTTTCGTTTTCGCCTCATTTGCATGGCAATGTTTATAGAATAATATCGTGGAAGAAATGCCGACCGCATCCGAACGACGTCTGTCTCAAGTGACGAAGAAGAAGTTACTCAAACACGCGACGGAGGACGGCGCTGAACGCAGTGCAGCCAGCAGACACAGTTTCTCGTTCAAGAAATTCTGTGGAGCGCGCACAAAATCTCTCGGCAGGAGACGAGTGCACGAGAAGACGTGACGTTGCTCACGTGTACACAAGAACCTTTGACGATGAAAGATAAAAGTCACTGAAAAGGTTAGCCAGCTGTAGGACTGGAACCCACATCTTCTGGATTACCGATCCAGGGCTCTACCAATTGAGCATAGCTAACACACCTCCCCAGCGACTTCCAAGAGCCTCTCACTCATCCTCCTTACACTCTTACATTTTTGCTCACTCATACATACGTTCATACGACGGGATCGATGCACTGTTGAACATGAGAGAACTGTGGCTGGAACAACATAGAAAGGACAAACTTGTGCTTTGTATGTGTTTGTCCTTTCTATGTTGTTCCAGCCTCAGAACATCAGTTCAACCTTTGACGCCACTCCTGTCGCCCTCGCGCCTCCGCCGAGATCTCGCACGAAAAAGTCGCTCGTGCGGATACCCGGTTAGTGTCGTCATTAAAGAGTTCATTCGTGGATTTTAGGTAGCTAGTCATCTAGAGGCTACATACGGGAGGACGTCTGCCTGGCCACTCAACTGCAAAAACGGCATCCGCGCCGATTTTATAGCTTTTTTTTTTTATCAAAAATCCCCCGTATAGTAAATCGAAGAAATATGGAGTTGTTATGGTGACTTGCGAGTAGCAAGCGGGAGTAACATTCGTCAAGACATATTAGCTCTTCAAAGAAACCACGTATGTATATTTCTGAATAAATGTGTGCACGTATTCCTAAAGTCCTCAAAATAGATTTCAGAATATATGCGTAGAGGTATTAAGTGCACCGCAAACTGGCACGTTCCAATGGTGGAAAGAGAAATGCAAATTTTCCTGCTACCGAATAGACTGGATGATGAGAGCGTTTCATTTGTTTCAGCATTTGGCTGTCATCCGCTACACTTTTGCAAGGTAAGCCTTCTTGAGGAAAGAAGGGGTGTAAATGGAATGGTCCATTTTTTCGAGTGGGTAGTGTGTTGCGCTGCCTGAGCTGTCCCCGAGACGCCCGCCTTGTTCTAAGGCCTGGTTCCACGTGCGTGCCGACGCCGCAGCCAAAGTTACGGCCTCCCTGTTTGGCCTCCAATACTTCTCTACCGGGCTGCTTGGCTACAGAAGGATTTTACATGATCCAGGTGGCATTGCAGGGTGTGCGCTGCCAGTACCAGCTCAAGGTGTCAGGTGGGGGAGCCACAGGTTGTCATCATTATCAGATGGGTTCCTTCTCCTTGCAGTGCAGCGCTGCACAGCTCTCAAGCGACCGGCCCACGGGGGTGTCCGTTGCAGTCGGGATCGCCAGTGGGGCAGCCGCTGCCACTTCTATTGTTATCCAGGGTACCACATGGAGCGCATCAGCACCACTTGCATCCGCATGGGGAACAACATGCAATGGACGAGCCACGCGACGCCTTTTTGTCAAGGTACACTTTGTCAAGGTACACACTTGAGAGATCATCGTGTCTATTCCGTCAGAAATTCCATTAGTGGAGGCTGTTCTTCCAACTACTCCATCTAGCGTTCCATCAACAAGCACGTCGACGACGACAACAACCTCGATGACAACGACCTCGACGACAACACCCCAGGTAACTGTAATGGCTCCTCGAAATCTCTACAATGAGAGCTTGTTGGAAACAGACATTTCAGCGAATGCGTCAAATGGCTTGCCGTTGGCCCCGGGATCGAAGGTGGCTTCGCTGCAATAGGAAAAGCATCGTAGCTCCTGAAGGAAGCGTCTGCAGTTACAGATGCCCTCGAGGAAGGACCACTAAGCTGGTGTGCATCGCCGGCACTTGGCGTATAGGTGTGTTTAAGTTGTACTTGTAGAGTGGACTCTAGAGGAGTGTTGTTATAGGGCCACGGAAGGGGTGCCCACCTTGTACAGCGGCTACTTCAAAGCAGTGTACCTGTCCCAAATGGAGAGTAACTTCCTGTGCAAGTGAGTTGTCCTCGCGGAACTGCAACTGCAACTGCAGTAAAAACACTCGAAGCATAAGAGTGGCTTCAAGTAGATTCAGTTTGTGACTATTCTTCTGCGGCTGCAGATGTCCCGGCAAAAGTTTACGGAACACGCCAGCGGTGCGACACCCTTGCGGCAAGCGTCAGAATGATGGCAGTGTGTGCCGGCAGCGACACCAATTCAAACCAGCTTTCGAGCACATTCAAATCATACCGAAACTACCGCGGTGCGCCGCTCTGAACGAGTAAGCGAGCCCATTTGCGCTCGCCGGTAGGGTGTCCCACCGAGGAGAAAATACACCACTCGCGTGGTCCGTAAACTTGTGTCGGGACCTGTACGTGCGGGTCACCTTATTTTCGGGCCTAACAATTTCAACTGTCACGAGCAACAAAGGCACACAGTTGTAAAATACGAGTCTTGGGGGCCAACCACCATTTTCGTAGCCGATCTACAAACCTAAATGTCGCCTCTCGTACTAGATGTCTGCAAAGGCCTGCCTCAGGTAGCACACGGACGACTCAAGTGCGTGTCCGGAGAGCGGAGCCCCGGCGCCCGATGTAGCTACGCTTGCTATCGAGGCTATGTGATCCCCAAGAGCCAGAGATCACGCAACGCATTCCTCTGCCTGGAAACGGGACAATGGAACCACACAAGTCTGCCACAATGTGCATGTAAGCGGCGAGTATTTCATGACGAGTGTTTGACGAGTTGATGGTTGCAGCGAAAAAAGGCTTTCCCAAGTTAACAAGTGGGTGCCGAACGGAGGTCATCTTGGCGTCCACCATGCCCGTGCTGCTCCCGGCCCCATTATATGAGGGTTTCAACATCCGTCCCTCTGTCGAATGTACCATCGCTCGAGTGGAATCTTTCGGTTTCTACGTGAACCAATGCCGTGCCACGGATCTCGAGCTAGGAACCAGTGCCACATGCACCTACAACGTAACGGTGGTCGGTGAGTGTGGTCACAGTATAGGGGCAGCAGTGAAACCTTCCTGTTGCAGCTCCAGGATGCCCGGCAATTAAAGGAGATCCTTTCAGTCAAGTACGCTGCTCCAATGGCGGAAAGGACCTCCAGCCCGTGGGCACCATTTGCGAATACATCTGCCAGCTGGGATACGTGATTCCAAAGAGCAAGCAGGAATGGGCAGTGAAGGAGTGCTTCGCCAATGGCAGCTGGAGCAACAACTATTTCAGCTTATGTGAAAGTAAGCCTCGTTGCCCTGTTAGGCAAATCGCCCCATTTAAAGACCTTGGCAGGACGCGTGGAACCTGTACCCGTTGGCGGCTGTGAGGACGTGACAGTGTACACGGATGAACCGTCGTCTGTGAAGCCGAGGGCTCCCACTTTCCAGACGGCTGCAGGTATGTCCGCCACAGTCCAGTGCAGCGCCAATATTCGCCAATTTGGTTCACATCCTGTCACATGCCGAGGTCTGGACGAAGAGCTAGGTACCTCTGCCAGCTGCACGTTTCAGGTAGTAGTAAAAGGTATGGCTTTGGCTGTTCACTTTCCCGTGCGGCTAAATGTACGCAAGATTCCAGGCGCCACTGAGCCCCGAGTTCCAGGTGGATGCGTCCCTCAGGATTCAGAAGCCGGGGAACCAGTTCCAGTGCCGCGTTTCCTCACTGTTCAGGGTGAAGGTGCCACCGTGAGGTGCAAACCAGAGCAGGCACCACTACTGGCGGGCATCTACAACGTCACCTGCAAAGCGCACGACGAGCGCACTGGGGCGCATGCGTCCTGCACGTACGCTCTCAGCGTGCGCCCAGGCAAGTGCTTTCATTGAGTTGAAAACATGCCTTGACTTTGAAATAGGGATGTATTAGAGAAGCAGGCGCTGGTGGCAGCTCCGTACCTCCAAGGCACTATCGCATTTTCCGTGGGCGTCCCCAGCTGCTCCATGGGTAGTATCCCTGAAGGGTTACTACCCATGGTGCAGAATGTCATCAATCGCAAGACAAGTGACTTGTGCGGTCGGCTTCGCTGTCTACCCATCGATGCCCAGTGTAAGACGTCTGCAATGAGCATACTTTTCCGTTTCCAGGTAAAGAGGTCCTGTCCCATGGGACTCTCACTTATGGCGCAATTTTTTTTTAGGCAGAATACAGTACACTAGAAAATCTATCCGAAGCAGAAGACCTTGTGGAGCAGCTGCAGCGGCGCATGTACGAGATCGTCACCAAGGACGAGGATTTCGCAACTCAAGCGTCCATAGAAGGAGGACATCTCTGGCCCCATTCTTTTGACCAAAGACCCTTAACTGTGGCCTGCACCAATCCGGGATTTATTGCCAGGGACGGAACTTTATGTGGTGTGTATTAATTTAGTGCATTCGCACAACGCGGCTGTTATGGCACATACCTACCTGATCATTGCCACAGCAATCATCAGGTAGGTATGGAATTAAACTCTCTTCCTGCAGACATTTTATCCTATATATATATATATATATTTTATTACGGGATATTAATACACATTCTAAGACATGATTAACAATCGTTCTCGGGTCGTCCGTATCGAGTGAAAACTCTTTGAATGCGCATTTGTGCTTGGAATGGATTGGGGAGAACGAAAGCTTCTTCCCAATGAAGTAAACATTTACGACGCTGTAACTTAAAATGTTGCTCTATTGGTAGCAAGTTAATTCATAGTGCAGATGTTGTCGTACGATAATCAGTAAAAATGAATCTAGCGGCTTTCTTTCCTACTTCTTCTTGTGAAAGGCAAGATGCGGGTCCCACGCGTATTGCATTAGTGGATGGACTAGCGATTTGTGCGCAGTTAACCTTACATCACGCGGTAAACGTTTAAGTTGGAACAGCCTCCTTAATGACTTTTGCACTACGTCAGGATACTCGTAAGAACTTACTTTAGCGAAGGAAACATCGTCTGTGGAATAGTTCTAGAGAAGAGTACCATGTTTTCTTGTTACATGCTAAATACAGTTGTCTGTGTGTTTACGTCAATACCTTGGAGAGTTTCTGTCATATGCCGTCTTGGTAGCCGAACTTGAAAGGGACACTGTCCATCATCCCCTCATCATTTCCCCAATAGCAATGGGTGCCACCATGGTGAATCTCATCATCACCCATGTATATATGTGTGTGTTATTTGGTGTGCGTGCACGGGCTCTCAAAACGGAGGAAAATCTTAAAATACGTGGTTCCAAGAAAACTCATATGGCAAAGACTTTTCTCATTGTGCAAACCACTCAAAGATTTTTCTCAAATTTTCACTTATGTGCTTTTTTTCCTCGCATTTACTCTAAGTTTTCCAAAGATGCAGTTCGTAAAAGTACATTTCAGCATCATTTCCCCACAAAACTCCATTTCATTTGTGCTTTGGAAAGAAAGCAAAATCCCCGAAGCATAGCGAACAGACGTCTTGAGGAAAGCTTTGAAATGTGCCGAGCCTGGAACAAGCACTCATGACAACTCCATATTGTGCATCTATGCCATACTCATCCACGCAACGTGCGATTCGTGCATAAGGACGATAAAATGTTGCATGCAGATTTCTTGAAATTGTCTATTCAGTGTCCTTTATGGGTTGCGGCTCAAACTGAAGACTAACCAGAGTTTCTTGCGGTGCAGTGGCTTGCGATGAAGGCACTTTCGAGGAAAAAGGCGGGTGCTATCTTTGTCCCAGCAACTTCTACCAGGACCGCAAGGGCCAAACAAAGTGCAAAGAGTGCCCAAAGCTGAAATTCTCTAATGCAGGTGCAAAGTCCGTCAACGAGTGCAGGGAGTGATGGCACAACTGCTTGTCTTTGTGCAAGAGACTGAAGTAAAATAGTTCTTGAGGTGCAACCAGCGTCAGTGTAAAAAAGATTGGGCAGACGGGTGTAAAAAGGAAATATGCTCACCAGGTACATTAAAGGGACGTTCCCATCCGGAGACCACTATGTTCGGCACAATCCACCTGGCTATTTTTCTTTGTTGTCCAAAGACGGTGAAATAAACAAATTTTAAACGTCAATGCTGCTTCAGCGGAAGCTCCGACGGCGTGACGTCGCTGCCTGCGTGAGATCAAAGGAGGACTCTAACTATGAGACGGCCCTTTTCTCAAGTCGCGGCCTCATTGGTTCTTAGGGAGTCACGTTTTCCGGCATACATCCGGCGTCTGCTCTTGTCAGGTATATTCGATTTTTTGTTTGCCGAATAAGGCACGCAACTTTATGCAAGAGAAAAATTGCTTCTTTGCGGCATCGGAAATGAAGAAGAGAAATGAAAAAGGCCGCACAAGAAGGAAACGCTCGTGTAGAACGTCCAGAGCAAGTCATCATCTGGTGTCTTTCGACATTTCAAAAATCGCGCCTAAACATCCACTGATTCATCTACAAAGCAAGGGTCGCATTTCGGAGCCTATTCGATTTTTTGTTTGCCGAATAAGGAACGTAAGTACGTAACTTTATGCAAGAGAAAAATTGCTTCTTTGCGGCATCGGATATGAAGAAGAGAAATGAAAAAGGCCGCACAAGAAGGAAACGCTCGTGTAAAACGTCCAGAGCAAGTCATCATCTGGTGTCTTTCGACATTTCAAAAATCGCGCCTAAACATCCACTGATTCATCTACAAAGCAAGGGTCGCATTTCGGAGCCTATTCGATTTTTTGTTTGCCGAATAAGGAACGTAAGTACGTAACTTTATGCAAGAGAAAAATTGCTTCTTTGCGGCATCGGAAATGAAGAAGAGAAATGAAAAAGGCCGCACAAGAAGGAAACGCTCGTGTAAAACGTCCAGAGCAAGTCATCATCTGGTGTCTTTCGACATTTCAAAAATCGCGCCTAAACATCCACTGATTCATCTACAAAGCAAGGGTCGCATTTCGGAGCCTATTCGATTTTTTGTTTGCCGAATAAGGAACGTAAGTACGTAACTTTATGCAAGAGAAAAATTGCTTCTTTGCGGCATCGGATATGAAGAAGAGAAATGAAAAAGGCCGCACAAGAAGGAAACGCTCGTGTAAAACGTCCAGAGCAAGTCATCATCTGGTGTCTTTCGACATTTCAAAAATCGCGCCTAAACATCCACTGATTCATCTACAAAGCAAGGGTCGCATTTCGGAGCCTATTCGATTTTTTGTTTGCCGAATAAGGAACGTAAGTACGTAACTTTATGCAAGAGAAAAATTGCTTCTTTGCGGCATCGGATATGAAGAAGAGAAATGAAAAAGGCCGCACAAGAAGGAAACGCTCGTGTAAAACGTCCAGAGCAAGTCATCATCTGGTGTCTTTCGACATTTCAAAAATCGCGCCTAAACATCCATTGATTCACCTACAAAGCAAGGGTCGCATTTCGGAGTCTATTCGATTTTTTGTTTGCCGAATAAGGCACGCAACTTTATGCAAGAGAAAAATTGCTTCTTTGCGGCATCGGAAATGAAGAAGAGAAATGAAAAAGGCCGCACAAGAAGGAAACGCTCGTGTAAAACGTCCAGAGCAAGTCATCATCTGGTGTCTTTCGACATTTCAAAAATCGCGCCTAAACATCCACTGATTCACCTACAAAGCAAGGGTCGCATTTCGGAGCCTATTCGATTTTTTGTTTGCCGAATAAGGCACGCAACTTTATGCAAGAGAAAAATTGCTTCTTTGCGGCATCGGAAATGAAGAAGAGAAATGAAAAAGGCCGCACAAGAAGGAAACGCTCGTGTAAAACGTCCAGAGCAAGTCATCATCTGGTGTCTTTCGACATTTCAAAAATCGCGCCTAAACATCCACTGATTCACCTACAAAGCAAGGGTCGCATTTCGGAGCCTATTCGATTTTTTGTTTGCCGAATAAGGCACGCAACTTTATGCAAGAGAAAAATTGCTTCTTTGCGGCATCGGAAATGAAGAAGAGAAATGAAAAAGGCCGCACAAGAAGGAAACGCTCGTGTAAAACGTCCAGAGCAAGTCATCATCTGGTGTCTTTCGACATTTCAAAAATCGCGCCTAAACATCCACTGATTCACCTACAAAGCAAGGGTCGCATTTCGGAACCTATTCGATTTTTTGTTTGCCGAATAAGGCACGCAACTTTATGCAAGAGAAAAATTGCTTCTTTGCGGCATCGGATATGAAGAAGAGAAATGAAAAAGGCCGCACAAGAAGGAAACGCTCGTGTAAAACGTCCAGAGCAAGTCATCATCTGGTGTCTTTCGACATTTCAAAAATCGCGCCTAAACATCCACTGATTCACCTACAAAGCAAGGGTCGCATTTCGGAGCCTATTCGATTTTTTGTTTGCCGAATAAGGAACGTAAGTACGTAACTTTATGCAAGAGAAAAATTGCTTCTTTGCGGCATCGGATATGAAGAAGAGAAATTAAGAAGAGAAATGAAAAAGGCCGCACAAGAAGGAAACGCTCGTGTAAAACGTCCAGAGCAAGTCATCATCTGGTGTCTTTCGACATTTCAAAAATCGCGCCTAAACATCCACTGATTCACCTACAAAGCAAGGGTCGCATTTCGGAGCCTATTCGATTTTTTGTTTGCCGAATAAGGCACGCAACTTTATGCAAGAGAAAAATTGCTTCTTTGCGGCATCGGAAATGAAGAAGAGAAATGAAAAAGGCCGCACAAGAAGGAAACGCTCGTGTAAAACGTCCAGAGCAAGTCATCATCTGGTGTCTTTCGACATTTCAAAAATCGCGCCTAAACATCCACTGATTCACCTACAAAGCAAGGGTCGCATTTCGGAGCCTATTCGATTTTTTGTTTGCCGAATAAGGCACGCAACTTTATGCAAGAGAAAAATTGCTTCTTTGCGGCATCGGATATGAAGAAGAGAAATGAAAAAGGCCGCACAAGAAGGAAACGCTCGTGTAAAACGTCCAGAGCAAGTCATCATCTGGTGTCTTTCGACATTTCAAAAATCGCGCCTAAACATCCACTGATTCACCTACAAAGCAAGGGTCGCATTTCGGAGCCTATTCGATTTTTTGTTTGCCGAATAAGGAACGTAAGTACGTAACTTTATGCAAGAGAAAAATTGCTTCTTTGCGGCATCGGATATGAAGAAGAGAAATTAAGAAGAGAAATGAAAAAGGCCGCACAAGAAGGAAACGCTCGTGTAAAACGTCCAGAGCAAGTCATCATCTGGTGTCTTTCGACATTTCAAAAATCGCGCCTAAACATCCACTGATTCACCTACAAAGCAAGGGTCGCATTTCGGAGCCTATTCGATTTTTTGTTTGCCGAATAAGGAACGTAAGTACGTAACTTTATGCAAGAAAAAAATTGCTTCTTTGCGGCATCGGATATGAAGAAGAGAAATTAAGAAGAGAAATGAAAAAGGCCGCACAAGAAGGAAACGCTCGTGTAAAACGTCCAGAGCAAGTCATCATCTGGTGTCTTTCGACATTTCAAAAATCGCGCCTAAACATCCACTGATTCACCTACAAAGCAAGGGTCGCATTTCGGAGCCTATTCGATTTTTTGTTTGCCGAATAAGGCACGCAACTTTATGCAAGAGAAAAATTGCTTCTTTGCGGCATCGGAAATGAAGAAGAGAAATGAAAAAGGCCGCACAAAAAGGAAACGCTCGTGTAAAACGTCCAGAGCAAGTCATCATCTTGTGTCTTTCGACATTTCAAAAATCGCGCCTAAACATCCACTGATTCATCTACAAAGCAAGGGTCGCATTTCGGAGCCTATTCGATTTTTTGTTTGCCGAATAAGGCACGCAACTTTATGCAAGAGAAAAATTGCTTCTTTGCGGCATCGGAAATGAAGAAGAGAAATGAAAAAGGCCGCACAAAAAGGAAACGCTCGTGTAAAACGTCCAGAGCAAGCCATCATCTTGTGTCTTTCGACATTTCAAAAATCGCGCCTAAACATCCACTGATTCATCTACAAAGCAAGGGTCGCATTTCGGAGCCTATTCGATTTTTTGTTTGCCGAATAAGGCACGCAACTTTATGCAAGAGAAAAATTGCTTCTTTGCGGCATCGGAAATGAAGAAGAGAAATGAAAAAGGCCGCACAAGAAGGAAACGCTCGTGTAAAACGTCCAGAGCAAGTCATCATCTGGTGTCTTTCGACATTTCAAAAATCGCGCCTAAACATCCACTGATTCACCTACAAAGCAAGGGTCGCATTTCGGAGCCTATTCGATTTTTTGTTTGCCGAATAAGGCACGCAACTTTATGCAAGAGAAAAATTGCTTCTTTGCGGCATCGGAAATGAAGAAGAGAAATGAAAAAGGCCGCACAAAAAGGAAACGCTCGTGTAAAACGTCCAGAGCAAGTCATCATCTTGTGTCTTTCGACATTTCAAAAATCGCGCCTAAACATCCACTGATTCATCTACAAAGCAAGGGTCGCATTTCGGAGCCTATTCGATTTTTTGTTTGCCGAATAAGGCACGCAACTTTATGCAAGAGAAAAATTGCTTCTTTGCGGCATCGGAAATGAAGAAGAGAAATGAAAAAGGCCGCACAAAAAGGAAACGCTCGTGTAAAACGTCCAGAGCAAGTCATCATCTTGTGTCTTTCGACATTTCAAAAATCGCGCCTAAACATCCACTGATTCATCTACAAAGCAAGGGTCGCATTTCGGAGCCTATTCGATTTTTTGTTTGCCGAATAAGGCACGCAACTTTATGCAAGAGAAAAATTGCTTCTTTGCGGCATCGGAAATGAAGAAGAGAAATGAAAAAGGCCGCACAAGAAGGAAACGCTCGTGTAAAACGTCCAGAGCAAGTCATCATCTGGTGTCTTTCGACATTTCAAAAATCGCGCCTAAACATCCACTGATTCACCTACAAAGCAAGGGTCGCATTTCGGAGCCTATTCGATTTTTTGTTTGCCGAATAAGGCACGCAACTTTATGCAAGAGAAAAATTGCTTCTTTGCGGCATCGGAAATGAAGAAGAGAAATGAAAAAGGCCGCACAAAAAGGAAACGCTCGTGTAAAACGTCCAGAGCAAGTCATCATCTTGTGTCTTTCGACATTTCAAAAATCGCGCCTAAACATCCACTGATTCATCTACAAAGCAAGGGTCGCATTTCGGAGCCTATTCGATTTTTTGTTTGCCGAATAAGGCACGCAACTTTATGCAAGAGAAAAATTGCTTCTTTGCGGCATCGGAAATGAAGAAGAGAAATGAAAAAGGCCGCACAAAAAGGAAACGCTCGTGTAAAACGTCCAGAGCAAGTCATCACCTTGTGTCTTTCGACATTTCAAAAATCGCGCCTAAACATCCACTGATTCATCTACAAAGCAAGGGTCGCATTTCGGAGCCTATTCGATTTTTTGTTTGCCGAATAAGGCACGCAACTTTATGCAAGAGAAAAATTGCTTCTTTGCGGCATCGGAAATGAAGAAGAGAAATGAAAAAGGCCGCACAAAAAGGAAACGCTCGTGTAAAACGTCCAGAGCAAGTCATCATCTTGTGTCTTTCGACATTTCAAAAATCGCGCCTAAACATCCACTGATTCATCTACAAAGCAAGGGTCGCATTTCGGAGCCTATTCGATTTTTTGTTTGCCGAATAAGGCACGCAACTTTATGCAAGAGAAAAATTGCTTCTTTGCGGCATCGGAAATGAAGAAGAGAAATGAAAAAGGCCGCACAAGAAGGAAACGCTCGTGTAAAACGTCCAGAGCAAGTCATCATCTGGTGTCTTTCGACATTTCAAAAATCGCGCCTAAACATCCACTGATTCACCTACAAAGCAAGGGTCGCATTTCGGAGCCTATTCGATTTTTTGTTTGCCGAATAAGGCACGCAACTTTATGCAAGAGAAAAATTGCTTCTTTGCGGCATCGGAAATGAAGAAGAGAAATGAAAAAGGCCGCACAAGAAGGAAACGCTCCTGTAAAACGTCCACAGCAAGTCATCATCTGGTGTCTTTCGACATTTCAAAAATCGCGCCTAAACATCCACTGATTCACCTACAAAGCAAGGGTCGCATTTCGGAGCCTATTCGATTTTTTGTTTGCCGAATAAGGCACGCAACTTTATGCAAGAGAAAAATTGCTTCTTTGCGGCATCGGATATGAAGAAGAGAAATGAAAAAGGCCGCACAAGAAGGAAACGCTCGTGTAAAACGTCCAGAGCAAGTCATCATCTGGTGTCTTTTGACATTTCAAAAATCGCGCCTAAACATCCACTGATTCACCTACAAAGCAAGGGTCGCATTTCGGAGCCTATTCGATTTTTTGTTTGCCGAATAAGGAACGTAAGTACGTAACTTTATGCAAGAGAAAAATTGCTTCTTTGCGGCATCGGATATGAAGAAGAGAAATTAAGAAGAGAAATGAAAAAGGCCGCACAAGAAGGAAACGCTCGTGTAAAACGTCCAGAGCAAGTCATCATCTGGTGTCTTTCGACATTTCAAAAATCGCGCCTAAACATCCACTGATTCACCTACAAAGCAAGGGTCGCATTTCGGAGCCTATTCGATTTTTTGTTTGCCGAATAAGGCACGCAACTTTATGCAAGAGAAAAATTGCTTCTTTGCGGCATCGGAAATGAAGAAGAGAAATGAAAAAGGCCGCACAAGAAGGAAACGCTCGTGTAAAACGTCCAGAGCAAGTCATCATCTGGTGTCTTTCGACATTTCAAAAATCGCGCCTAAACATCCACTGATTCACCTACAAAGCAAGGGTCGCATTTCGGAGCCTATTCGATTTTTTGTTTGCCGAATAAGGAACGTAAGTACGTAACTTTATGCAAGAAAAAAATTGCTTCTTTGCGGCATCGGATATGAAGAAGAGAAATTAAGAAGAGAAATGAAAAAGGCCGCACAAGAAGGAAACGCTCGTGTAAAACGTCCAGAGCAAGTCATCATCTGGTGTCTTTCGACATTTCAAAAATCGCGCCTAAACATCCACTGATTCACCTACAAAGCAAGGGTCGCATTTCGGAGCCTATTCGATTTTTTGTTTGCCGAATAAGGCACGCAACTTTATGCAAGAGAAAAATTGCTTCTTTGCGGCATCGGAAATGAAGAAGAGAAATGAAAAAGGCCGCACAAAAAGGAAACGCTCGTGTAAAACGTCCAGAGCAAGTCATCATCTGGTGTCTTTCGACATTTCAAAAATCGCGCCTAAACATCCACTGATTCACCTACAAAGCAAGGGTCGCATTTCGGAGCCTATTCGATTTTTTGTTTGCCGAATAAGGCACGCAACTTTATGCAAGAGAAAAATTGCTTCTTTGCGGCATCGGAAATGAAGAAGAGAAATGAAAAAGGCCGCACAAGAAGGAAACGCTCGTGTAAAACGTCCAGAGCAAGTCATCATCTGGTGTCTTTCGACATTTCAAAAATCGCGCCTAAACATCCACTGATTCACCTACAAAGCAAGGGTCGCATTTCGGAGCCTATTCGATTTTTTGTTTGCCGAATAAGGCACGCAACTTTATGCAAGAGAAAAATTGCTTCTTTGCGGCATCGGAAATGAAGAAGAGAAATGAAAAAGGCCGCACAAGAAGGAAACGCTCGTGTAAAACGTCCAGAGCAAGTCATCATCTGGTGTCTTTCGACATTTCAAAAATCGCGCCTAAACATCCACTGATTCACCTACAAAGCAAGGGTCGCATTTCGGAGCCTATTCGATTTTTTGTTTGCCGAATAAGGAACGTAAGTACGTAACTTTATGCAAGAGAAAAATTGCTTCTTTGCGGCATCGGATATGAAGAAGAGAAATTAAGAAGAGAAATGAAAAAGGCCGCACAAGAAGGAAACGCTCGTGTAAAACGTCCAGAGCAAGTCATCATCTGGTGTCTTTCGACATTTCAAAAATCGCGCCTAAACATCCACTGATTCACCTACAAAGCAAGGGTCGCATTTCGGAGCCTATTCGATTTTTTGTTTGCCGAATAAGGAACGTAAGTACGTAACTTTATGCAAGAAAAAAATTGCTTCTTTGCGGCATCGGATATGAAGAAGAGAAATTAAGAAGAGAAATGAAAAAGGCCGCACAAGAAGGAAACGCTCGTGTAAAACGTCCAGAGCAAGTCATCATCTGGTGTCTTTCGACATTTCAAAAATCGCGCCTAAACATCCACTGATTCACCTACAAAGCAAGGGTCGCATTTCGGAGCCTATTCGATTTTTTGTTTGCCGAATAAGGCACGCAACTTTATGCAAGAGAAAAATTGCTTCTTTGCGGCATCGGAAATGAAGAAGAGAAATGAAAAAGGCCGCACAAAAAGGAAACGCTCGTGTAAAACGTCCAGAGCAAGTCATCATCTTGTGTCTTTCGACATTTCAAAAATCGCGCCTAAACATCCACTGATTCATCTACAAAGCAAGGGTCGCATTTCGGAGCCTATTCGATTTTTTGTTTGCCGAATAAGGCACGCAACTTTATGCAAGAGAAAAATTGCTTCTTTGCGGCATCGGAAATGAAGAAGAGAAATGAAAAAGGCCGCACAAAAAGGAAACGCTCGTGTAAAACGTCCAGAGCAAGCCATCATCTTGTGTCTTTCGACATTTCAAAAATCGCGCCTAAACATCCACTGATTCATCTACAAAGCAAGGGTCGCATTTCGGAGCCTATTCGATTTTTTGTTTGCCGAATAAGGCACGCAACTTTATGCAAGAGAAAAATTGCTTCTTTGCGGCATCGGAAATGAAGAAGAGAAATGAAAAAGGCCGCACAAGAAGGAAACGCTCGTGTAAAACGTCCAGAGCAAGTCATCATCTGGTGTCTTTCGACATTTCAAAAATCGCGCCTAAACATCCACTGATTCACCTACAAAGCAAGGGTCGCATTTCGGAGCCTATTCGATTTTTTGTTTGCCGAATAAGGCACGCAACTTTATGCAAGAGAAAAATTGCTTCTTTGCGGCATCGGAAATGAAGAAGAGAAATGAAAAAGGCCGCACAAAAAGGAAACGCTCGTGTAAAACGTCCAGAGCAAGTCATCATCTTGTGTCTTTCGACATTTCAAAAATCGCGCCTAAACATCCACTGATTCATCTACAAAGCAAGGGTCGCATTTCGGAGCCTATTCGATTTTTTGTTTGCCGAATAAGGCACGCAACTTTATGCAAGAGAAAAATTGCTTCTTTGCGGCATCGGAAATGAAGAAGAGAAATGAAAAAGGCCGCACAAAAAGGAAACGCTCGTGTAAAACGTCCAGAGCAAGTCATCATCTTGTGTCTTTCGACATTTCAAAAATCGCGCCTAAACATCCACTGATTCATCTACAAAGCAAGGGTCGCATTTCGGAGCCTATTCGATTTTTTGTTTGCCGAATAAGGCACGCAACTTTATGCAAGAGAAAAATTGCTTCTTTGCGGCATCGGAAATGAAGAAGAGAAATGAAAAAGGCCGCACAAGAAGGAAACGCTCGTGTAAAACGTCCAGAGCAAGTCATCATCTGGTGTCTTTCGACATTTCAAAAATGGCGCCTAAACATCCACTGATTCACCTACAAAGCAAGGGTCGCATTTCGGAGCCTATTCGATTTTTTGTTTGCCGAATAAGGCACGCAACTTTATGCAAGAGAAAAATTGCTTCTTTGCGGCATCGGAAATGAAGAAGAGAAATGAAAAAGGCCGCACAAAAAGGAAACGCTCGTGTAAAACGTCCAGAGCAAGTCATCATCTTGTGTCTTTCGACATTTCAAAAATCGCGCCTAAACATCCACTGATTCATCTACAAAGCAAGGGTCGCATTTCGGAGCCTATTCGATTTTTTGTTTGCCGAATAAGGCACGCAACTTTATGCAAGAGAAAAATTGCTTCTTTGCGGCATCGGAAATGAAGAAGAGAAATGAAAAAGGCCGCACAAAAAGGAAACGCTCGTGTAAAACGTCCAGAGCAAGTCATCATCTTGTGTCTTTCGACATTTCAAAAATCGCGCCTAAACATCCACTGATTCATCTACAAAGCAAGGGTCGCATTTCGGAGCCTATTCGATTTTTTGTTTGCCGAATAAGGCACGCAACTTTATGCAAGAGAAAAATTGCTTCTTTGCGGCATCGGAAATGAAGAAGAGAAATGAAAAAGGCCGCACAAAAAGGAAACGCTCGTGTAAAACGTCCAGAGCAAGTCATCATCTTGTGTCTTTCGACATTTCAAAAATCGCGCCTAAACATCCACTGATTCATCTACAAAGCAAGGGTCGCATTTCGGAGCCTATTCGATTTTTTGTTTGCCGAATAAGGCACGCAACTTTATGCAAGAGAAAAATTGCTTCTTTGCGGCATCGGAAATGAAGAAGAGAAATGAAAAAGGCCGCACAAGAAGGAAACGCTCGTGTAAAACGTCCAGAGCAAGTCATCATCTGGTGTCTTTCGACATTTCAAAAATCGCGCCTAAACATCCACTGATTCACCTACAAAGCAAGGGTCGCATTTCGGAGCCTATTCGATTTTTTGTTTGCCGAATAAGGCACGCAACTTTATGCAAGAGAAAAATTGCTTCTTTGCGGCATCGGAAATGAAGAAGAGAAATGAAAAAGGCCGCACAAGAAGGAAACGCTCGTGTAAAACGTCCAGAGCAAGTCATCATCTGGTGTCTTTCGACATTTCAAAAATCGCGCCTAAACATCCACTGATTCACCTACAAAGCAAGGGTCGCATTTCGGAGCCTATTCGATTTTTTGTTTGCCGAATAAGGCACGCAACTTTATGCAAGAGAAAAATTGCTTCTTTGCGGCATCGGATATGAAGAAGAGAAATGAAAAAGGCCGCACAAGAAGGAAACGCTCGTGTAAAACGTCCAGAGCAAGTCATCATCTGGTGTCTTTTGACATTTCAAAAATCGCGCCTAAACATCCACTGATTCACCTACAAAGCAAGGGTCGCATTTCGGAGCCTATTCGATTTTTTGTTTGCCGAATAAGGAACGTAAGTACGTAACTTTATGCAAGAGAAAAATTGCTTCTTTGCGGCATCGGATATGAAGAAGAGAAATTAAGAAGAGAAATGAAAAAGGCCGCACAAGAAGGAAACGCTCGTGTAAAACGTCCAGAGCAAGTCATCATCTGGTGTCTTTCGACATTTCAAAAATCGCGCCTAAACATCCACTGATTCACCTACAAAGCAAGGGTCGCATTTCGGAGCCTATTCGATTTTTTGTTTGCCGAATAAGGAACGTAAGTACGTAACTTTATGCAAGAGAAAAATTGCTTCTTTGCGGCATCGGATATGAAGAAGAGAAATTAAGAAGAGAAATGAAAAAGGCCGCACAAGAAGGAAACGCTCGTGTAAAACGTCCAGAGCAAGTCATCATCTGGTGTCTTTCGACATTTCAAAAATCGCGCCTAAACATCCACTGATTCACCTACAAAGCAAGGGTCGCATTTCGGAGCCTATTCGATTTTTTGTTTGCCGAATAAGGCACGCAACTTTATGCAAGAGAAAAATTGCTTCTTTGCGGCATCGGAAATGAAGAAGAGAAATGAAAAAGGCCGCACAAAAAGGAAACGCTCGTGTAAAACGTCCAGAGCAAGTCATCATCTTGTGTCTTTCGACATTTCAAAAATCGCGCCTAAACATCCACTGATTCATCTACAAAGCAAGGGTCGCATTTCGGAGCCTATTCGATTTTTTGTTTGCCGAATAAGGCACGCAACTTTATGCAAGAGAAAAATTGCTTCTTTGCGGCATCGGAAATGAAGAAGAGAAATGAAAAAGGCCGCACAAAAAGGAAACGCTCGTGTAAAACGTCCAGAGCAAGCCATCATCTTGTGTCTTTCGACATTTCAAAAATCGCGCCTAAACATCCACTGATTCATCTACAAAGCAAGGGTCGCATTTCGGAGCCTATTCGATTTTTTGTTTGCCGAATAAGGCACGCAACTTTATGCAAGAGAAAAATTGCTTCTTTGCGGCATCGGAAATGAAGAAGAGAAATGAAAAAGGCCGCACAAGAAGGAAACGCTCGTGTAAAACGTCCAGAGCAAGTCATCATCTGGTGTCTTTCGACATTTCAAAAATCGCGCCTAAACATCCACTGATTCACCTACAAAGCAAGGGTCGCATTTCGGAGCCTATTCGATTTTTTGTTTGCCGAATAAGGCACGCAACTTTATGCAAGAGAAAAATTGCTTCTTTGCGGCATCGGAAATGAAGAAGAGAAATGAAAAAGGCCGCACAAAAAGGAAACGCTCGTGTAAAACGTCCAGAGCAAGTCATCATCTTGTGTCTTTCGACATTTCAAAAATCGCGCCTAAACATCCACTGATTCATCTACAAAGCAAGGGTCGCATTTCGGAGCCTATTCGATTTTTTGTTTGCCGAATAAGGCACGCAACTTTATGCAAGAGAAAAATTGCTTCTTTGCGGCATCGGAAATGAAGAAGAGAAATGAAAAAGGCCGCACAAAAAGGAAACGCTCGTGTAAAACGTCCAGAGCAAGTCATCATCTTGTGTCTTTCGACATTTCAAAAATCGCGCCTAAACATCCACTGATTCATCTACAAAGCAAGGGTCGCATTTCGGAGCCTATTCGATTTTTTGTTTGCCGAATAAGGCACGCAACTTTATGCAAGAGAAAAATTGCTTCTTTGCGGCATCGGAAATGAAGAAGAGAAATGAAAAAGGCCGCACAAGAAGGAAACGCTCGTGTAAAACGTCCAGAGCAAGTCATCATCTGGTGTCTTTCGACATTTCAAAAATCGCGCCTAAACATCCACTGATTCACCTACAAAGCAAGGGTCGCATTTCGGAGCCTATTCGATTTTTTGTTTGCCGAATAAGGCACGCAACTTTATGCAAGAGAAAAATTGCTTCTTTGCGGCATCGGAAATGAAGAAGAGAAATGAAAAAGGCCGCACAAAAAGGAAACGCTCGTGTAAAACGTCCAGAGCAAGTCATCATCTTGTGTCTTTCGACATTTCAAAAATCGCGCCTAAACATCCACTGATTCATCTACAAAGCAAGGGTCGCATTTCGGAGCCTATTCGATTTTTTGTTTGCCGAATAAGGCACGCAACTTTATGCAAGAGAAAAATTGCTTCTTTGCGGCATCGGAAATGAAGAAGAGAAATGAAAAAGGCCGCACAAAAAGGAAACGCTCGTGTAAAACGTCCAGAGCAAGTCATCATCTTGTGTCTTTCGACATTTCAAAAATCGCGCCTAAACATCCACTGATTCATCTACAAAGCAAGGGTCGCATTTCGGAGCCTATTCGATTTTTTGTTTGCCGAATAAGGCACGCAACTTTATGCAAGAGAAAAATT
This sequence comes from Ornithodoros turicata, assembly GCF_037126465.1. Taxonomy (NCBI): domain Eukaryota; kingdom Metazoa; phylum Arthropoda; class Arachnida; order Ixodida; family Argasidae; genus Ornithodoros; species Ornithodoros turicata. The sequence goes on from NC_088201.1 coordinate 1,557,932, forward strand.
GCTTCTTTGCGGCATCGGAAATGAAGAAGAGAAATGAAAAAGGCCGCACAAAAAGGAAACGCTCGTGTAAAACGTCCAGAGCAAGTCATCATCTTGTGTCTTTCGACATTTCAAAAATCGCGCCTAAACATCCACTGATTCATCTACAAAGCAAGGGTCGCATTTCGGAGCCTATTCGATTTTTTGTTTGCCGAATAAGGCACGCAACTTTATGCAAGAGAAAAATTGCTTCTTTGCGGCATCGGAAATGAAGAAGAGAAATGAAAAAGGCCGCACAAGAAGGAAACGCTCGTGTAAAACGTCCAGAGCAAGTCATCATCTGGTGTCTTTCGACATTTCAAAAATCGCGCCTAAACATCCACTGATTCACCTACAAAGCAAGGGTCGCATTTCGGAGCCTATTCGATTTTTTGTTTGCCGAATAAGGCACGCAACTTTATGCAAGAGAAAAATTGCTTCTTTGCGGCATCGGAAATGAAGAAGAGAAATGAAAAAGGCCGCACAAGAAGGAAACGCTCGTGTAAAACGTCCAGAGCAAGTCATCATCTGGTGTCTTTCGACATTTCAAAAATCGCGCCTAAACATCCACTGATTCACCTACAAAGCAAGGGTCGCATTTCGGAGCCTATTCGATTTTTTGTTTGCCGAATAAGGCACGCAACTTTATGCAAGAGAAAAATTGCTTCTTTGCGGCATCGGATATGAAGAAGAGAAATGAAAAAGGCCGCACAAGAAGGAAACGCTCGTGTAAAACGTCCAGAGCAAGTCATCATCTGGTGTCTTTTGACATTTCAAAAATCGCGCCTAAACATCCACTGATTCACCTACAAAGCAAGGGTCGCATTTCGGAGCCTATTCGATTTTTTGTTTGCCGAATAAGGAACGTAAGTACGTAACTTTATGCAAGAGAAAAATTGCTTCTTTGCGGCATCGGATATGAAGAAGAGAAATTAAGAAGAGAAATGAAAAAGGCCGCACAAGAAGGAAACGCTCGTGTAAAACGTCCAGAGCAAGTCATCATCTGGTGTCTTTCGACATTTCAAAAATCGCGCCTAAACATCCACTGATTCACCTACAAAGCAAGGGTCGCATTTCGGAGCCTATTCGATTTTTTGTTTGCCGAATAAGGCACGCAACTTTATGCAAGAGAAAAATTGCTTCTTTGCGGCATCGGAAATGAAGAAGAGAAATGAAAAAGGCCGCACAAGAAGGAAACGCTCGTGTAAAACGTCCAGAGCAAGTCATCATCTGGTGTCTTTCGACATTTCAAAAATCGCGCCTAAACATCCACTGATTCACCTACAAAGCAAGGGTCGCATTTCGGAGCCTATTCGATTTTTTGTTTGCCGAATAAGGAACGTAAGTACGTAACTTTATGCAAGAAAAAAATTGCTTCTTTGCGGCATCGGATATGAAGAAGAGAAATTAAGAAGAGAAATGAAAAAGGCCGCACAAGAAGGAAACGCTCGTGTAAAACGTCCAGAGCAAGTCATCATCTGGTGTCTTTCGACATTTCAAAAATCGCGCCTAAACATCCACTGATTCACCTACAAAGCAAGGGTCGCATTTCGGAGCCTATTCGATTTTTTGTTTGCCGAATAAGGCACGCAACTTTATGCAAGAGAAAAATTGCTTCTTTGCGGCATCGGAAATGAAGAAGAGAAATGAAAAAGGCCGCACAAAAAGGAAACGCTCGTGTAAAACGTCCAGAGCAAGTCATCATCTGGTGTCTTTCGACATTTCAAAAATCGCGCCTAAACATCCACTGATTCACCTACAAAGCAAGGGTCGCATTTCGGAGCCTATTCGATTTTTTGTTTGCCGAATAAGGCACGCAACTTTATGCAAGAGAAAAATTGCTTCTTTGCGGCATCGGAAATGAAGAAGAGAAATGAAAAAGGCCGCACAAGAAGGAAACGCTCGTGTAAAACGTCCAGAGCAAGTCATCATCTGGTGTCTTTCGACATTTCAAAAATCGCGCCTAAACATCCACTGATTCACCTACAAAGCAAGGGTCGCATTTCGGAGCCTATTCGATTTTTTGTTTGCCGAATAAGGCACGCAACTTTATGCAAGAGAAAAATTGCTTCTTTGCGGCATCGGAAATGAAGAAGAGAAATGAAAAAGGCCGCACAAGAAGGAAACGCTCGTGTAAAACGTCCAGAGCAAGTCATCATCTGGTGTCTTTCGACATTTCAAAAATCGCGCCTAAACATCCACTGATTCACCTACAAAGCAAGGGTCGCATTTCGGAGCCTATTCGATTTTTTGTTTGCCGAATAAGGCACGCAACTTTATGCAAGAGAAAAATTGCTTCTTTGCGGCATCGGAAATGAAGAAGAGAAATGAAAAAGGCCGCACAAGAAGGAAACGCTCGTGTAAAACGTCCAGAGCAAGTCATCATCTGGTGTCTTTCGACATTTCAAAAATCGCGCCTAAACATCCACTGATTCACCTACAAAGCAAGGGTCGCATTTCGGAGCCTATTCGATTTTTTGTTTGCCGAATAAGGCACGCAACTTTATGCAAGAGAAAAATTGCTTCTTTGCGGCATCGGAAATGAAGAAGAGAAATGAAAAAGGCCGCACAAGAAGGAAACGCTCGTGTAAAACGTCCAGAGCAAGTCATCATCTGGTGTCTTTCGACATTTCAAAAATCGCGCCTAAACATCCAGTGATTCACCTACAAAGCAAGGGTCGCATTTCGGAGCCTATTCGATTTTTTGTTTGCCGAATAAGGCACGCAACTTTATGCAAGAGAAAAATTGCTTCTTTGCGGCATCGGAAATGAAGAAGAGAAATGAAAAAGGCCGCACAAGAAGGAAACGCTCGTGTAAAACGTCCAGAGCAAGTCATCATCTGGTGTCTTTCGACATTTCAAAAATCGCGCCTAAACATCCACTGATTCACCTACAAAGCAAGGGTCGCATTTCGGAGCCTATTCGATTTTTTGTTTGCCGAATAAGGCACGCAACTTTATGCAAGAGAAAAATTGCTTCTTTGCGGCATCGGAAATGAAGAAGAGAAATGAAAAAGGCCGCACAAGAAGGAAACGCTCGTGTAAAACGTCCAGAGCAAGTCATCATCTGGTGTCTTTCGACATTTCAAAAATCGCGCCTAAACATCCACTGATTCACCTACAAAGCAAGGGTCGCATTTCGGAGCCTATTCGATTTTTTGTTTGCCGAATAAGGCACGCAACTTTATGCAAGAGAAAAATTGCTTCTTTGCGGCATCGGATATGAAGAAGAGAAATGAAAAAGGCCGCACAAGAAGGAAACGCTCGTGTAAAACGTCCAGAGCAAGTCATCATCTGGTGTCTTTCGACATTTCAAAAATCGCGCCTAAACATCCACTGATTCACCTACAAAGCAAGGGTCGCATTTCGGAGCCTATTCGATTTTTTGTTTGCCGAATAAGGAACGTAAGTACGTAACTTTATGCAAGAGAAAAATTGCTTCTTTGCGGCATCGGATATGAAGAAGAGAAATTAAGAAGAGAAATGAAAAAGGCCGCACAAGAAGGAAACGCTCGTGTAAAACGTCCAGAGCAAGTCATCATCTGGTGTCTTTCGACATTTCAAAAATCGCGCCTAAACATCCACTGATTCACCTACAAAGCAAGGGTCGCATTTCGGAGCCTATTCGATTTTTTGTTTGCCGAATAAGGCACGCAACTTTATGCAAGAGAAAAATTGCTTCTTTGCGGCATCGGAAATGAAGAAGAGAAATGAAAAAGGCCGCACAAGAAGGAAACGCTCGTGTAAAACGTCCAGAGCAAGTCATCATCTGGTGTCTTTCGACATTTCAAAAATCGCGCCTAAACATCCACTGATTCACCTACAAAGCAAGGGTCGCATTTCGGAGCCTATTCGATTTTTTGTTTGCCGAATAAGGAACGTAAGTACGTAACTTTATGCAAGAAAAAAATTGCTTCTTTGCGGCATCGGATATGAAGAAGAGAAATTAAGAAGAGAAATGAAAAAGGCCGCACAAGAAGGAAACGCTCGTGTAAAACGTCCAGAGCAAGTCATCATCTGGTGTCTTTCGACATTTCAAAAATCGCGCCTAAACATCCACTGATTCACCTACAAAGCAAGGGTCGCATTTCGGAGCCTATTCGATTTTTTGTTTGCCGAATAAGGCACGCAACTTTATGCAAGAGAAAAATTGCTTCTTTGCGGCATCGGAAATGAAGAAGAGAAATGAAAAAGGCCGCACAAAAAGGAAACGCTCGTGTAAAACGTCCAGAGCAAGTCATCATCTGGTGTCTTTCGACATTTCAAAAATCGCGCCTAAACATCCACTGATTCACCTACAAAGCAAGGGTCGCATTTCGGAGCCTATTCGATTTTTTGTTTGCCGAATAAGGCACGCAACTTTATGCAAGAGAAAAATTGCTTCTTTGCGGCATCGGAAATGAAGAAGAGAAATGAAAAAGGCCGCACAAGAAGGAAACGCTCGTGTAAAACGTCCAGAGCAAGTCATCATCTGGTGTCTTTCGACATTTCAAAAATCGCGCCTAAACATCCACTGATTCACCTACAAAGCAAGGGTTGCATTTCGGAGCCTATTCGATTTTTTGTTTGCCGAATAAGGCACGCAACTTTATGCAAGAGAAAAATTGCTTCTTTGCGGCATCGGATATGAAGAAGAGAAATGAAAAAGGCCGCACAAGAAGGAAACGCTCGTGTAAAACGTCCAGAGCAAGTCATCATCTGGTGTCTTTCGACATTTCAAAAATCGCGCCTAAACATCCACTGATTCACCTACAAAGCAAGGGTCGCATTTCGGAGCCTATTCGATTTTTTGTTTGCCGAATAAGGAACGTAAGTACGTAACTTTATGCAAGAGAAAAATTGCTTCTTTGCGGCATCGGATATGAAGAAGAGAAATTAAGAAGAGAAATGAAAAAGGCCGCACAAGAAGGAAACGCTCGTGTAAAACGTCCAGAGCAAGTCATCATCTGGTGTCTTTCGACATTTCAAAAATCGCGCCTAAACATCCACTGATTCACCTACAAAGCAAGGGTCGCATTTCGGAGCCTATTCGATTTTTTGTTTGCCGAATAAGGCACGCAACTTTATGCAAGAGAAAAATTGCTTCTTTGCGGCATCGGAAATGAAGAAGAGAAATGAAAAAGGCCGCACAAGAAGGAAACGCTCGTGTAAAACGTCCAGAGCAAGTCATCATCTGGTGTCTTTCGACATTTCAAAAATCGCGCCTAAACATCCACTGATTCACCTACAAAGCAAGGGTTGCATTTCGGAGCCTATTCGATTTTTTGTTTGCCGAATAAGGCACGCAACTTTATGCAAGAGAAAAATTGCTTCTTTGCGGCATCGGATATGAAGAAGAGAAATGAAAAAGGCCGCACAAGAAGGAAACGCTCGTGTAAAACGTCCAGAGCAAGTCATCATCTGGTGTCTTTCGACATTTCAAAAATCGCGCCTAAACATCCACTGATTCACCTACAAAGCAAGGGTCGCATTTCGGAGCCTATTCGATTTTTTGTTTGCCGAATAAGGCACGCAACTTTATGCAAGAGAAAAATTGCTTCTTTGCGGCATCGGATATGAAGAAGAGAAATGAAAAAGGCCGCACAAGAAGGAAACGCTCGTGTAAAACGTGCAGAGCAAGTCTTCATCTGGTGTCTTTCGACATTTCAAAAATCGCGCCTAAACATCCACTGATTCACCTACAAAGCAAGGGTCGCATTTCGGAGCCTATTCGATTTTTTGTTTGCCGAATAAGGAACGTAAGTACGTAACTTTATGCAAGAGAAAAATTGCTTCTTTGCGGCATCGGATATGAAGAAGAGAAATTAAGAAGAGAAATGAAAAAGGCCGCACAAGAAGGAAACGCTCGTGTAAAACGTCCAGAGCAAGTCATCATCTGGTGTCTTTCGACATTTCAAAAATCGCGCCTAAACATCCACTGATTCACCTACAAAGCAAGGGTCGCATTTCGGAGCCTATTCGATTTTTTGTTTGCCGAATAAGGCACGCAACTTTATGCAAGAGAAAAATTGCTTCTTTGCGGCATCGGAAATGAAGAAGAGAAATGAAAAAGGCCGCACAAGAAGGAAACGCTCGTGTAAAACGTCCAGAGCAAGTCATCATCTGGTGTCTTTCGACATTTCAAAAATCGCGCCTAAACATCCACTGATTCACCTACAAAGCAAGGGTCGCATTTCGGAGCCTATTCGATTTTTTGTTTGCCGAATAAGGAATGTAAGTACGTAACTTTATGCAAGAGAAAAATTGCTTCTTTGCGGCATCGGAAATGAAGAAGAGAAATGAAAAAGGCCGCACAAGAAGGAAACGCTCGTGTAAAACGTCCAGAGCAAGTCATCATCTGGTGTCTTTCGACATTTCAAAAATCGCGCCTAAACATCCACTGATTCACCTACAAAGCAAGGGTCGCATTTCGGAGCCTATTCGATTTTTTGTTTGCCGAATAAGGCACGCAACTTTATGCAAGAGAAAAATTGCTTCTTTGCGGCATCGGAAATGAAGAAGAGAAATGAAAAAGGCCGCACAAGAAGGAAACGCTCGTGTAAAACGTCCAGAGCAAGTCATCATCTGGTGTCTTTCGACATTTCAAAAATCGCGCCTAAACATCCACTGATTCACCTACAAAGCAAGGGTCGCATTTCGGAGCCTATTCGATTTTTTGTTTGCCGAATAAGGAATGTAAGTACGTAACTTTATGCAAGAGAAAAATTGCTTCTTTGCGGCATCGGAAATGAAGAAGAGAAATGAAAAAGGCCGCACAAGAAGGAAACGCTCGTGTAAAACGTCCAGAGCAAGTCATCATCTGGTGTCTTTCGACATTTCAAAAATCGCGCCTAAACATCCACTGATTCACCTACAAAGCAAGGGTCGCATTTCGGAGCCTATTCGATTTTTTGTTTGCCGAATAAGGCACGCAACTTTATGCAAGAGAAAAATTGCTTCTTTGCGGCATCGGAAATGAAGAAGAGAAATGAAAAAGGCCGCACAAGAAGGAAACGCTCGTGTAAAACGTCCAGAGCAAGTCATCATCTGGTGTCTTTCGACATTTCAAAAATCGCGCCTAAACATCCACTGATTCACCTACAAAGCAAGGGTCGCATTTCGGAGCCTATTCGATTTTTTGTTTGCCGAATAAGGCACGCAACTTTATGCAAGAGAAAAATTGCTTCTTTGCGGCATCGGAAATGAAGAAGAGAAATGAAAAAGGCCGCACAAGAAGGAAACGCTCGTGTAAAACGTCCAGAGCAAGTCATCATCTGGTGTCTTTCGACATTTCAAAAATCGCGCCTAAACATCCACTGATTCACCTACAAAGCAAGGGTCGCATTTCGGAGCCTATTCGATTTTTTGTTTGCCGAATAAGGCACGCAACTTTATGCAAGAGAAAAATTGCTTCTTTGCGGCATCGGAAATGAAGAAGAGAAATGAAAAAGGCCGCACAAGAAGGAAACGCTCGTGTAAAACGTCCAGAGCAAGTCATCATCTGGTGTCTTTCGATATTTCAAAAATCGCGCCTAAACATCCATTGATTCACTTACAAAGCAAGGGTCGCATTTCGGAGCCTATTCGATTTTTTGTTTGCCGAATAAGGCACGCAACTTTATGCAAGAGAAAAATTGCTTCTTTGCGGCATCGGAAATGAAGAAGAGAAATGAAAAAGGCCGCACAAGAAGGAAACGCTCGTGTAAAACGTCCAGAGCAAGTCATCATCTGGTGTCTTTCGACATTTCAAAAATCGCGCCTAAGCATCCACTGATTCACCTACAAAGCAAGGGTCGCATTTCGGAGCCTATTCGATTTTTTGTTTGCCGAATAAGGCACGCAACTTTATGCAAGAGAAAAATTGCTTCTTTGCGGCATCGGAAATGAAGAAGAGAAATGAAAAAGGCCGCACAAGAAGGAAACGCTCGTGTAAAACGTCCAGAGCAAGTCATCATCTAGTGTCTTTCGACATTTCAAAAATCGCGCCTAAACATCCACTGATTCATCTACAAAGCAGGGCTGGCATTTTGGAGGTTAAGTTTTGATTTTTCTTCTGAATAAGGTATACAATGTTGTAGGTGCTTTCGAGATTTCGAAAATCTCGTCAACGCCAATGGATTTACTTTCGAGCAAGTCATTTATGGGCAGAACGAACAATTCAATAAGAAACGTGGCGACTTCCGCAGCACAAAACACTGGAAGGAGGTAAAAATGGAGCGAATATCGATCGATGGCTCCTGCGTTTTATTTACAACAATGGAGAGCAGCAGCGCGGGCAGCCGTTGCTGTCGGGGCCTCTACTGCCTTTTCATGCTCTTCTTCTTTGGAGCTGGGACCGCAGCCTTCATTCTTTCCACAGCCCCCTCGCAGGTAACGTTGGTGGGTAAAAGTGCGGGTATTGAGTCAAGTTTTGATGCAGGTCTTCATGGGCGCTTGCCTCTTCGCCCTGGGCGGCTGCTGTGGTTTCGTTGTGGTCAACTGGCCCAGCATTGTACAGTCGACGCGTCTCTGCTGCTGCTGCATCTACTCTGTGTCCGTTCTCTTCTGTGCCTGTCTATTGGGCGCCGGTTGCCTATTGGCAGAACGTTCACCAAAGCATGACGACGGACTCATCCTCTTGGCTTTGGGTCTCTTGGGCTTCCTATGCGTTGGACTGTACGCCCTCGCAGCGAGACCCAATGAGCAGCGCAATTCAGTTCGCCTCCAATTATGCAAGAACTCCAGGACGGTGACAGTGTGCGTGGTGCAGGACACAGCTGACGACGAACGAGTGACACTCTAAATCTCACGAAGAGGTGTGCAGCCACCAGAGGCAGATCTAGACCCTGACGTTGAGTGGCGCACTGTCTCGGGTTTTATCTTCTTTAGCATAATGTACAGCTTTACGGCATTGGCGTATTTCTTGATCGGATCGGCCCCCTCCTAGCTATCAGGAAAAGATCCAATAAGAAACGGGGTTATTAAGTGATCCAATAAGAATGGAGAAATGTGTTCCTTGAACTCTCGCCCTTGCCCTACTGCTGTAGCGCACAATGACTGAATACCAAGGAAGAAATATTTGCCAAGAATGACGCAGTCGTGCCTCGATTATATGGACGACTCAAAATAGAGGCCATTTTTATAGGGACCAAACTTTTTCGGTGTATTTGTGTCTCGTGAATATGGACAGTGCAATGAGGTATGAAACCTGAGGAGCGTCATTGTAGACGGTATTGAGACACAGGAAGAGGTTCTGAACAGGACGATCTAGCTAGTCCCCCTATTCTAGCCACAGGGATGTCTGAGGAACTAACAATTAAATTCCATCGAGCGCGTGACCTCATGTTGCCGCGACTGTCTTGTCTTTCCTTCCTCGAGGAAGTCCCTTCACTTTCTGGACGCTTTTCGTCTGGTACAAAAGCGTTCATAATAACGACTGGAAATTGAGTGCGAGGAAAATCTGTCCACTCATAGTTCTCCCTCACATTTTATATATTAGCGGCTAGTACTGAGCAAAATAAATTAACGTCAACGTAGAAAATTGTCTGTCATTTCAACTTTCCTAAAATTTGGGCAGCACATGCTGCCATATGGGCAGCTTCTGCATTGATGAAACCTCGGGCCCGCTGCATAAAAGACTTAACCTTTATGCAAATGAGCCCATTTGTTTGTCCATTACAACGTATGACTGAGGCCTTGTGCCAAGGAGCTGGAGTTTAGAAAATCTCAGCATACTGCTAGCAAAATCACATCTACGTACGACAGAGTTATCCGAAATAAAGTGAGGGTCGGAATATTCACGACACGATACTTTTATTGATTTTTTTCGCTATAGTAACAGAGAAAACACGAGCTTCATTATAAGGCTCTAAATGTGTTGCATCTTTGGCATCAGTCCCATCAAACTCTACTAATTTGGTACAAATAAATGCAACAAGACACGAGTGAGTTCAGGTGCTCTCGACCGCCTTGGTCTGGTAGTAGACGACAACAGAGGAGGCAGCTGAGCTCGGCCGCACAGGAATGGTACGGCTCTCGGCAGCCGTGCCGTAACGCAGGTTCCACCAGCCCGCGTTTACTGTCCATTCCTCCTTTATGCTTTCCATGATCTGTTCGTCGAGTCGCACTGAGCGGCAGTAGAAGGCAATGATAAAGCAGATGGCACAGATCCCGATCCCAACGCCCGCTATTATTTTGCCCTTGTCATGGGCTCGGGGCTGTTCACTCGTGATGCCCAGCATGAGTCCCGCAACGGCAGACACGGCGCCAAAGCAGGCCAGCACGTAGCAGAAGTAAATGCCGTACATGAGGATGAGGGCACACGACCGGTCCATCATGGTCGACTTGCCATCCACTGCTGAGGAGGGACGTCGGCCCGACCGGATGGTGCCGCGCCGCTGCTCCATTCTCCGATTACATCCTCTGAAAATAAAGAAATAAATTATTCACCTCACCAATAATTTTGCGGGAATCGTCACTCGTTCCTTTTCCCGTGTATTCACACGGGCGGCATTTTACCAGAAGGGGACGAAGATGCGAAAAACGCCATAGCTTTCTGCTGTCGCGTGAGCGTGAGCGCTCAGCGTCGTGTCTTCACGTATACTGCTAACCATGGGGAATATCCTGCGCCACAGCCACAAGATATTCCGTAGCAGACGACAGGAAAACACGCTGACGGCGTCGTCTGCTAAGTGTTGTCTGCTAAATGCGCAGTTACACTACTCCTGGCATTCCGCACCGTGTGAATGCTCAACACAACACGGGACGGAACTTGGTCTCTGTGAGCAGTGTTCCGTTCAGTTGTTAGAATCTTCCGTGAGTATGTGGCTTCTGTGGACGAGTGAACGCATTATGGATGAAACCATTTTGGAATCCATACGGGCAAAAAATAAAGTGCCTCGAAAGAAAATTTACGTGCCAGCTTTGATGCAAAGCGTGTGCGTGAAAAATATTTCAATCCATTTAGCCAGCCCTGCATCACACGGTTTTTTTTTCGAGGGTGAAAAAAAAGAAAAAAATAAAGGCACCAAAAGCAATGCCAGCCAAATAAAGAGTACTAAAAAAACTTTCCTAGCAACAAATGTAAATAAGCACTTTCTTGCGTGTAATTCCTTTTCAATTCTGCTTAACCTGAGGACACCACCCTTATTTTCAATTATGCGGAGCAGCAGAGGTGAAGACAGCAAAGCTGGCAGTCTAATGCCTTTAGGCTGCAAGAGCGTTTGTAAACGACAAACAAGCAGCAGACGCTGGAATAAGCCCCGAAATTGCCTTAAACAGCACGGATGACCTTCGATAGCAAAGAAACGAGTAAAAAAACAACCTTGACAAGAACAAATTAAATGTAGTGAAACAGAATCGACTAAAACGACGCATGCGGAATTTGGTACAGTATACTTTGGAAATAGACTCGGTACCCGCACTAATGATGTTCCCAGCTACAATTTGCTCCCTAAGATCGCAACCACCGAGAACCAAGTGCAAAGGCAAAATTACAGCCTCAATGCCTGCTGGACACATGAATAGCAAACAGATGAGATTCACCGACAGACACACACACAAGGCTCGTAAGAGAGTGTTGGCTCAAGCTAAACTCTCCTCGTCCAAGCACTGATCGGAAGCAAGCAACAAATATGCGATCGGAAACATCGTCGCCCCGATGATATTATTTGGCCCGCATGGTCGATTGAAGAGAACCCGATCAAATGTTCCGACACTGAGGGGAAGCCAACTTACACGATGGTGACGCCAACCGAAAGAAGACACGTTTTTGATTGTGCAATAACAATACACGAGAAATATGCAATTCTTTCCTTCATCCAACTTACGTCACAGGTGGTTCCAATGTAGACGGCTTTTTCCAATATCACGAATCGTGACTGGCGAATTTATATGCCTACTCCATTCTCGTGGACGCATATCTCGAGCGCAAAAAACGGCCACTCTAAAAGCATTTGGAGCTTCGGAAGTGAACGCCCCTCGATGAAGCAGACTTGTATAGATGAAAGAAGAGGAACGCGATACAAATTACTGGACCTACCGTCAGTGAACAAACGGGTACCATGGCGGCGGGGAGGACGGGTGCATCACGGGAATGCCCGGGAAGTTCGACCTTTTATCCCTTTGGAAGACCCGAAAAAAGAAATCTCGGTAGCGTTTCGCGCAGTGGCGGCGGAAATTTCGGAGACTACCTATTACAGCCATAACCCATAAACATATGACTTGCACGGCACCAAAAACCGTCAAATCAGAGACGTTATTTATGATTAGGGTTCCGAGTTTTCCCGAGTTTTGATTTTGGAAAATTCGGGGCGTGTTTATCGCAGGGAAACGTAACAGAAACGGAAACGACAATAATTTACGATAATAATTCGGGTGCCGCGGGACCCTAATTATTGCAATTCTTCACCGTATCATGTAGATAAATTTATGAAATAAACTTCAATGAAGCAAACTAAAATGAACTGAAGAACTAAAACTAAAATGGACTATGAAACTGGAGTATATAAGTTAGTAGTATATACAGTAAATAGAAGAAGCATAGTTCTTATACGCTTATGGTGACATGGATGTTGTAAGCGTGAGTAACATTCCTGGAAACCATGTTCATATGTCCACACTCGCCCAGAAGAAGAACATTCTCTGTTCGAAATATCGGCAACTCTCTTCGTTCATGTTGATATTAGCTGTTCACAGAAATCACCACCATACACATACACAAAATACACATATAGATGCGTATTTTGAATAAACGTTGTCTCTTGTATGCATGGATCCCAGGAGTCTTCAACATAGACTTCAGAACGTAGAGGGATTAAGTTTTGTCACGGTCTCGATGGTCTTTAAAAAAAAAGGGAAGAAAAGAAAGAAGGAAAACAAAAAGCTGGAGGTGGGGGGGCGGTACCGCAAACCGAAACGGAAGCGTACCGGAAACGAAAGCAACAATGGTGGTAACCGAAACTGAAACAGAAACAAATAACGGCCAGTAACGGAGGCAGTAACGGAAACGAAAAAGATTCCGTTACCTTTCCCTGGTTTATCGGAGTTGTCAAGTTTTCCGAAATTCGGAGTTTCTCGGAGGACTAAAAAGACTGAAGATGAACGGATTTCGGAGTATTTCGGAGCAGTCATCGCAGAGACACTGAAAGGACAGAAGTGCAAAAGTGACGGAGACCATACGATGTAGCGCACGGATGTTTTACTACGCAGAGCTATCGAAGTACAAACGAGCGTATTTGCAGAAATTGTGAATGGCGACAAGGCTCAAAATGAGTAGCAGCTGTGACGTACACAGAACTGTTCCGTGACAAACTAGCCCAGCGCCCGGGGTCAAGTAGAGTCACTAGGGTCCAGGATGCATCGAACAGATAAAACAAGTGTGTGTACTATCCTCCCTTTGGGCCATTCATGCGTCCAGCAACCCTGAAGCGGGCTACCACGTGTGACTTTTTTTTTTTTTTTAGATCAGTTTGAAGTCGAAAAGTATAGGCGTGGAAGAAGGGAGACGCTGAAAAATCGGAGTTGATCGGATAAATCCGAAATGTTGGAGGCCTATGTATGATAAATATGAGCAACATTACTCAAAGAGAGATTCTTCTATTGTGAACAACGCACTTGGAATGACATGATAAACTCCTCAAGGAACAACTGTTTCCGCGTTTTGTGCCAGCCACTTTCCCACACCTTGGCCCTAACTGCAAACCGGACTTTGACAGAGGAGGAACATGGACCGATATGAATGGGTTTACATGACAATTGACTGAAACTCCCAAGATCACTTTACTCAAGGGGGGCCTGGTTTCAGACGGGAACAGCTGTCGTCTGCTAAACTACCTCCGCTGCGCATGCGGAGGAGCTCTGTTTCCCTTTCTCCTAATGAAGTCGCCGCCAGGTCTGGTACACTGTACGGCGAAGGAGAGCGTTCATCACAATCGCCAGGCAACAGGAACACATAGACGATACGGCTGCCAACTTGCAACCAGATTTATTACTAACCAAAGCACATATTTGAAGATGAAGCTACAAGGAACAGGTTTAGGGCAGTTATCATAGCACGATGCAGGCCTCAACACCGACGGGATGCCGACAGACTTGCGTATTATCCAAACATAAGCGTCAGAGAAATTGTTGACAAACTTGCAGACGCATGCACATCGTCCATAGCTTTGACCTGCTCCTTGTGGCTTCACCTTCAAATATGTAAGATGGCAGTTTATGCGTTCCTGGCGATTGTGATAGCACACCTCTTACCGTTCACGGTGGAGTTTCAAGGTACTGTAAAGCAGCACCGATCAAATGTCATTTAGTGTGGCTATTCGATAGTCCAAGCCACTAGGACAAAAACTGCGCAAGTTTCATTCCAATCGACGGTGCAATTAATTAGAAAATTACAATTAAATATTACGGGCAACACTGTACTAGGTATTCGAAATGAATCCCTACTCCTGAAACATACGGAGGCAACCACATTGCATGCGTATAACACTGGGCCCGACATCACAATCCACCATAAAATCCGCCCCTACAATCCACACAACGATCCACATCTGAGGATAAACGGATAAGTGAACTGAAATGAAATGCTGAGCCGTTGAAAACAATGTGTCAGACGTTCAAGAAGCCAGACAGCGTCGGGACTTGTTTGTTCAGAGGTTCACAGATAGAGTTTGTTCGTTCGAAAGTGGCCGCGAACAGAAGGAGCGCGCAGGCGCAGCAGAGAAGTAAGGAGGGAGAGCATCCATCGAACAGCGCTTACTTCGCAAAAAACATAGGTAGACAGGAAAAATAATAATATGGTTACTAAAATAACGAAGTTCCGATATAATAATGTGTAATACTAATTTTCAGTGTTGCCCGCTGTACAGGAGGTTGTTTGACACCAGGCGTCGCACCACTCCACTACGCCGCATTTTTCATAGCAAATTAAAAATATTTATAGCGCGTTGTCGGTCGTATGGTTCCGCATATGGTATTTAGAAGCAACAAAGTCTCTAGTCACATCACCGGCATATCATGCTTGTCTACTGCTTTACAGTACCTTTCACGAGTTTCATCTACATGGAACTAATACAATAATAACGCTCCAATAACGGACACATAGCAACAACAATTTCCCAGACAGAACAAAGATATGTTATACTCGTGTCGCAAGAGCATACTGTTAAGGAGTAGCTCGTCAGGGAACATTGGGTGAAAAGGAGGAAGAAAGCGAGACCCGGGAAAATCCAGCGCCTTCCATGCAGGAACCGAAATTGAATCTGAATTGAAAACCGTTCAAAAACCCGTATTTTTCGCTGAACCGAACCAAAACATTGTTTTTCTCGCGTTGAACCGAACTGGAACTGAACCGAAATAAATTTAGGCGATTACCGCGAAACGGTTAAGACGTAACGCGCGTTGTGAGAGATGGGAACTACGATTTACACAGCGGACTGAGCCGCGTTGCGAAACAAATTCGAAACCGAAACTGAACAAAACGAAACTGCAACCCAAGTGCGCGAGGCATTTGCTCGAGATCGTCTTTTTGGCAGTTGTAGGCTTCCTTGTACGCAATTTTTGTCTTCCAGCAGCCCCAAGTTTTCAATTTGGGCTGTGAAACAAACGACCAGTCCCTGAGCAGGATGTAACGGGATGAGTGAACATAGGAAGTACAGTATGGTACCATAGCGTTGCACCTGAAATACAGATCTGTGAACCGCTGCTATGTCAGCAACAGTACGTTTGTGTTGTTCGAGAATCGTAAGGATGTGCTTGCATTTACCCGCGGCAATCTGTTCAAAAT
Source organism: Ornithodoros turicata (assembly GCF_037126465.1). Classification (NCBI taxonomy): domain Eukaryota; kingdom Metazoa; phylum Arthropoda; class Arachnida; order Ixodida; family Argasidae; genus Ornithodoros; species Ornithodoros turicata. The sequence goes on from NC_088201.1 coordinate 1,573,689, forward strand.
TCACTTTCCTGAACCGATATTTTGCACTGCTGCGGAGCTGAACCCGAACCGAAAAAGATGACGGTTCTGATCCCTGCTTCCATGGCGTACATACAGCTTGTGTGCCCGAACCACGACCTACTACATCATAACGACTATATGATAGGCACCCCTTCCCAGCGCCGCATTTGGAAGCTAGCGGTGGCGCTGCTCATCGTCCCGGTTATTGCTTCCTCAACTTCTACAATACTTTGTACTTCAGCTTACCTTAGCACTTTTCTACAAGCGGTGCATGTCCCACAGGAGATGTTTCGTTCGAAAGTTGATTATCATCATCATTCTACACGTTTTCACGGGAACCGTTGCTGTCGTCTGCTACGGTAATCGGCTACGGCAGTCGTACGTCCGCTTCTGCGAGTTCAAAATTCAAATTTCCATTGTCCAATCACGACGTAGATCTCGCGGGCCGATGAGTACATACACACTCATCCCGAGCAAATGTCAGTTTCACTAAAGCGACTGTCGCGTCCAGAAACGTGTGTATGAGACTCGTACGTCCCCCGTCATCGGGCTTCTTCAAGCAAATTCCGAAGCAAATGTCATGTAGGTTTCGTTACTGCAAACATGTTGCACGCTTGCATAAACGTATACCGCACAATAAAATACAAAACGTGACAAAAACAGCCAAGGCTCCGTTGCTTTTCTGCAACTTCCACAGCATTCAAACAAACGCAAACCAAAACCAACAAAAGACAGAGAAACAGAGCAGAAAGGAGAAAAGTAGTGAGAGTGGAACGCGTCATTCTACGTTATTGGAGGCATAATAAAAATATAAGAGGGTCATTAGTCCAGCGCCAGAGGTCACGCGAGTTTTCCCGCGTCAATAGGCTGCTATGGCAGCCTTGGTTAACCTCCGAATATGGAAATGATTCATTGCACAGAAACTATTACACTAAGGTCAGGTCTCATCAACGGTCCCTTAACTTGGATTTAAAGCTTAACTGTGCTTCACTAAAGGGAGTTACTGTTACTGAAACGTTCACCACGTCACCAACTACCGTTTGCCAAAAAGAATTGAGCGTTAACTTCAAGCTTTAGCAACCCTTCGATCTCGGTTCAAAGTTAACCAGCATTGGTGAAACTGGGCCTAAGGCACCAAAGCCATTTGGACCGAGATCAACAGTGCCTTAACTCTGTTGTCACTGAAGCGTTCATCACATCAATAACTAACGGTTCTAAAAAAAAGTATGGAGCGTTAACGTCAATATTTGTCAACCCTTCGATCTCGGTTCAAAGTCAACCGGCATTGGTTAAACCTTGAGATTACGACTCACTTGCAACTACGAGTTAACCCTCTTCCTCTAACGTTATCCAGCATCACTGGAATTCACCTTGCGTCACTGACATTATTGAAAAAGAATTGCCGGCTAACTTCAAGTTAAGGGACGCTTGATTTTGGTTTAAAGTTAATCGGCGTTGGTGAAACTGGGCCTCATCCGCATTGGTGTAGTCGGTGATGAGCAGGGAGTAGAACAACACTACAGTTCCAGAATCGGCCACAACGAATATGCGTCAGTCCCTTTAAAGTAGCACAGAAGTCATTTTTACACCCAGTTTTCTTCCTATAAAACTGTTAATTAGGTCAGTAAGATGCACCATGCGAAGTAATTTACACCACAGAGTCATAATTATTGCAGAAATAGAATTTAAAATACGCCGCAAAAAGCGACCGTGCGCAACGGCGGTGAAGAGCAGTACCAGCCTGTGATCTGCCTGGAACCTCGCGCTGACGTTATAAGGAGAACGCTCACTGATTCGCTGATTCGGTGTCACAACTTTTTGCACAACCTTGATATTGTAAAGGACAAGGACAGCATCCTTAAAGGTCCTTTCGGAGAAAGGAGCTATCCAGTTGGCACCGCACAAGCGACGATCATCGTCAGCTGCGACCATTGTAGTGCAAGTAGTAAAGAATCTTCCCTACACAGTCATAATTGCACTGGACCAGCATGCCGCGTTGAATTACATCGAATGGATCCCCAGAAAATGCATTCCATTGCAGACGAATGCCACGTCACAGTTATGGTGACTGCACCAATGCCGGACTTTGTCATCACTCAAATGCATGCAAGTGGGGACAAAAGTCTCTGTACAACCCACAGCGTCACTGGCAAGCTTGCGACTTCCACCAAGTACAGGCAGGAATGCGCAACAAGAAATACCAAGACTGAATACCACCAGACTAAGTCGCCAATGTCTTCCATAAGGCTACAAGGAAAACGAATGTTTGATGGTATTGAGACTGCGCGGATAAATGAAGATTGTAACACACACGTGAGACATACTCCTGTCGAGAGTAATGATAGGAGAATGCAGGATGCACATGCACTTGACGACACACGCATAAAAGAACTGACAAGTATATAGTACCACGAAAAAAACGTCTTCTCAACGTCAAGATAGACAAAACTTAGTGGAGAACTTAGTTTGTGTTCCCAAGTTGAGCGCAGTACATGACAAGCCCATCAGAATGCAACCGTACTCTAGAAGCAAGGTCAACAAAAGCTTCATCTGCAGCCAAATCAAAGACGGGTTAGCGGAATCCGAGCATCCAGGTCACCATACGCTTCAACGGTGGTAGTAGTAGACCCACCACGGCGACTCTGCAACCCAAGGCGAAAAACAACGTCGGCACAAAGTCGGCCGGTAAAAGTGACCGGGCCAAGGCCAGGGATTGACATTGGCCTATCACGGCCCGACTTCATCTGCTGGAAGTTGGGCCAATATACACGGCCGACCTAAACGACAGAGGGCCAAGATAGTGCCAGCATAAAACTGAGATTGGTTGCAGCTCAGGGTCTCCATGGCTTCACCCTAGCCAGCAATCTATTTTTATTGATGGGCCGACCGCAGGCCCCAGAGTCATAGACCAGTAGGCCCGACGTTGGATGGACGTTATTCATACTCAATTGTCTCGCGACGTAGGGTAACGATTTATCCCCCAAATGGACAGTGAGCGCGTCGTTTTAGAGCGCAGAAATTTCTCACAATGGACACGACGTTTCAAAGTGCAAAAAAAAAAAGAAGAAAAGATAATAATAGAGACCGGGAAAATCGTAAAACCTCGCAATATGCCGGAGACCACTAGAATCAAACAGCTCACAAAGAAAAGCAATTGCATTTCTCGTATTCCCAACTCTAGGATGGGACAAGCGCAAGCATTTCTTTCCTGAGGAAGAACAGATACAATACATAAGTTGTCTCGCGAGCTTCCACAAATTCGAGAGTCCTGTTCGCGCGTGAGTCAAAATGAAGGGTGAGATGTCCAAGTTTAATTCGACGCGTACACAACCAACACTGCAATGAGGAATTGCTGATCGCATTAGCTCACCATGAAGATAACGTCTCTGTTTCTTACTGCTTTTGGTTTGAGACAGCCACTTGGCCAATCGAAAGTAGAACTTACCCAGTGCTACACCATTCCGCATTTCCCTCTCCCCGAGGAAACATACCGAGACTGGACCAAGCTTGGCAAGAGTTTGGCTGGCCAACCTAGCCATGCTTGGCAAGTGCTTGGCCAACGAGCTCGTTCTTGGCATAGATCTGCCCCCTGGCCGACGGCTTGCAAAAACCTCACTCTGCCTATCACTATGCAACATTGCGTGAACATTGCCTTGCTGAAAGGGTCGTTGGCCAACTGTCATCCGACTTTTTGCCAACCGTCAAAGCAACTTTTCTTTTCTTTTTTTGTTTCGAGTAGCAGCTGCATTGTTTTCAGGTTTGTCTGCAGTGCAGAGCCGACATTGGCCCGCCTATAGTATTATGCAAAACTCTCAATAGCCCGCCCGCAAATCGCAGCACAATGTCGTTCGCCAACAACGGTGAGAGGCATCATACCGACATTGGTCCAAGGTGGAGTGGCCAACTAAGTCGCATGCCGAGCAAAAACCGACCACTGGCCGATGGTTGGCAGTCGGCACTTTCCTCTTAAGAACCAGTCACAAACTGTACACAAAACTTGATGTGACCAAAGCTCTCCTGGACATACCAATACACTATGAAAGTAGATCAGCCTTTCACGCAGTCCCTCAGCTTTTCCCTTTCCCCTCGTGCACGTAGAACGGTCCCACTGGATCACTCTCAAATAAGGTGCCACATTGACTGCACCATAGTGTTGTGGCCCGCCTGTACCCCTTATTGCTGCTTTCTGAGTAGACAGATGCTTTGGCACGTGCTTTCTCCAACCTTTTCTTTCTCTCATGCGCAGAGACGTACTGTCATAAGCTAGAGCTGGGATATTCGGGAGATGTCCCGATTTTGAAAAGAGTCCCGATAATAGTGTCAGCTATGAGAATACATATACAGAGCGGTTTGCATATGGTTTTCATCAACTTCGTTGTCCCGAATTGTCCCGGAATTGTCCCGAGCGTCTCGGAAGATTACAGACTGTCCCGGATGTCCAGACTTTCTCCGAAATGTTCCGTTATTTAGCAGACACGCCTGTAGGCAATTTGGTTTTTGTATGGATACAGATATTGTATGAAGGGAGGGGATAATCGAAACAAGATTCAAGAGCATGTAGGTTCACAACTTCACAAGAGAAAGAAACAAGAAGCAAGCGAGTCAGGTAATGGAGAAAAGGCATAGCCTGAGCAAAAAGGTGCTTGAAATGTTCCCGACCATATCCTTCGACGTACGAGAATAAGACTGTCGGTTTCGGTGACGCAAAACAAGTTAAAATAATTTAAACCTAATAAAACCAGTTAGGACATATTCAGATATAAGTACGTTGTCCCGGAAGGTGTCCTGCCGCTTTTGTCCAGATTTAATAATTTTTTTGTCCCGCTAATCCCAGCTCTAATCATAGCGTGCATGAGAGGAACATGCGCGATTTGTCACTGACCATGGAGCCTCTCCGAATGCTGTTTGGCTTGTGCACAGCACCTGCCACAAAGCAGTCTGCAATGAATGAATGCATTCGTGAATTAGTCAACACTGCCAAGGTCGTCGTGTACATAGATGATGTTTGCATCTTCAAAAACACAGTATCTTATGCTAGACAAGGTATTGCACTCGTTGCACCACATGGGTCTACGCATACACCTCGACAAGATAGACTTTCTGGGCGTAATCATTTCTAGCGACGGTAGAACGCTGGACCCCAAGAGCACGTCGGCCATCATGGAATACGGCACACCCACAACCAAAACTCAACTTGGTTCATACCTCGGTCTTGCGTCATACTGCAGGAAATACATACAGAACTCACAAAGAAAGTGCCAAAAGTCAATGGACCATCTCAAGAGGGCGATACTAGAAGCACCGGTGCTTGCTACCTTTTGACTCCACACTCCCAACGCAGGTGCACATCTTACATTAGTCTTGGTGCTGTACAATCACGAACGCGCAGAAACCAGGAAGAAATCGTGGAATACGCGTCACCTACCAGCAGCCGACCAACATGAACATTCCACCCAACCTCAGGCTATCGCCACACACTGGGCAATAACTGAGAAATTTCACAGATACGTACAAGGGTTGGACAACTTTAAGCTCATGTCCAAAAGGAACCCAAATCGTCACACACGCCAAGCAACAGTGGTTCAAACAACATTGTTGTACATGCACTGTCCGGAATACTAGCCGAGGTAAACCCGTGCTTCGGGCCAGCAGCATGCACTCGAGAGACAAACAACTGGAAGACACACAACAACCAAAATACAAGCGAGTCTGAGACGATAAAAGGCGCCCTGACGCATGTATCCCTAACCTCATACAGGATATAGCAGACGCGGCTGCAAGACGAGCTGCCACAGCTGCTCCTTCTGCCACTGCACATCTGCCCCTTACACTTTCGCCTTGCCATTTATCTATTCGCCGCCCGTGCCCAAGCGTTTAGATCTGAGGCCGCCGCCTACAACAGTCACGAGCAGTTCATCGACCCCTCGGTTGCCTTTTTCATTGCGTGTCGCTGCAGTTGTCAGGAGGAATCACTGCCGCACTGCCTCCGTCTCAACACTGCCTACACCCCATTGCTTCTTTATAAAATGGCCCAATCCAGCTCCCCTTTGTGTTCCAGCTGTGGCGAGGTGGCCGGGATTCCTCGTTGTGTTCTGCACTGCCAGCAGCACATTCCTCAATGGCAAGCCCTTCCTCGCCGTCTAATGCAGCTTGGCTGCAACACAATGTCCATGGCCACCCTCCTTTGTCCTGTCCCTCGGCCTACCCAGTGGACCGTCACCACGGCCCTGCTCCGCTTCCCGAAAGACTCGGGCCTTGCGTCTGCCATCTGACTGGTCTTTCTTGTGCCATGTCATGCCTGTGCTGCACTAACTGTTTCTCTTTCCTTTTTTTGTTTATTTTGAGTTTCTTTCTTGTTTGGAATAGCGAGCCGGCATTAGCCTGGCTGACATTTGCATTTTTCTTTCTTTACATTTGACCACGTTGTTTTCAACGTAGCCTGCGTGGCACAGGCGCGGATCCAGATCCTCACTTCGGGGGAGGTATAAACTGACGTTTTGAAAACTATTCCGTCGCAATGGCACAACATGCATATTATGTGGCACCGAAAAGTAAGGCGCGGAGCATGTCATATTCCCATGCACAGCAACAAGCGAGACATGACCGAAGGAAGTCGACATCACAACTGCACTGAGACTGATGACCCAAGCGGAGGAAACAGCAGTGACATCGTCGGGAAGCAGCGATTCAGGATGTTCGGGGCGAGATTTTTCGTTCATATCCATACGAGTACGAGGACTCGGTAAACAGAACACATTGTGCATCAAAGTAAGTAATGTGCGCTCTTGGCAGTACGAAAATTGCAAAATGTGATTACTAACATCCATGTCCCAAACAAAATACAAGGGACAGAATACAATCTAGACAACAACTCGTGCCAGAGAGGAATATGGTCACATTAAGTAACGGCCATGAGGAAGTCAGCACTAAAGACGATTCGTGCGACATGCCGGTGGCATCGTGGTCCAATTCTTAAAGGTTACGCTCGACCCATTGTAGTCGCGCATATTTTTTCATGAATGACGTCACTTTCGGTCATTAGGCGGAGGCCGGGGTGGGGAGGCCCCGCACCAATGTGTCGAATCAGGTCCCACCGATGCTGAGGCCGGCCCTGGGTGACGCCCCCATGCGCGAGTTACTTAGGCAGTGATTGATCCTCACGACTGGGGTTAGCCAGTCAATGCTACAGACCAGATGCAGGATTTCGAGGCAGTGCCGCCTATACGTAGTGATGTGAACACGAAGCAGACGGCGGTATAGGCCGTAGGAAATGCATGGGCTGAGAATTTGCTTTGCTTCTAACTTTTTTTCTGCAAAGTGGTAGCATATGAAAAAAATATGTACGTATAAAACTTGAGCCGAATGACTATCAGTCTGCAAAGTTTTGAAGAAACGTCATCTTAAATTTTTACGACACGATCAAAAGGTGTAACCTTCGCTAAATTCACCCTGTGGATACTTTCTGCAAAAGTAACTAACTAGTTACTACTATTTTTGTTTAAGGTAACTGTGAAATGTTACAACTGTTACAAAGTTAACTCGGGTATTGCAATATTTTCCTAGTGTCGTTTTGTCGAGGCTTCAAGTATAGAAAGGCTGTTCTTCCCAACCAGGAGTTGCACAAATTTTGTTATCTCGTACACAGCCAGGATGACCTAGACTAATTCCCACGGAAAATCCTCCCTTTACAACGCAGCAGAGCTATGCTAGGACACTACAAGTGGCAAAACAAACTTCCATTTATTGGGTTCACCAAATCTAAGCGCCGACTAGGACGAGACAATGACAGGACAGGCGCTCCTTTCAACTGGGTTTATTGCTGTTCAAAGTAGCACCTATCCTGTCCTTGTCTCTTGTCCTAACCGTGCTTAGATTCAGTCAAGTCATGTACGAGCTAGCCCAGCGCTTTTAAGCTCCATTTATTGGACTTTTTCCACTTTAGAAGGTAACTGTAAAGTAACTCTAGGTGCTCTTTTTGCAGGCTAGCTGGAACTTCCCCATGACTGGCCACTAACTTGTTGTCTGTAGCAGAGCCCTACATTTGAGTGATAACAACCTGTATTTAAATGAAATGAGAAGAAAAAAAAAATGACTGACCACGAGCGAGGATGCCTCGGGCAGCAGATGGCTGGGTGAGAAAGCGCTTGGGGACTCGGCCCAACGGAGTTCGGGGAGATGCACCAAAGCCCAGGGCCAGGAGCAACTCTTCAGGATCCTCGCGACGAGCTTCCAGTAGCGAATCCACACTGCATAGTTGGTCCTTCAGCATCCTTCGTAACTGGTCCTTGGATGTCTTATACATCCTTGGGCAATACTCACCTCGAGGAGGAGAAACAGGAGGTCTCTGAATTGAAGCTGCTCTGTTTGCTGCGTAGGCCAGCCAGTACCACTTTGCTGCGAGAGAGAGGGTCACTTACCCTACCCCCACGACCTACTAGATTATAGCGACCGTGTCATCATCGGCAAACCCAACGAGGAGCCCATCCGCAGGATCCGCTAGGGGCGCTACTCATCGGCCCACAGGATCTGCATCACGATTGGACAATGAAGATTTGAATTTTTGAACGCGCAGGAGCGGATGCACGATTACCGTAGCAGACGACAGCACCAGTTCCTACGAAAACGCGTAGAATGATGATGATAATCAACTTTAGAAGGAAGCATCTATCGTGGGACATCCACCGCTTGTACAAAAATACCACGGCAAGCTAAAGTACAGAGTACTGTAGAAATTGAGGAAGCAATAACCGGGCCGATGAGTAGCGCCACCGCTAGCCTCCAAATGCGGCACTGGGAAGGGGTCTGTATGACGTGGTCGCTATAATCTAGTATGTCGTGCCCTACCCACCATACCTGGGCAGAAGGGTTTCTTTTGCCATTTCTTGCTCTGTAATATCAAAGTATCCGCATTAAGCTCCAGTCTTCCCCGCGTAGATCGTGCGCTCTAGATTTTTCAAATGTCGTCATCAACGAGATATTTCCCAAAAGCCACGCGGCATTTTGGCAATATGTGGTTGGTACCCGTACGAGGACCTCTAACATCGTCTGGTCATCTAGAATCCATGATTAGCGATATTTTGCGGTTGCAGGGTACAAACGACAGATGCTAAAGAAGGTGGGCAAAATTAATTGACGCATCACCCTAGTTGTTAGAAGAATGACCATCTTTAAAGGATCAGTAAAAGCCATAAATTTTTCATTTTTAGCCGCAGTGGACTGTCACTGGTATTTCTCACCTGCGCCTAGAAAACCTCTAGAAAACCCTCCTCTACTTCACAGAGACTGTCACGGGATGAGCGCCAAGAGACTCGTGGTTCAGCAGGAGCGATACACACATCAAGGCGGCCGCAGACGAGAGGCCGCTAACATCCTTAACATCACCTGCTTCAACGTATTTTCCGGGCACTGAAGACACCTGGAGCAGCTATTTAACGGCGAAAAACAGCTTTGGGACATTCCACTGCTCTCTCGGTGATTTTAAGACTTTAAGACTGAGGACACGGTGGCTTTTAAGACATTTTCTCCCAATAGAAAATGAAGGTGACTGCTTGGCGTGGGCATGACCCGCGAATAACCACCAACATCCGTATGGAAGTTGACCAGTAGTATGAAATGATGATGGCAGTTGAAAAAAGGTGAAGTGGGAGAATTCGGTTACATAGTGAGTCTGTATTTTGCTTCGAAGCGTACCATTCAAACTAGTTGCGAGTACTTTTCTGCCAGCACCCAGTGTGGTCATGTGCTCAACGAGAAATACGTCACGCCAAACATTTCAAGCCCCAAGCGCTTGTCGTCTCCTTTGGTGCACCCATTTGAGATGAGAGCGCGAAAAACTGGTTCGTGTCTAACAATCTGGTGTGTCGCATTAAGCAAGTGGAGTATGAAACACTCCCACTCCGGAGTGTCTACTTAACACACCCAATGATGCAAATCAGGGAGTAAAAATGGGTTTTACCGGGGTTAACCGTACAACAACAGAATCGAGACGTTCAATCTGCGAGACTCTCCGTCCTTCCCTGCAATACTCGGCTACATGTTGCAATGTTACTCACTGGAACTGAATAACATTTAACCACCAAGACCGCGCTTTGCAGGCATTCTGTTTTAATTTTTATAGCGCAGTGCATTTTGTATATCTGTTTGAACAAAGCCTCATAGTAACCCTGCTTCTGTTCGAGCATAAGCAAAAGTGGTGGACTTTCCGTGGGTTCCGAATAATTTGCGACTGCTGTGTGCATTTAAGCAGCCCAAAATTTGCACAAGGGAGCCATTTAACGACTGATTCTAAGACATTTAAAACGCTTTTCAATCATGGCTGCTTTTGGAGCCATCAGCAAGAAACGAAAGTTTTCACAGTGGCAGAGCCCGCATTTCCTGCTATTACCATAATCTCACGCATAATTACGGTAATTAGCCGTGGCTTTTCTCACGGGCGCTCTGCGGCTTATCCACCGGTGCAGCTTATCTCATGACTATTTTTACCTGGCATTTTCCCCGTACGCCAGTTTTAACGAAAGGGCAGACAGTGTCTCTGGAACAGGTCCGCATCCGAGTAGATTGATCTTACTGCTGCATTCCCTCAAGCAGCTTTAACAAAAGTGGCGACAGTGACTCACGTCTTCTGGAAGACCACTGAGCTAAGAATCCGTAAAAAACGCCCAACAAGGGCACAATACGATCTTGGTAGAACTCTAGAACTGACCTCCTCTGTTGTACACTATGTTGATCCCGGAGTATGGACCACAGGGTTTATGGCCTTCTCTATGGTCTCTCTTGTCGCATAAATCAGTCGTCTCGTATTGCCCGCGGCTTATCTGCGAGTGCGGCTTATCTGTCGGAAAATTTTTAAAACGTTCCTAAAAACTCGTCCTGCGGCTTATCTGCGGTGCGGCTAATGCGCGTGAAATTACGGTATATCATCAGTTATTACCAAAAGGCCACATTTTCCAAGCTCGGAGCCCAGAAAATATACAAAAACCTCGGGGGTCCCAAGACCGAGCTATTAAAAGCTCACCATGAGTGCGGCCAGCAGTCCAAGCAGACCGGTTGTTGTCCAACAAAGAGTCTGGATTTTTGTGGTCGAGCAACCCACTAAGAAACTCAACAAACTTTGTTACGGTTTGCACCTTTGGGCCAAGGGAAGACTCACCCATCATCGGCAGGAATAGAATTGACCCACTCTTGAACTTGGCTTGACTTGAGGGCTGTTGGGAGAGTGGGATTAAATAGTGCCACATATTTTTCCAAAATAATGATTAAAAAAAAGCCACGTAAAAGAGCATGATTGACCGTCTTTTGCAATTAAAATGGTTAGATGAATGCCCTTTTTGTGATACGCAATTTTGAGGAGTAAAAATACGATGCTTTTTTAGGACCCGATAGTATGCTGCCTAGCGGAAAGCTGTTGCCCCAAGGAAGACTGCAATGCAGCGTTAAAAGACAACTGTGTATGTATTCCGCAAGAATACAGATGATGCAAGGTTCTACATTGCCACACGGTGGCCTTTTCTAAATCCAAAACGCCTTCTCTACACCAGGTTCAAGAATTCCTTTCGAATCTCAGATATTTCTCAATCTCAATTGAGAATTGAAAAATTGAAGCTCAATTTTTTGCAGTTAAACTACCGTAAAACCGTTTAATTTCGCTAGATTAATTTTTTTTTTCGAGCGTGGCACAGGACACACATTCGCAGCTACTAAATTTTGCAAAATCTAGATGCTGAATTTCGTGGTTTGGTTCCCACACTTTGTGACGTGCCTTAAAGTGGGATTCCGCAACAAAATCGCCACAAAGCTTGTGGTATACCCGTAGCCTTTGGGAAGTCAGGAACGTGTGTACGAAATAATCTCGTTCTGAAACTGCGCAGATTTTATTGAAACGAATTTATTACAAAACGAGAGGGAGAAGGCCGAAGCAGGAGAGAATGCTGGGTGACGTCGCGGAATAGCATGGAGCTCTGTTTTCTGCTCTTCACATTTCAATGCGAATGTTGTATTCGGTATCGAGGGGGTGCTTCGTGTTCGGTATGACATTCACCTCTTTTTTTTTTTCCAATACTTTGCCCAGTCTCCCTTTAGACTGCCCTTACTATATTTAATTAAGCAGTATTGCGCACGCTTGTGCTGTAAAGCAGTTCATATGTTTAGCAGCGACCAAGTGTGAAAATAAATTTCCAATTGTATCGCTGCTTCGGAAGTCACCGATTCTTGCTCGACATTTTTTGCATCCCCTTAAATTTGAAATTCGCGAAAATTAGAGGCTCGCACAAACAGTAAGGGTTTTTACGGTATCTGGTGAAAAGCGTTCATTTTACCGCCATTTATCATCATATATGATTACCTTCTAAATGTAAGAAAAATTATGAAAACCAAGAGGGATAGGACCTCCCTGGCCGACGTGAAATCGGTCTGTTGAGTTGCAGGCATTTTGTACATTTTAGCACCAATAATTTTTTTTATATACTTTCACCATTGGCAGCATACCACGGTGCAGCTAAAAAAAATTAAAGATCTCTATCGGTGAAAACACTTCATGAAGTACGAGTAAGTGATGCCTGCTTGTGTTCATAATCCCATAAATGAGACATTTTTGGTGCCAATAATACTCTCACACACTGACACAGAAGCCTAGACAATGTTGAGAAAACATGCTCCCGACCAAAAAAAAAAGTGGCTTAAAATGGTCCTATTCACTGAAATGACTCACGCAATGCGGGCCGCATGACATCTGGCCCGCAGGGCTCCTCTGCCTTCTGCCCGGCGGCCTGCAGTTTCACCCCCGAAGAAGACAGTGCCCAAAGATCACTTGGGGCTCAGGATCTAGAAAGCCCTAGCAATCCAAGACCTGACATAAAAAGAGAAACATCTTCAAGAACTGATAACCTGCGAGTGGACCTTTGTTCCAGCAGGTTTGTCAGTTATTCCAGATAAATGTCAACTTGCATTCCAAAGAGTGTTACAGCAAAGGGGGTATTAGACACAGCATAGAAAAGCGACTCCACCAGTGAGGAAGAGGGGTTTATGACTACCAATGGGAAGGAGCTCAACGAGAATGCATGTTCGAGGGTTTATATCTCGCAAAATACGATACGTAGAAAAATCTTTTTTTTTCTCCTCGATACTCTTGTGTGCATCATGTAATGAAACCACATCTATCAAAGTGTCACAACCCCTTTTTAAAAAAAAACACACATATCAATAAACTGCACTTTTCATACGCTTAGCAACGTACCAAGGTTTCAAAACTGTAGCTACGTGCAACAGTAGCATAGCCATAAAAATATCTTGGGAGGGTTCCACGGGGACTCAAGGTTCACACACAAAATTGCACCTAAAATTCGAGGATTTCAAGCATTTCAAAGAACAAAATTCAAGGAAGTTTCAAAGATTATTTGAACCTTCCTTTGCATATTGAACCATGTGACACCTGGCACAGCTTGACACTGACATCCAGTCGCTTCAGGTATGCAGAATCAAGTGTTCCGATTTCTTCACCGTGTCTCAAAATGGGGAAGCAAAACACGTCTGCAGACATCGCGTGAAATGTACAGACTTTTTTTTTTCCCTCTTCAGGCGAAGCTCCTGGTGACTTCACACTATACGAAAACATTTGTTAAAAAACACGAGCAACATTTACAGAAGTGCTGCAGGAGAGGGCGCTACCCCCCCCCCCTTCAATGTACACAAAGTCTCAGTCTCATTTTTCTTATGGGACGCTTCAACAGTTGAAGACGAGAGGCACTTGGTGCGTTTTCACACAAATGTCTCTGCATTCTCGACATTGGGTTCGTTGATGACTTTTCAACGTCGGTTCTTCCACTGTGCAGTAGCTGATCATCTTCTCATACATCATGCGCCTCGCTCGGTGGGGATCACTTGGGTCTGGTCTGACCCAGCAGCGATACTGTTTAAGTCATAGTCTGGAACCTGCACTTTCCACGAAGCATTCCGTGGACCCAAATTACAAGTATAAGACAAGTGAAAGTTGAAGCAGGACGTGAACCACGACGCCTCTGTATGTGCGAAATCGAAAGTGTCCAACAGGGTTCCTGTCATCGCAACAAACACCAAAAGGGCGCACCCCTCCAAGCAAAGGCTTTACAGCACGGCCAGCTACAGGCCGCATCACTTGCAGTGTGTTGATTTTGGTTACAGCTCTGGCCACATTTAAGAGGTTTCAAGGGCCCTTAAAGAGCTCTTCCTTTCCTTCTTCTTGTTTTTAAAATCAAGGGTAATCAAGGATTTCAAGGGCTTGTGCCCTGAACCCTGGAGAAACTTCCACGTGAGAGAGGATTTACTCTCCTTTGCACTCTCCCAAATGCATTACCAAAGGTACGATTTCGCGGGAGGGGGGGACCTCTTGTTTGTCATCAATTAAAATAATAACCTCTGTCACCGCTCTCCAACAGAATCATTTTTCGAGCGCAGTTCATCGGTTTTAAATTTTGAGCGTTTCCAGCCCCATCTCTACCCACAGCATGATCCACAGGCATTAGCGCTGCCCATTTCGCAACGTCAGTAGCTGTCGAGCAAAGAATTACACTCGGAACAGATGAATCGCGGTCGTTGCACCAACTGATCGAGTCGACTATGGCTTTCAAATCACTCGAGCACGGCAAAAAAGAATAATAGTAATAACGATACTAATTTGTGCTAAGTTCTTCGAGAGGTGGATCCTGTAGCTCACTTTCCGTAGCAATAATCTCCACATTCATTCACTGTACACGCACCTTATCAGAGGATTGTGGTGATGTTGGAGATCTCGTACGGGATCTCATATTGAAGAAAAATGCGAATAAAACTACTAGTAACACATTGTATTTACATATCAGGAACGTGACTACTTTCAGATCCCTCACCGCCCGAAGGCGCGCTAGATCTCACAGTTATCTTTCAGGAGCTCCAAGCTCCAACGTCCAACGTGCTCCTACGCGTCAGCTGTACAGCGCAAGCAGTACACAAAAAAAGTACAAACTACAAACAAGTACCAGAAGAAAAAAAATATATATACTCTGTTCTATGGTCGGCTAGAAAGACTGGTGTGTCTCTTGCGGCTTATTTCAGTACTACTTGTCACGTGATTACTCACCTGCCGTCGTTTTTTGTTTTCTCTGCATGCAAGATGCACCTCGTATTTGTCCTTTCTATGTGTTCCAGCCTCAGAACATCAATTGTCTCATGTGCACCTTGAGTGTCACCTGCAGCCCTACAGCAGCAAACGAATGGCACACGTCGATATCAGTCCTGATATTCGTCGGCGCGTCCCGATCAGCCCTCGGGTCTGGGATATGTGTACTGTGATAACGATAAAGACGTTTTCGAGCAGCCGGTTTTGCTTTTGTGTAGTGATAGTGGCGATATATGCTCATCCTTCCGTTCATTTGAGCGACCTTTACCATCTAGGTTGCGAGGTCTGCGGGAGAAAATCCCAGAGTGCTTAGCGGCGCTTTGAACTGTGGGAGTTTACTAATAAGAAAGAAACGGGTGGCTGTTCCGATTTCTCCCGTGCCGGTCTATTGTCCGCGATGTGTCAAGGTTAGCGAAAGCGAAATGTGAAGGATTATTCTTGGTTCCTCCGCTCAGCAAGCACCCAGGATGCAATGCGTGCGCAAAGAGCACTAGAAATGTTTTGGGCTATGAGCGTGAGATATATGTAGGGTTCTTCGTTTTCCGGTTAAACCCGATTTTTCACGATAGTTCCCCCCCCCTTGAACAAATTTTCGAGAATTCGGGTAAAACCTGATATCCATACTGAACAGCTGCTGTCTGTCCCCGAATTTCCTGTCGCACGCGGATGTAACAAATTTAAACTTGGGTAGAAGGCTTGCATGCAGATTGTAGAGGTGGAGCGCATCGCGTAAACCCCAAACTATGTTCAGGCCGGACAAATGCTACATGCTCCGTAGTCGGCACTGCTACCACCAACGGGGTACAATATGTGTCAGTAGCAAACACCAAATCAGCGGAGTGCACAATACGACTAGGTGTCCCGCAGGGCTCCATATTAGGCCAGTTTTTGTTTCTTATTTTTATTAATGACTTTCCCGAGTACGTCGGCAGTTCTGCAACACCAGTACTATATGTCGACGATACTAATGTGTTTGTCGAGGCAAGCACTTTGGATCACCTGTTTGCTGCAGCTAACAACACTCTAGCTAAATGCTCGACGTGGCTGTCATTCAATAAACTCGTCCCTAACAATGATAAATCAAACTTCCTTATATTCCACCCGTATAAAAAAAAACTTGCAATGACCGACTGCAGGCTTTTTCTGTTTGACAAAACACTGACGCGTGTCACCACAATGTCATTTTTAGGTGTCGTTCTAAATGAGCATCTCTCCTGGCTGGCACAGTCACATTGCTGTTGTGCGGAGGAAGGTTTCTGCTGGCGTTTACGCGCTATCTAAACTCGGGCACGTATTTCCAGTACACATTTTGGTGAAAGTATATCATGCATTAAAAGCTTCCCATATAAGTTATGCCATTGAAGTGTATGGTTCTAACTTATCGCAGCACTCTATGGTCAATATACTCACTGCAAAAGAAAGCTCTCCGTGTTTGCTTGTTTCTTTCCCCAGACGATAGTATCACATTCGCATTGAAATTGTTGTCAATTACGAACGTTTATTCCTTTGTCGACTTTAAGCTCCGTCTTATTATTTTCCAAATGCTAAACGGCATAACCGACATCAGCACCGTGATCATTACCAAGACATCTTCACCATATCTGTTACGCAGAGATGACTGCACATTGCGCATTCCTCCCACAAGAACTAACTACGGAATACACTCAGTTGCCTATCTAGGCAGCAAAGCAAGGAATGACCTTCCTCTCCACATACGTCTAACGGGACAGTTACCAATACTTAAACGTAAACTACCGTGAATTATTTTTTTAAGCTAGCACTGACGCCGTATGGCCATTTATTTGCGTACTCTGTAGATAGCTGTACGGCAGGCCACTGATTCATGTATCCCTCACAAGCCACTTATTAATTTGTCTGACTATGAGTATAATATATGGGACTGTATAGCAGGATTACCTTGCAGTTCCCGTAATATACGTATATTTACTACTTTTCTGCCGAATAAAAAGTTTCAAAAAAGTTTTTTTTTTACAATTTTTCTTTTACAATCGTTCCCGAGAATGCTGGCCAACGAATGTCAAAATTAGGCACGGATCGCTTCCAAGACTTGGAGAGAACAGCTGACAGCATGGTATAGTTGCATAAGCTTGAAACATTAGTAATGTCTGTCACATTCCATCCTATCACAGTTTTTTTTCTTGATTTCAATGTACCACCCGCAAGACTGAATTAGTCTTTCGCAGCCAGAAATGTTTGTACAGAACTGGCAAACCAGGCACACACACTAAACATTTTGTTTTGAGTTGTTGTAGCAGCAACATTGCCTACTAATGAAATTAATGTGTACAATAAAACACATACACTTTTCTTTGACTATACAATAAACTCATGATTGGATGAAGACAGAAGGAAGTCACCGGAAAGGTTAGCCATCTTCTGGATTGCCGGTCCAAGGTTCTACCAATTGAGCTAACACACCTACCCAATGACTTCCAAAGTTGCGTCATCTCAAGGGACAACCCACACCCACTCGTTCCACTTTCAGTCTTCCACGTTTCCTACACAGACACATTCATACAAAGGGGAGACGCAAGCAGCATCTGTTGAACACGATGGAAGTTCATGTTCTGAGGCTGGAACTGGAAGAAAGGACAAACACACAAGTGCCTAACAACAATGAATGAGGAAGGAAGTCACTGAAAAGGTTAGCCAGCTGCAGGACTTGAACCCACATCTTCTGGATTCGGAACCTTGGAAGTCATTGGATAGGTGCGTTAGCTTAGCTCAATTAGTAGAGCCCTGGACCGGCAATCCAGAAGATGGCTAACCTTCTCCGGGACTTTCGTCATTGATTGTTCTTAGGCACTTGAGGCTTTGTGTTTGCCTTCTTGCTTCCGTGTTCCTGCTTCAGGACATCAATTTCCATCATGATTGGAGTTCGTTCGTGCAGCGCCCAGCCTTTACATATGCAGATTTCTTTGTACTTGGAAGAAGTCCATTCGACGTCTTCATATCCACAATAGCATAATTATCACTCCTGATTCGAGAAATCTGCGCTGGAAAGGACGCCCAAACCGTGGTGATCACGATCAAGCCATTTCCGTTCTGGATCAGCATAAAATGCAGTGCGTCACCACTCTTGCTGCACGTCACGTTTTACTACACAAGACGCGGCTGCCTTGGTCTCGTCCACAATGCTGACGCGAAAGTGCGCCAATGAAGGCACTACACTTTGTTTCAGTGATATTCAAAAACTGAGACAACTCAAAGTTGCCCGCAAGCACCGAGAATGTTCTCAAACCATAAAGAAAAATTCAAACACCGTTTATTATGTCCTGCGTGTTTTTATCCTCGTTCGCAGATCACCTCCACGACCTGGAAAAGGAACTCATGTGAGAAGAGGAACCTTGTGGCAATGCCCCCTATATTTCTGTAATGCCTGGCAAGATGGTCCCTCCATACTCCAGCACCCCCTTTCCTGCTCCTCCTCTCCCGCGGCTCTTTTTTTGCAGCGGTGGCGCTAGTTCCCGAGGGTTACGAGAACTGTCGTCTGCTATCGGTCCGTTGTTTTTCGAATCGCTTCGAATGTTTTAGAGCTTTTTCGAATCGAAGTGCAACTTGCCGCAAAGCAAGGATAAATTCTGCTTGTGTACAGCTGCTGCATCGTATCACGTGATGCATATCCTAGGGATTTGGCGCTACGTGGTGGAGGCGCCCCATACTAACGCGGACGTACGCGAGGAACGGAGTGCCCGCTGACTTGACAGGCATAGAGATACAGGAGGCATTGCTTGCGGAAGTTGCGCTTACACTCGGCTCCATGAGCACAGGATCTAGGCAACGATGAATGGCGCTGCCCATTATTTCATCCAACAGCACGTGCACAAGGCTGAAATGATGTTTATTTGAGGCACCCGACAAACGTGTCGACGAGAAAACTCACTTTTCGTCACTGACGAACCTCCAGAGGTAGAGCTGCAGGTAGTGCGTGTCCACCTGCACTTGCTGTAAACCAAAGCGGCTAAAGGTCTTGAGACGTATGCACTCCAAGTAGGTCTGCAAGAACAAGTCAGAAGAGAAAGCCTCAGAGGAAAGAGAAAGTAACCTATGTAGAGATGCAACATTTCTGTAAATTTTGAATTGCTCAAAAAAAAAAATAAATAAAGGTTTCTTTCGGGATTTTTCCAAAAAATTTGAAAAAAATGGAAACAAACGTGGTTACTGCTGAGTCGAACCATTGAAGGCCAAACCACAGCATGCAATGAGGTCGAAGCTAAGTGCACTGTTGTAAAGGCACTGTTGGCGGGTTGGAACGCATCAAAGGCACGAAAATTTACATTTTTGAATTTTGTTAGCTGGAAATTTTGGGCCATTTTTCTGGATACGAGGAAAAAAAAACGAAGAACTGTTTTTTCCCAAAATTTCGGGTTTTTTTCTGGGGCTTCGCATCTCTAAACCCACCTTGAGACCAATCTTGATGATTCCGGTCATGACGGAAACCCTGGAGAAGTCCACCGTGGTAAAGATATCAATTTTTTCCAAGAAAAGTTTCTGGATGTTGCTAAGCAAGCTGTGGTCGACGCTGGCCCAGCGACCCCCGCGAGCCGCTCGTCCCGAGGCACTGTAAGGGTACGTCCGGCGACTCGAATCGCTGCTGCGCTGCTTTCGGGTCCCTTCCTCGTAGAGCTGGCCGACAGCCATATCCACCACCGTTACGTCTTCCACAACCCGCTTCATGACGGCTCTCACTGTCCGAGGCTCTAAAGTGTGAAGCCAGTCCCGAGTCTCAACGCTCTTGCGGAGCATCTGATGAGTACAGAAGCCATGCATTAGGGCATCAGAGGGCAACATAGCTACGGAGTGACTTTTTCGGGTTAAACCCAATTCCGCCCGGTTATTCCCCCCCTGGACTGACCTCCGACCAGTTCGGGTTAAACCCGATTTCTCCCCGAATTCCAGTCACTATGAAATCCTCGAGTGACGTTTCCACTGAAGACGAACAAAAGTCGCCACGTGTAACACATGTAAGAATGGGTCACTTACGTTCCCAGCAATACACCCATGTATGTCAACACCGTCTATGCCTTCGGGGATCACCGCTGGAAGGTCACGAGCCCCCATACAAAAAAAAAAAAGAGAGAGAGATTAGGAAAGGACTTAATAGACGAGAGGAGAAACAAAAACGCCCGATAACTCCCGAAGGCACAATTATCGCCCAATTTCTCCCCGAATTACAGATTTAAAAATACCGCCAGATGTTTACCCCCCCCGAATCTGACAAAGGCATTTAACCCGAAAAAGTCACTCCCTAATCATACCTGACCAGACTCACCTGGGATATGATGAGGCCCTGCGCTCTGACAAAGTCATCGAGAAGGGTCTGAAACAGTTAGCCCTTACTGTTGCTCATCAAAGGCAAATATCCTTCAATCGTAACTCGCTTGTTATGGTGCACTGAACAAACTTTGTCTGCAAGTGATGGCAAACAAACCACTCACCAGTAATGGACAGAACACGTTCCTTACATCCGAATAAGGTTTTAGTTTCAGTGCCATTCAGCAAGTGGAGTTGACGACTGTGGATGATTTGCGTGTCCACTCTCACTTATTTCGTGCCTACGGGGGACGGTATGTGCTCCATGGTCCGACCGCAGTTATTTGAAAGAGCTCTACCCCAGCTCGTACAAAGTCAACTCCTTTTTTTGTGGGAAGGGGCGTTGATCATGAGAGTAGATCATCGTAGCTCTTTTTTTTTTTAACCATTCAAATCCAAGTCACACCCGGAAAGGCCATATCAGGAAAAAATGCCACAGAATGTGACTAATACTGAAGGAAATGTACAAATTCCACAGATGACATTTGCCTATGCACAGTGGAGGATAGTTAAAGTGCACTGCAATTGTGACAGGGAATTTTTTAAAAGAAACCAAATCGAAAACGTCCCACATTTTCGTCGTCGCATGGAAGGCTAAGACACTAATCATATGAATAGGTGATTGATGGGCTCAATCTTTATTCCAGCCCGTTACAATATTGTTTGCAAGGTGTTCATTGAGATGCGTCTCCAGAAGTTGTTTCCGTGATGGCCTAGCGCACGCCAGCAACCCATTCTTCATGATGGCCAGACAGACTTAGTAGAACTTTAGTAGAACGGTGGTTAGAACTAAACAACAGCCTCCACGTTTTAATTGGTCCGATTCTCCACAATGGCTTCTAGACCACCTCGACTGGCTACAATTAAGGTCATCGAGGGATAAACCGCTTATTCTTGCAAAGGCGTACTCTGACAAGCTCAGGAGCGGTTTTAATATTCCCCATGACGACAAAAATGTGGGACAATTTCGATTTAATCTCTCTTCAAAATTCCCTATTTCTAATAACCATTGTAGTGCGGTTTAACTATCCGTCAGTGCACTTTGGTAAATGTCATTTGTGGAATTCTTACATGTCCTATAATATAATATAATAATTATATAATAATATTAATATTATTATAATATAATAAATAATATACAGTCGCCGACCGATTTTTCGGAGATGCTCGATTATTCTGACTCGTTCGAGGAACGGCCGCGGGTCCCATAGAGTTGATGTATAAGAACGTCCAAAATTTCGGACGCCGTGCAGCCCCGTCCCTCGTTATTTCGGACTCTGTCTGCCCAACCAGCGAATTTCTCTCTTCTGGTGACGGAAAATATTGGTATCATCCGAAATTCGTATAAAAAGAAATCAACCAACCGAAATACTGAGGGGAAAAAATAACCAATTATTGTTCATTTGCAATTTCTCTGAGTAGAAGAGGTCTGTCGTAACGCTTTTGCGTCTTAGTTTTTGGCCTACGGCTCGATTCAAAAGGCCCTGCGCGCGAGTCGCGCTGTAAAGCGAGCTTCACCTAAAGCACGCCTGCGTTAGGTGAAGCCGACTTGCGGACTTAATGACGGCGGTGCCTCTGTCGGTGTACAGTGACGAAGTTTCGCCTCGAGAAGAAGAAGCCGGTGTTATCAGGTAGGGCTGGAAGCGCGTCAGGAAAGCATCGACAAATTTTTTCAGTCTACTAGTGCTTAGTGAAGTTTATTTTGAAGCGAAATTCGTTTTTTGTGTGTGTTTTTTTTTTCCAGACTGCTCGATTATTTGGACTTTTGCGAGATCCCCGCAGAGCCCGAGAACTCGGACGGCGACTGTATAACAATATGATAATAATGTAATATATATGTAATATAATATTCTATTCAGTATACGTGAAATTCTGACATTTTTTCCTGAGACGGCCTTTCCCGGCATGACGCAAGTTTTGAGTTTAAAAAGCTACTAAAGAAACAAGGGAAAGGGTGCTGGCTAGCTGGTATAGATACATGAAGAAGACCGAGAGACACGGACACAGAAGACGACACACGTCAGAACCTACGTGTGTCGTCTTCTGTGTCCGTGTGTGTGAGTTGTTCTGGCACGAGTTATCTCGGTATGAGCTGGGCAGTCGCCCTTGAAAGTTATAATATTGAAAGCTTCGGAGACAGAACGTGGTATGCTAACGCTTGACAGTACTTGAAACTTGACAACTAGAGCGATAAAGGCTAGCCCCCCATGTAATGATGTCTGTGCACGGGAAAGCCAACAGGCTCGGTTGAACGCCGTCGATTGGATGCTCTTTGTTCGGTACATAAAGTGGCACAATGGTAACGTTGAATTTCTAGAAAACCTCACCTGCGCCACCTGGCCACTATCTTCCACCAGAGTGCTCGCCGGAGTTATCGCAATCGGAAAGTGCTCGTCGACCATTTCCAGCTGAGATGGGGAAAACGTTACGGAAAGCGAGCACAAAAATGCGTGCCAACACTTACCATCTGATTGACCATGCTAGTTTTCATGTCCAGACTTAGACGTGACAATAGCAGCAACAACAGCCCACTCGGTTGGCCACAAAACTCCTGGAAACGGGATAGAAAAAAATGCGGGAAGGAATTTCGGGAAGGAAAAAAAAAGGAAGGAAGATCACTTTATGTTGTTCACGCTCCGTTACTATTTCAGTTATCCGCTGCAATGAGTCGTTTAAAGGCCCAACTGCGTTTTCTCAGCGGTGGGTCGTCGCGATTGTCTAGCGGCAAGCCGCAGCGGCGGAGAACAATAGCGTCCTTGAAGTCCGAGACAAACAGATCTCGATGGCAAGCGATGGAAGCGGCACGCACGCTTGCTCTAGTTCTCAGGAGACCCCAAAAATGGCGACACGTGGGATTGCTCGGGTGGATCGCGTTCGGCGGAAGATTCTTGCGGATGTTAAAAAGCTAATTCTTGCGCGGGCATTCAACGTGCAAAGTACAAAGAGATTGAGGTGTGCAACAGACTGAGGAAGGTGTCTCCCCCCCCCCCATCGATGTCCAATTAATTGCATACTCACCAGCGCACTCTGATTGATGTGACGAACAAATGCAACAACCACCCTTTCACGAACGTCCAGACAGAAGGGTTCCCGGAAGCAATCTTCCTGAGCAAAACTTACGTCCGCTTGCACAAATGCCTATATATAAAAGGACACAGGGTAAAAAGACTACAGGCACCAGATTGCAATTCACCTGCAGGCCCGCGAGCACTTGGCCAACTTGCTCGAGCACCGCCGAACGTAGTCCTCCGTGCAGCTGGGCCAGGTTATCTTTGCGCAGGGCCACGTCTTGCCGCACGTCGGTTAGATGCTGGCTAAAGAATTGGCACAGGGCCTGCAGGGCATGACTGCAGCGGCCACGCACAGCTTCCCTGGCAATGTGCAGTGCCGGCTCCACGTATGCGCCCCCGGCAACCCCTTCGAGTCTCTGACAGAAGCGGTCCAGGGCCTTCACCAAGATGCTGTTGTCGGAGCAGCATTTCTCCGTGGCTAGTCTCTGCGCCACTACGGCCAGGTAGCGCCGCATCAAGGTCTCAACAAATGACTCCAACTTGTGACGCACAACCCAGGATTCTACTACGGGCAACTGGTTGACAAAGAGATTCAGGTAGGCCTCGGTGACGTTGCAGAGGCCCCGGACAAAACGGTTGCAGGCCAGGTCCATGAACTGGAGGATGTCTTCTTGCAGGGTCACCTGCTGCAGGACCTCGAGGTCTGCTTCCAGTGACTTTCCAGCACTGCGGTCATTTGTTGCATCACTGCCAGGCATCACCACCTTCTTTGCACTCACTTGAGCAGGTAGTCGGCACAGAGAGCCTCTGTGGGTTCTTGCAACTCGAAGAGCAGTTGCACCAAGTGGGCCAGTTCCCTGGGTGTCACCTGAAAAAAACGTCCCTTTTAGAGAGCTCGCAAAAACATCCTTTCGTAGACCAACCCCCGGGGAATTGAGCTGTTCTTTGAGCCTCTCCTTGAGCTGCGTCACAATGAGGTTGCAGTCATGATGGATTCCATGAAAGGAGGGCATGTCGTGGTACTGGTGCAAGATAGCCTCAGCCCGGGTGTAGTACTTGACAGCCTGGCCGTAAGCCTGCCTCTCCATGCATGCCTTAAGCCGCGGAGGAAGCTGGAAGAGCAACTGCAGCTTCTTGAGCAGCGTGTGCGTCCCCGAGAGACGGGCCATATGTTCCCGTCTGCCCTGCAACGTCCCCGATATCTGGCCGCTGAACTGGCTGATGCTGGCCATGTTGGTTGCCAGACCGTCCATCTCCTCTTCCATCTTCTTCAAGTCTTTCTTCATCTAAAAGCAGCGGCAGTTGTGACAAAAAAAAATAGAAAAAGAAAAGGTACCAAATGGCTACCTTGCGTATGGTGTCTGTGGCGCTGATGAACTTGTTGTAGTTCTCGTAGACCAGGGTCTGCATTTCGCTGTCCAAGGCCTGAATTTGTTTGTACATCTCATGTTCTCTGTCCATCAGTTCTGTTAGTGAGCATTCCTTGAGCAACTGCAAAGAGCATCATGACCAACGGGTAGGAAGGAAATGAGTCACAAACCTTGTCCAGGTACAGATCTGGATTGAAGTCATCGACGTCGCACGGATCCTCCGTGTTACCTTGGTACATTTTTTTCCCGCGTTTATTCCGTCAAAAACCTGAAAAAATGGCGATGTGCGGCAAATTTATCCACTTAAAACGTGGAGGTTAAGATTTGGAGGTAACTTCGAGAGGCTTTTTTCCACCAGCAATGTGCACAAAGGTACTATGTTTCAACATTTTTCGGTGCAAGCTTTGAGAAAAATGGGCCTTCCGATAGCATAGCAGAGGTCTGATTTCAAAAAGAGGGAAATATACGATGGAATTGATGTTCTGAGGCTGGAACACACAGACAGAACAAACACACGAAGCCTCAAGCGCCTAAGAACAGTGAGTCCTACAGCTGGCTAACCTTTTCATGAACTTTCTTCTTTCTTCGAGGGAACTATAGCTCGTTTCATATAAGCAGCAGCATACTACAACACGTACAACGTACGACAACTCCGAAATGTTCTTTCCCAGATTCTGCACTGGGCAGCATTTACCCAAGCTCGTGCAACAGCACCGGTTTGAACTGCACGTCAACCGCAAACTTTTCTCAATAAAAGGACTAATTTGCCTGTCTTTTGATGAACAAAACTGGAGATTTACGTTGTGATCATGTCAAATGGCAGAAATTCGAGCTGAATCCGAAGTCGATCCCCTTGGGATTCTGAAGCTGAAGTTCCAGCCTGTGTGCATCCAAAATGCTTGCAGCATCATGCGAGCAATGTTATTTCACTCGTCTCAGTCTTGTGCATATATAAAAAACGATACTCCTAAATATGTCAGAACACGAAAATTTTTTACACGCGATCGACAACGTCTGTTTGCAAAGAACACGGCGTATGCACCAAATAACAACTAAAGAGAACGGAATATCTTTGTAGAAATAGCATAGATGCAGGCGAGCTGAGCAGTTGTTGTGTCCGTTTTTTGTGTCTTCGCCCATAGGCTTTCTTCATTATGAAGAACATCTTTCAACATTTCGTACAATCTTGCAAGACATGTAACCACAGCCCTATGGGAGAGATAAACAATTACCACAATTACTGACGTGACTACTCTCTCGGTGCATCTATAGAGGACCGCCTACTAGAGACCGAGCGTCTAATGGATGGATGGATGGATACTGTGGCCTGTGGCTTTTCCCTTTGAAGCGGGCGATAGCTTGCGCCACCTGGCCTAGAAATGACACATTACTGGAGATGAAATTAACTTCGAATGATTAGAGCTATTCACACTGCCGGTGTTTGTATTGGAGAGAACTACATTATTCCTATGCCACCAATCATTCAGTCGGTCCTTTGTACTTATTTGATCTAATGTCCTGTTCTAGTCGCCGCCTGGTGGCGTAGGCTTACCTTCCCAAAATGCAATGCTCTTCTCTTCCAAGTCGATCCAAATCAATCCAAATGCGCGTGCGTAGCGAGGCGCGAGGCGCGAGCGCGGAACGCAATGCGGAACGCTTGACAGTTTTGAGTTACGTTGCAATTTGTATTCCATTGTTAAAGGATGCCATCAGTGAGCAGCACGGATCTAAAAGGCTACTCGGACTATCTTGTAGCAGCTTACAAGATGCAGAGGCAGAAGTCTGTTTACGAAAAAACTGTAGCAGAAGTTGAGGTACAGGCTCAAGAAGTGCGTTTGCATATGAGCTCATGTAACCTATTGAAACTTTTAACAGGATCGGGTACTTAAGCAAGTAGAAGACGTTGCAGCACTTGAACGTGAAGCAGTTAGAATTGAATGGGAGCTTGAACAGGACGACAAGTGGAATAATCGAAGAGAGGCTGTGGCCGAAATGGTAATTTATACACTATATACTTTGACCTCCAAAAGCAAGTAGAAGAAATAGTATATAATTGCAACTGACATTGTCGTTATCTGTAGAGACAGCTTAGTAAGCTTCCCACGGTTCTAGACGGACTGCTCGGTTTGAAAGGCAAACTAGAGGGAACCATTGCCAAGGCCAAGATTGAGTTCGAAATTGAGTTCGAAAACACTGCATATCGGAAGCAAGGTAACTTTACTTCTGCTGTACAATACTGTGTTCACAGCGAAAGTTGTGCTTTTATCTTGCAGAAGAGTGGGACGCGGCACTCGTGGGGATTATAGATGCATCCAAACGGGTGTGTGCAAACCCACGAGTCACTCAGTTCTGCAAAGTGGTTGACGAACTACTTGTAATGGAGAGTACGCTGGAGGGGCTGATCACGGAGTAAGTGACAGTCGCTGTCTTCTACTTGTAGCCTTACACAAAAATACACGCAAGCTTTCCCAATTAAACCTCTGTCTAAATCAGGGGCGGATCCCCCCCCCCCCCGTCTTCTCTCTTTTTTTTCTAGTGCCCCCCCCCCGAGGATCTTCCCTGGATCCGCTCCTGGTCTAAATCAATCTCTTAGCACGCCACGGGTGCTTGCAGCCGATGCAGACCTCAGTATACAGGGTGTCCCAGCTAACTGCGAACATATTCTTTAAAAATATATCACTTTTTCCAAGATGAAACCAATTGCAGTATAGCATATGGTGGAGGGCACTCCTTAGGAGGGCATTAGTAAAGTCCAAAGGCAATGTCTTAATTAACTTTCGGTAATTAACTTTTTAATGGTAAAAGCTACGAAGTTGTCCCAATGAGAACATCTGTTCCTTTCAGTCACCTGATATCGTGGCCATTTTCAGAACAAAAATCCATTCGATATATCACCCGCAAAAAATTCATGAAGGAAAATTTTTATTTTTTCTTCTTTATTTTGTTCATTGCAAAATTAATGAAAGTTAATTAAGGCATTGCCTTTGGACTTTGCTAATGCCCTCCTAGGGAGTGCCCTTCACCATATGCTATATTGCTATGGATTTCATCTTGGAAAAAGTGTCATATATATTTTTTTTAAATATGTTCGCAGTTAGCTGGGACACCCTGTATATACAGCAAGCACTCGTTAATTGGATGTCACATAGTAACTTAGCATTGAGCGAGATTTCTCGCATAATGTAAAATGAGGCAAGCCAGCTGCTGTGAACTACGCCCAGGTATTGTATTCCAAAGAATGAGGTAGACAGTACACCACGCTGGAGAGAACTAACTTGTACGTGTTTGTATGTATGCATCCTCGACATTTTTTTTATTATTTAAATGTGCACGTAACGGCATCGAGCCTTGTAACGTTACACACTGTAAACGAGAAGCATCCCAGTAAAAACAACATCAGACATTAGAATCACTCCAATAGCTTAACGGAACTCCCGAATTGAGGAAATGTGTTAAAAATATCAACAGCGTGTGGCATACGGTTGTAAGCAATTTGCAACCTAGATGATGGTAAAAGCTTCAGTTGATTGAGTGGATAAAATAGCTCCTTATACAGAGACCAAATGTTTCTAGTCGTTTTCGGTGTTTGGTTTCGATATACGAATCACAGCGGGATTGCACGCCACTAACGGAAACTTTCTATGTCCTCCCATCTGCCCGTTGTTCCCAGGTATGGACGTCAGTTCACACTTCCGGCCGACAAAATCCTTGGATGATGTCTCACTGGCACATTTAGCTTTTAGAGCTGTCTGT
Organism: Ornithodoros turicata; assembly: GCF_037126465.1. Lineage (NCBI taxonomy): Eukaryota > Metazoa > Arthropoda > Arachnida > Ixodida > Argasidae > Ornithodoros > Ornithodoros turicata. Next base: position 1,602,284 of record NC_088201.1, read on the forward strand.
CTGTGTGTGGTGCGCTGTTATAACCAGTTCGAAAATTCAGGGGAAATATTAGGTTCTCTTACGAAAATTGCGAATATGACGTGGAAAAATGGATTTTTGAGCGTAAAAATAGAAAAACAAAAACTTCTTGCCTTTCACATGTGCACGAGATGCCGAGTGGTAAAATTTTCTCTCTAGTAAGTTAGTTTTCAATTTTCGTTTTTTAATTTTGTTGTTTTCCTAGGATTTCACCAGGTTGAACCCTAGAACACCCATGAACCCTATGTACTGTCTATCCTCTTCAGCCGGCAAAAATGCCCGGGCAGAGATTACTTCAGCATTGCGCTACTTCGTGGTATAAATGTTGCTACAGCGATGTCATCTGGACTTAACTTTTACAGGTGTGACATCTTAAAAGACAGAGTGGCTAAGCTGATGCCAATGGCAGCACTTTGGGCAGCTGGAAGCAGCTTGGAAGCAGCAGCAGCGACAAATCTCCTTCGTGCACCTTCAAAGTTATTTTCCGGTCAAATGCTCGAATAAATGAGTTGATCTGCTGCGTTGATCAGATCCTCAGGCATGTTCAACACTGCTATACGCTTTTCCAGCGACGCCGTACAGCATAGTTTCATGTGGCCAGTCTCAACAGCCGATGCAGAACCAGAGTGGGTAGATTGGCACAGTAATATTTTGACCTGAACTAGTAGTTTATTCACAAAGTGTAAACTTGGGCCAGGCTTGCAGGTCATCGGTTGGTCCGGCACCTTTTCTCGTTTTGTGCCATAACGTGGCAGAGCACTATGACGCAGCTTTTCATCAAAGACACAGCACTGCTTGCGATGGATCTCACGGCTCCAAAGAGGAAACCTCAGGATTTTCCATGGAAGCTACGCTACTACATCTGACACCTTAAAGGGGCTGTGAAACTATTTTTTCACATTTGTCTGACGAAAGAGATGCTCCTGAACAGCCAGAGTATCACATCGGGCAAGTGGACGGTTTTCCCGTGAAAGAATCCAAATGAAGTACTGAAGGTGCAGAGGCTGCAGAGGAGGCGGCTGATAACCACACTGTACACCATTAGGGGAATGCCAATGATTGGCCAATGCTCCTTTGTACTTTGTGTAGTCCCAACGTAAGGAGGGAGACAGCTCCAGAGACTATTTCAACTGCTGCACTTTATCTGGCGAGTGCACGAGTCTGCATTTGATGCTTTACGACATTAAAGAACATGTAAGCGCCTGCAAGAGGTGCAGGAATTAACTGACACAGGTTAGACTGACTATGCCAGTCACACAAATTAATTACAGGGTTATTCTAGCGAACGTTACATATTTCGATCGCATTGTAAAAATATAAGACTAGGTTTGGCCCATCCCAAACTTTGCAGACTGATAGCCATTTATCTAAAGTTTCATTCGAATTTTTTGCAAGCACTATGGCCATGCAGAAAGAAAATTAAAAAGGGAGCAAAATCTTGCCCCATGCATTTTCAATGGCCTATCCCACACAAACGCAGCCATTTTTTCTTCTGTCTGCTTCACATTCACATCGCTTCACACAGATAGCGCTGCCTACAATGATGTCACATGCAGATTCTGATGTTATGCACCAATCCTCTTGTTCTGTATGCTGGTGCCACCTGTGTGTGGCGAAATGAAAATGAAGCGCACACGGCAGAAAATGGCGACTTTTGAGTGAGATAGGTCATAGAAAATGCATAGAGTGAAATTTTGCTAGATTTTTAATTTTTCTTCTACAGGGCCATAATGCTCACAAAAAATTCCAACAAAACATCAGACAAATGGCTACCAGGCCGCAAAGTTTGGTGTTGGATAAAACCAGACTTCCATTTTTACGATGCGATCAGAATGTGTAACGTTTGCTAGACTAACCCCGTAGATTCACTCTCGGAGGCACACAGCACTACGAAATTGTTGTCCGGCCAACTGAAGATGAAGTCACAATTGGTTCTCCATGGACTTCTTCCTAATCTGCGCGCGGCTTTGAGACTCATTAACTCGCCCGCTTTTGCTACACACGCCCACGTGCTCAACCACAGCTAGCATTGATCGAAGCTGCGCTGGCAAGCCTTCCACCGCACCACTGAGCACACGCCTTAACTTGTGTCATTTACTCGAGCACCAAATTACAAGCAAGTTACAAATTATCTTTGTCCGCCTCCGGAGACAGCGCCTCTTCCCAGTCGTCTGAAAAAATTAAGAAGCAAACAGGACTCGTCATACCCGACCGCATTATCGCGCTATCGGAACTCACATGGATCTTGCGAAACCGGGGATATAGGCGGGTTGCAGCCTTCGTCGTTCTCGAACAGCAGGGAGTCTGTGGACACGGTCAGGACTGAAACATGCAAAAATTTTTTGCACTCCTATACGATGGTCATGCACATTCATTCCTACAAAATGAATATGGAAAGGCCCAGAAATATATGCACCGATGCAGTTGGGGGTAGTAGGGATACATGAAGGGCAAGGAACAACTTTGAGCGGCATGCTGCAAAAGCACAGAATGGGCACCTCATCTGGACCTCATAGTGGACACAAAGCCCGCAATGGCAACTGTAATGGCGGGGAGTCCCATGCATAGCATTAATGTGGCGCAATTTGCTTTCCTAGGGGGCACATGGCCAGCAAGTGGACCTGGTATGCTACAGGTACCTCAACCTCGAACGAATGACGGGATTTATTCGACGAGTTATTTCGGATCCAATGTCTGGAATTCATTGCCGTCTCGTGTACGGTCCCCAACATCTTTTCCCCACTTTTTAAGTCTCAGTTACGCAGTTTCTTACACTCCCAGCATAATGCCCCATCATCACTGTAGACGTAACCGTGTGATGAATTGTTTTTCTCAACAACTGCATAAGGCCGCTATGCTCGTAAGGCTGCTCAATAACTTACTTACCAGTCTGTTTATTGTCGAGTAGCTCCTTGTGTGTTCCCCATTACTTTTATTTTACTTTTTTAAATCGTATATCGATTTAACAATATCTTGGTCACAACTAAACTGTATCTTTAGCTGTTAACTCTTGAACAGTGTTGGGACTGTACTACAGGGACATGACATCCACCAGAATGCGACAGCTCCTCCTTTTTTTACGCGAACAAAAACAAATTCGACGAGGACGTGCAGTTAGCTTTTCACTTTTATCTCAAAAACTACAAACAAATCGTGCTATTGCTCTGTCGAATAAAAGTTTGCATGCAGCATCCACGTGCAATTTTTGCAATACAACAAAACTTACCCCAAAACATAATTCATTCCATGGTTCCAGGTTGTCCCTTCATGATACAGAAAAAAAATGCATCACGGTTGCACGATGCATCATTTACCTTTGTCCATTCCCAGCGTGCCAGTTGTCAATACCTCTTCGACGACAGCGACATTGGCAGCTGTGAACCAGAGCAAATTCCGTATATATTGTTAGTACGTGCGTGTGGGGGAAATCCAGAATCTCTTAGCATTAACCCTTTAACTGGCGCTAATAGCATCCACGGTCAAATAATTTTTTTTAAAATTCATTTATGAAGCTTCAACAAGTCATAAAAGTGTAAAACTGCAAGCGCCAGGTCGCTGCAACACTCCGTTTAGAGATTTCCACACATTGGTGGAAATTGTGAATATTTATACAAATCGTCAGTGAGTTCAATGGGTCCCAAGTATCCTGATAGACTGGTAATCAATGCCCCCAACCCTTAGAAACGGCCAACAACAACATGGAGAATCCACCGAATCTGCGTAATTCTCAGTCACTGCACTACCCCTGAACGGGGCACCTCGACAATTTCGTAGAGTTCGTAAGTGCGTGTTAGCAGAGAGCCCAATGTATTATAAAACAAGGGAGAGTTTTTTTTTTTTTCTGTACGTGCTACAAGGGCCATATTATTACCAAAAAAAGTTTGGATGCTTTTGCCCGATTTCTGCCTGCGGAAATGTCCTGCACAAAGACGCCCGTTCTCCAAAGTGCCGTAATTTTTGGTGCGCGATCGTAGTCTTTCTTTTTAGATGCCACCCGGGACACCTATCGTTAGTCAAAAAACAGAACGTTATTTCAGAAGTAGAACGTAGATGTCGCCACTCTTCAATCGCTCTCCTCCTCAGAGAACGCCGATTTTGAACATGCTCAACAAAAATTCCGAGCTACCCGTTAAAGGAACAATGAAATCATGCATTGCTCAAAATGCTGCTTCATTCATCAAGCAATCCACAATGAGCCATCACGGAATTTTTTTTTTTTTTTTTTGCTGAACAGAGTCGCGTCACTGCGCAATTTAATTTTAGTGATGACAAAGTTTCAAATTTTGAGTCAGTTTCAGATTTCCGCTGTTTTATCCCTCCCCATAATGAGTTACGTGGCCGCGGCGTATTATACCGCCACTTCTTGCCTCCTTACCCATCAATTAAACATCTGTACTTCAATTGATTGATTGATTGATTGATGTCAGGGGAAGAAAAGGCACCAGCAGTGGGATTGAAGTCAACTGAAGTAGTACTACGCAACTGGGCGTTGTGAAGCTTGTATGTATAATTATATATATATATATATGTGTATACAATACAAGACGACTCCCCGACTTTGGAACGCTGGATTTTGGAAAAAAAAAAGGTTGCCTTATAATCGAGCAAATATGGTACCACTAGAGCTGCTCAGGCTGTTGAGTCTACGGACTTCCCCGACATTCTGCCGGCCAACGTGCCAGGAACAACGGGCGACACAACCACCTCAGGAGGAGATTTCAAGTCGGACCATGACAAACATCCAAGTAACCAACTGACTCCCCAAGTGAAACACACAAAGACACGGTGCGGAAGAGTTGTGAAACCAGTACATCGTCTGGACCTTTGATGAAACACTGATGTCAAGAGTTAAGAGGTGTGTAAAAAAAACAAATGAAATAATAAGAAAGAAGGGGGAGATGTGTTGTAAGCACTCTATGAGATGGCGCTGCATGTTTCTTATGCATCAGGTTACACAAGAGAGTAAACGAATAAAGCACTTCTAGAGCGGGACTACACAAAGTCGCACGCGCCTTCATTGCCGCAATCCGAAACTATAGGTGAGCCCGCCGAAACGCAGTAGATAAAATAAATCTGGCCACAACGCCCCCAGCGCTGACAAATTTATTACAACATACAAGGACCAACACAAGAGCCTAGTTGCCAGATGGCTCTCAACAAAACAACCAAAACAGCAAGCTTTACGTCATTGATGCCAATCTGCCAGCATGTCGCCGAACGTAGCCTTTGCCTACCTAGGGTCCCTCCCTATGGCTGCGACTCTTACCACCTTCCGGACCCTTTCGAAACGTCAAGGTGCGCCAGTTTATTAGCGAACAGCGATAGTGTAGACACACAAGCTCCGTCTCAATGTATGATTTTTAGCAGTGATGGCCAGTAGTTAACTACATGTAGTTAAACTACCTGATTGTAGTTAAGAAGTAGTGATCAACTACTTGCAGAAATGCAGTGGCAACTACTAGTCAAACTACTATTTTGAGTAGTTAACTACGGTAGTTAGGTTACTGCGGGAGCCAACTACTTCCGATTTTGCCGCAAGCTTTACGGCACGATTGCGCTTCCGACTTTTACCTCGAGCTACGTGCTCGATGTGAACGGAGGTGCGGAGCAATTGTGCTGTGCATGTATACAAAATCTTCAGTTTTATCGCTGCTTGCGATTCATATTTAGGTGTCCGGGAACACTATAGAATGGGATTGGTGTTGATGGACAACATTAATAAGTAGTTATAGATGTAGTTAAAATACACATTGCAGTAGTTAAAGAAGCAGTTTTTACTACCTCCACCGGAAAGTAGTTGAACTACTAGTTAAACTACTCCGTTGCGAAGTAGTCAGTAGCTAAACTACAGTAGAAGTAGTTAGTGGCCATCACCGATTTTTAGTGTAATGCTGAAGTTTACAATAAACTACGACAGGAATAAAGGCAGAGAGTACAGCAAAGAAAGCATCCAATCTTGCAGCTTACCTAAGCTGTTGTCCCTGTCACCAGTGCAGGCCGATGCCAAAGGTCGTGGTTTCAATATTGCAGGGAAGGGGTCAAAGTTGCAGACGTGGCCCTGTCGAAGGATGTCAGAGTGAAGATGATGCAAAAGTGTGCGTAAGAAACGCGTTGGCCTCAAGACAGAGTGAATTACGTCGAAACAAGAAAAATCTTGGTAGATAGAAATTCTGCAAGCGAATGCCCGAGGGACGTTGCTTACGTTAATGACTATTTCGGGTAATGGCGGAAGCTCTCTGCTTTCCATCTCCTCCTCGCACTCTGCAATGGTAGCTTTACAATTGGCCTCCATGGTTTGCAACTTGGCCCTGGAAAATACCCGGATGAAGATGTAACATATTAAGCAGGATGCTTTACCATGGGTGCTTACAACACACGTTTCTTTGAGGAACTAGGGCTCGATACTGTTAGCGCCCGACCTTTCCCCCATGTTATAACAGGTTGCATCAACTTTACAATTCAGGACCATCAGGAATACCACTGTATCAACCCCTAACGTGTTTCCCAAAATTTTCTCGTTCATCTTTCCCGTGCACATACAACGAGTGGAACTGTCTTCCTCGGAAATCATTGTATTCAAGCGAGAACCATCCAATTTCCTGCGTATTTAATATTTCCGCGTTATTTATTTTTCTACTCGCGCAAACCTCTATCTTCACTTATCCCCATGTAATGCCCTAACGGGGCGCCTTGAGGTACTACCATAAATAAATAAATAAAATAAAAAAACAGCAGCGTCCAGTAACCCTGCCGTTCACCTGACACTTACCACCGTATTCTGGCCCTGCCCTAAGGGACCCCTCGAGTTTCAAGGGGTGCTCACAGTAAGCTTCACAGTACACTGGGCACACAATTGGCGCGTGTGCGGGAAGCGCTGCCAAGGCTATTGAAGCAGACTAGGCGTCCCTCGGGGCTAGGCCTTTCACCCCATCTCATTTGTAAGGGGGCAACAAGAAAAGCTGCAGGGGAAAAGCAACCCCCACTGCTAGCGTGTCACTCTGAAGGAAACCGCCAGAGAGGGTTCCGTGTCCAGTACTGCACGTGACCAGTGATATTTTCCCCGCGTGTGCGCCCCACGTTTGCCTTTCTCTCCCACGTGAGGTCGGGGTGTCCGTTCTTCTCAGAGGTTCAGCGGAAGAGACGTTCTCATCATCCTCCTGTTTCGCCCTTTCAAGGCATTCAAACGTTTTTGGAGCCACCTGCTCCGAACGGCACAAGAGAGTTCATTCATCGACTCAAATGGCATCATTCAGGTAGGTGTAAGGGATGTTGTTGCCAGCACAATTTGTGTGAAGCTATTCCCCGCTGTTACAAATTTAAAGGGGCGGCCGCACCTGTTCCAGTTGATTTTGAAACTATCATGTCATTTTTATTCCTCCTGGACCACTGACCACGGTGCCGAAAATCCCACGCGAAATAGTAGGCCTGCCGGAATAAAATGGAAAAAAAAAGTCACTCCCTAAGAACAAACGAGGCTGTGACGGAGGAAATAAATGCTGCGGTCGAGCGGGCATTTCATAGAGCTACGGGGCGGGCGCCTATCCCCCTCTGAGCGCTGATCTTCGAAATTTGTTTATTTAAAAGCTAACCACCTTTCGGACAAAAACAAAAATAACCAGGCAGATTGACAGCCGATGCCAAGCACGGGACGCGACCGTTCCTGTAGGTCCTCGATTTCATAACCACCCCCAGCGTTCTGGGGCAAGAGAATTCCCACTCTTGCATTGTCAACGATCAAGAATTGAGTCTTATGCATTCTCGGTAAGTCGTGCACATGTAATAGTGAGAGGTGTGAAAGAAAGTTGCGTTCCTCCTGCCACATCATATTATGGCCATGACTTAGTCAAAATTCGTGCTTTCTGACCCATAAGGTCCTTATGAGCGTGCACGCCGTAAAATAAACCCAGTAAATACTGTACAACGAAAATGCTCTTAACATTAATATAATAAATAAATAAACCATCTAAAGATCGATATCTTTCAAATGCGAAACAAGGGCTGAAAAGTTCTTAAAAGTATTGCACCAAACTCTGGCTTCCCCAACCCTAACACCCATTTTTCTCACCAAGCACTGGCTAAAGTTATAAAATAAACTAGGTGAACAGCCAAGCCCTAGGCTCCCTTTACACTAGAGACAGCTGTTCGTAGTATTAACCTTGCAGTCCGGAGTTCATCAATCCTGGCTTTGTGCGCTTGTAGTTGCAGCTCCAGGACTGGTGTGACATTCGCAATTGCAGCAAAATCTAAACAGGAGACGGGGTACATATACCCCAGCACATAAGCATTAGGTTTAAACAGTAGGGCTTAAACAATATACGCAGCAGGAACCAAGTGAACGGGAATTAACAGAACCAGGCAAAAATATAAATTACGAGAGAAAGGCATAGTTTACCTGCACTTTCGGCCTTGTCAGCAAAAGCGTTCAAGTCTTCTGAATGCTTCTCTAGCAAGCTTGTAGGAATAACACAGCAGAAATAAATGGATGTGTACGTAAGCGGCGTAGTGTCAGAATAAAAGGAAAAAATGCCGTTTGGCCCCAAAACCAAAACTAAAAAATCGCGAATGCATCCATCCATAGCACGTATAGTTACTTATTTCATAAACTGTATAGCCAGAGGCATTCATAGTGTGCATATACTAAGAGAGACGAGGAAGGCAGGGTCAATCATGTGTTCCTTCAGTCAGTATTTTGGCTATAGCAAACAAGCACTGAAAGAATAAGGTGAGCCAGCTGGAAGATTCATACCTTCGTAGTTGAGGAGGACTGAAAGGTAGTGTAGCTGTGTCGTCTTTTCAGGCTTCCTCAGATAAAAGTGAGGAGATACACAATAGAGGAGGGAGCGGAGCAACCTGCTGAGCAGTGAAAAAGGGACGACCCAACACCAAATGAGAAGCCTTGAGGAGTCCCTTGGTAATGATGTGATGAGTGACAAGTGGAAAGGGACAAATGGAGAATGGCCAAGTAGCCAGGTGAGGTGGCCTAATGGCTTGGCGAGACATTATCAACGAGTCACTTGCCCTGGACGTCAACCAACAAGTAAAAAAGCAGCAGAAAATGCGTAGGGAATATCGGCGATGACAAAAACTGAGTGGAAAGTGTGATGCGGTTTAAGATGAGAGAACGGTGCCCGAAACATGGTATAGGAGAACTCCAATCGGGATGCTGTTGCGCCACCAGACATGGTGGTTCTTGCAATCAGCTCGCTCTTCAAGATGCGGTACGGAGTATCCAGTGGAGGCTGAAGGATAATGTCAATAATCTCTGCCACCATATCTGCAGGAAGAGCCCCGATGATGTAGTCATATTTATTTGTGGGGCGATGTTATGTGCAGCAAATTGCGCCTCGACCCGCTCAAACCAGACCCGGGGTCGTGTGCCCTATAGAAAGGTAGGCCAAGAGTCATAGCCACTTCGGTGGGGATAGCCGAACCGGGTGCTGAAGAGTCAGAGTGAAGCTGATACACGGCAAAAATTGCTGATGAAGGCACTCTGTTCGGGTCACCAGAATTGAGGATATATAAGAGGACGGACAAAGGGATGGCTGAGAACGCACTGATGTGGCCCTTTGTCTCTTCAACATTTTTTTTTTCTACAATTTTGCCATCAGCTTGAAACCAATGGGGGTCGAGCGTCCTCTTTCTACAATGAAGTATCGTGCACTGCATAGGGCAGACCAGAGAAATTTAACCTCTGTAATTCGCCAGCCCGTACACTTAACAAAACTCGCCTCCAAAAACCTTGTGCATGTCTGCAAAAATTTTTTAAAAGCCAAAATGGGAGTTACCTGACAACATCAAGTGGTTCGCCTGTCTGGAACTTTGCTCCATCGAAAGTTCGATCCTTTCTTCGTGCAAATCCGGAAGTCAGACACGTGAGCTCGTCCCGGGTAGTGAGCAACGAAGTGATACCTTCGAGCTCCTTTGCGAAGGCCTCAGCCTTCTGAACATCATCGTGAAGGGTAGGACATAAATTACGAGCTGCAAAACTAACTTTTGGCAAAGAGAAAACTGCAACATTCATAGGTACTTTTAAGGGACAACATGTTAGTGTGCACAGAGATCAGCTCAGGAGACAATTAAATAGTGGAATAGTGGGCTCAGGAGACTTTAAATAGTAATGGCAAATTGGAAGGCTGGTGGTCATTGCTAACCTGGTGCCAGTTCACATGACAGTTAGTTCAGAGGAAGTTAGTCTTGTGCAAACAGTAACTGCAATGTAACTGAAAACTGGGGCATGCAACATGCTAGCCACATGAATGCACAGAGGATCACCTCGGTGCTAGAGTGCATATATACCAACTTAGCAGCTTCACTGCCCTCAAAGCTCTCTTCACCTTTCTTGATACCATAGGACTTGGATCCTGATTGTGAAGGGGCTCGTTACTTCATTCCCCGCTGGGGAATACACCGGCAATGGGGTAGAGTACTCCCCATTCATCATCAAGCAATAAAGTTGTTGTTTGGTGGTTTTCAGAGGCTCTCTGTGGCTGACTTTAATGCTCATTTAACTCCATGTGCACTGTAGTGTAGCACCTGCCAGTAGTGTAGCATTCAACAAAATTGCACTGCAAACATGCATGCAGACGACACTTGTATCCAGTGTTGGAAAACATGGCGACACTGGTACATAAGCACATTTACATACGAAGGGTGTTCGAGTCAAACCGGGACTTTTCCTTTTTCGCAAAAGTACAATGAACTTACGGTCGAGAAATTAGTTTTTCGACGTAATCTCCAGCCGCACTAATGCACTTGTCGTAGCGTTTCACAAGGGCTTGGATGCCAGCAGCGTAGAAATCCTTACCAGCATGTAGCAGCCATGATCAGACCGCATTCTTGACCTCGTCGTCGCAGCTGAAGTGGCGGCCCCCCGAGGAACGCCTTCAGTGGCCTGAAGAGATGGAAATCGCTGGGAGTGAGGTCTGGACTGTAAGGGGGATGTGGCAGCAACTCCCAGCCAAGTTCCTGATGCGGGCGTGCATTGTCCTGTAGGAGGAGGACTCCTTTGGTGATAAGGCCCGGCCGCTTTTGCTTCAGCGCCTTATGCACATCCCCGAGAACCTGGCAGTAATATGCACTATTGATGGTGGTACCACTGGGCAGAAAATCAACATGAACTCCAGCCTTGTCCCAGAACACCGTAGCCATGACCTCACCCGCAGACGGGGTGCTTTGGAGCTTCTTGGGAGCTGGCGAGCCCGGATGCTTCCATTGTTTTGATGCTCAGGAGTTAAATGGTGCACCCACGTTTCATCGCACATGATGATCCGATCAAGGAACGCCTGTCCTTCAGTGTCGAAACGGTACCTTAGCTCTTGGGAGATTTCCAGTTTTCTCTGCGGGCCAAACACGGAGAGCTGCCTTGGGACCCAAGGGGCACTAACTTTCCGAAACTGAACGTGTTCAACGTTCCCACAGAAAGGTCAGTCTTTCGAGCCAGTTTGATACACGTTATCCGTCGGTCCTTGAGGATCAGGCGCTCCACAAGCTGGATGTTCTCAGGAACACTGACACTGAGCTCTGAGCCCCCCCGGCCGGGATAGTCCTGCACCGATGTACGGCTGTCTCGGAACCGTTTGCACCACTCAAACGCTTTGCTGCGGCTAGTGTATCATGGCAATACTGAGCCTGAAGTCTTCTGTGAATTTCAGGTGAATTTACGCATTCAATCACGAGAAACTTGATGTCAATTCGCTGTTCCATGTGCGCGCGCACCTCGTTGTTGGTCATTTTGTCCAGCACGTGTCTTCTGTTTTGCACAAACTTTGCACCACCACGTGGTGAACGCGGACGCCTGTCGCGTGTGAAAATGACGAAAAGGAGGTAGCGCGGTCCATTTGTACTGAGACAAAGTCCTGGTTTGACTCGAACACCCCTCGTAGAATGGCCCATTCAGGAGGCAGAAATGGCAGAGGAGGCAGGTGGACGAATGAGATAGCTCAAGCCGCATTGTGAAGAAATAGCCCGGCAATCCAAAGGCTTCGAAGACCTCAAAATATGGGCTCGGGATTCCATTGTTTTCAAGTGTTTCCAGCCCCTACGCGAGCCCCGTATTTATTGCACAATCCGCCTCAGCAAAACACTCACAACAATACGGAGAGGATTTTCGCTGCTGCTCCTCTCAGCAAGCCAATTGGGCATTTGAATATATCCCCCATCCAATGATTACATATTTTTAGGTTCCATAATAATCTCTCGGCGATCTTTACATTTTTATAGCATTCATCCTGTCACCTCATCACCGCTGAAATTTGCGGTGCACAGTCTTAACCATCCTGTATTTTTTTTTAAGGCTGACAAACCAGACAATACCTGTCAAACAGACAAGCACGAAATGCAGTGTGATGCTCATAAAAGAACTGCAATGCAATGCATATATTTGTTGTTCGCGAAGGAAACTAAACTGCTGTAGAGAAGGTAATGTAGACTACTGCGTTTATTATGATAATCTTTCATGCATGTAGACCTCATGAAATGCAGTTCACCTTTCATGAGACCCCACGAAAGCTTTCATGAAAGCTGGTATCATAATAAACGCAGTAGCTTCAACGTTATCTTTATTTCACTCGTTCAAAAGACTTAGAACACACTCACTTGTTCAATTTGATGGATGTCGATTGAAGGCTTGCTGCAATTCCAAAGTCAATATCATGGCCTTAATGTCAATCAATTCAGTATTGAATCCAAACAATATTGATAGCACATTCCAGCAACCAAAGTGCACCGCTGGGTTAGACATAGCACACATGCACACACACACAAAAAAAAACCTTGGTAAGAAACTGAGAAAAACATCTTGCTTATGTGGATAAAATACGCACCAGCATCACAACAGCGCACAAACAACAATAGTTCAACGTTTCAGAACACATTCGGATAACATTATTAGGAAGCGTGATTGTGCCTATCCAACTCATCAAAAGGCAATTTGTTCACCCAGTTTGTTTGTGCACCCAGCAATTTGTTTTTAAGCAGTTGTGTTGGTGTGTATCTCGTCGGCGTAAAGACATGCTGTTGACAGGTTCAGAGAACTGTCGTCTGCTAGTCAGCTGTTCAGGGCTCTGAAGAAGCATTACTCTCAGGGGAACTCCAGCGGGACAATGAAATCATCCATGCGCACGGCTGACCTTTCAATCCCCCCCCCCCCCCAAGGGGCTATAAAAGGAGAAAGCCCTCAAGACACAAAGAAAAGCCAGGCGCTGACCTCAGCTGACTCGTGAACTGGTACGCACAGACATAATGTTGTCATCGGTCACGTGTGCATTGTCCTTCTCCGCCTCGTTACACCCTGTGAGGCAAGGCGAGAGTGAACGTGTGCGAGCGCGTTGGTATACAATTTTCTGGGGGAAAAAAATTCATAAATCGAAGCCTTTGGACTATTCCGCAAATTGACACACATACTTTCACGAGACGTCTAAAACTGAAAATATTTTGGATCTAGAGTTGGTCTGTTTGGATCGAATGCACCGAGAAAAACGACTGGTAAAAGCGCACGAGACAGCGCAGGAAACGCTGAAATCTTGAAAGCTCCAGCTTGAATATGAGCTTGTCCTTTGCTGCCTGGTGCAGTCTTGCTCAGCAAACGAGTCAGCTCAAGAAAAGCCACCCCCTTACCTGAGTGATAGCCCCCTCATAATACTGAGCTTTGAGCATGCACTTCGCTCCCGCTTCTGCAGCTCCCTGCGGAAGAGATTGCGTCAGTTATAATAATTAAATAGTGACAACTGTAAGTGCTAAAGGAGCACTGCGAGGTGTCTGCTGCGCACGCTTGTCTAATTGGAAAGACCCACGGGAGAATGAGGGAACACTGTGATGTGATGTGGTCCCCTGGCTTGCGACCGTCAGTGCATGAGCTAACAAGACAAACAAAGGTAGGTAGGTACGGGGGACTCGCGCAAGGAACATGTCCGCGTCGGACATCCGTCGGATGTCCGTGACAGCCTCATGGCAGCGTGTCACTCTGAGGACGGAATGCGCTGGAGAATGTTCTGGACCGCGCCACACAGCACCGCTACTTTTTAAACCTGCAAATGTGGCAATTGGCTGTCCTGGACCTGTATCGTATGTAAAACCTCAGACCAAAGCTGCCTGCAGCTTGTCCTGTCCAGTGCCTCCAACGAGACGATCAAGAAAACGATCGTGAACGTGCGACGAAGGAACACGAGCCAAGATTGCACACTTTGCACTTGAACGAGGCAACACAGTGGCTCCTGCTAAGATGGCTGCTACAGCGAAATTTTTGCGTGCCTTTAAAGTTAGAGAATTTTCCTAATCCGTCAAAATTAAGGGCTTTATAGTGTGCTCTTTCCAAAAGGTATGAGGGACATGGTCCTCATGCGATGGTCCTCTTTCATAGGAGCTCATTTATCCCTTGTAGAAAACAGCGTAGTTACCAAAGAAAAAAAAAAAGGAACGTCGGGTTCACCTCGGTGTTCCTTTAACATATTCCCTGTTCTTCAAAAAGATATGATAAAGAAGAAGACAAAGAAGAAGGAGAAGAAAAGAGAAGAACCTTTGCTCGAAACTATTCATTCAGTACACGAGCCTTCTTATTTGCTGTCTTAAATAATAGATAGTACACTGTTCCATTCAGCGAGTGTTCTTCCCAGTTCAGCACTCCACACTTATACCTAGGGAGTGACATTTTCGGGTTAAACCCGATTCTGCCCAATTATTCCCCCCCCCCCCCCCCAAACTGACCTCCGACTAATTCGGGTTAAACCCGATTTCTCCCCGAATTCCAGTCACTATGAAATCCTCGAGTGATGTTTTTCACCGAAGACGAACAAAGGTCGCCACGTGTAACACACGTAAGAATGGGTCACTTACGTTCCCAGCAGTACACCCATGTGTGTCAATACTGTCTATGCCTTCAGGGATTACCGCTGAAAGGTCACGATCCCGCAAAATAAACAAAAAAAAGAGAGATTAGGAGGGGAGTTAATAGACGAGACCAGAAACAAAAACACCCGAAGGCACAATTATTACCCGATTTCTCCCCGAATTACAGATTTAAAAGTAGTGCCCAATTTTTAACCCCCAAATCTGAGAAAGGCATACAACCCGAAAAAGTCACTCCTTACTTATACCGAAGTCACAAGTTCATAATTGCCTGGAAAACTGACTGAAGGCCTGAAAACGCATCTCATGTAATTGGCTAAAAGGTCTATCATTCACAATCATCTTTGTCAACATATTACGTGCTAACTCTAGAAATCTTCGAAGAGACACTTACATTATGGCTACAGCCCCTCAAAATACTTTTACCTCATGAGCTGGTCCGCGTCTTCCTTCACAGACAGAATTTTTTCTTGCATAGCAGCATCAGAAGCTCGAGATGTGCTAGTCTCATAATCCATTAACGCATTTTTGCGTGCGAGCCGAAACTTGCGCTTGAAACTAGTGCGGTCGAGGCAGCATTGCAGGACGTAGGTTGAGAAACAGGCGTAGAGCTCGACACACACTGCCCTCCCAGGATGCAACAGGATCCGTGGAACAAAGTCCGATACAAACTGAGTCGCTTCGGGTTGTCCCTGTGGGTAGGGATAGTTGAAAAGACCATAATATAACCACCCGACTAGAGACGCGAAGCCCCTGAAAAAAAAAAAAAAAAAAAAAGGAACGGAAATTTTTGGGAGAAAGTTTTCTTCAATTTTTTTTAGTCTCCGGAAAAATAGCCCAAAATTTCCAGGCGACAAAATTCAGAAACGTAAATTTTCGTGCCTTCAATGCGTTCCAACCCACCAACAGTGCCTTCGGTGTCTCTAATCCGCCAACAACCACCAACTTAGAGCTCCGTCTGGCCGCTCCGAGCGATCGCCATCACGTTCACATAATGTCCGAGTTCCGGTCGGATTGGACAGGTTGTTCTAATTACCTATCGCTGAGTAGACAGCAGTCTTGTGGGATGCTCTGCTCCGCATTTATGCCTAGAGGATTAACACTACTAAATCTTCTACCTCATTGTATGCTGTGGTTTGGCCGGCAATGCTTAGACTCGGCAGTAAACACGTTTGTTTCCATTTTTTCGGGGGGGGGGGGGGGGAACGATTTACCTGATTGGTGAAATAAACACAAATTCAATTGGACTGAAAAAAAAAAAAAACTTTTTTTCAAACGATCCAAAATTTCCGGAAATTTTGCTTTTATACACCAGACGTGTCTGCCTACTCCCAATTATTCCCAAAATATAACTAGGGCCTGAAGTTTCAGGCTTTAACCCGATCGTTACCCGGCAAAATTGCCCTCGCTGAGACGTCCACAGAACCGCTCGCCGACTTGTCTGGCAGCAAATGCAGTTATGTCAATTTAAATTAAATTAATTTTTTAAATCCCCAATTTATCCCTGAATTTAGCATACTGGAGTCTTTTCCACCCGAATTTGCGTGCATTCCCCCCCCCCGTGTTATTGCCGCGAAGCAACTGCGGCGTACAGACGTGGAGAGATGGAGAGAGGACAGCAGGAAGGAGGGGAGGGGGACGGTGCGGTTAGTGTGCGTCCTGGGCCGACTACAGGGGGAACTGTGCCGCCATTCCTCTGGAAAGTCTTCGGAAAACCCAGGGAAAACCCTCAGACAGCGCAGAATTTAGAAAAAAATATTTCCCGAAAACTTCAGACTCTAAACATAACCAATTACAATCACTTTTCAAATCGGGTTTTATGTTAGAAGCTGTAAAATAACGAGTCAAATATAGAGATATGTGCATGAGCAGATTTTTGGATGCGAAAGAAAACGAAACGTGAAATGAAGGACACACGAGATGGCAGCAGAGAGCACAAAATCGTTTGTACTTTTCCGTTTGTTCTGTGTTTTATCTCGGGAGACAGTGACGCGTGGGGTACGCGTCTCACCAGATTTAACCCTAAAAATGCTTTAAATGCACTCATTCGGTTTTTATAAATGAAAACATTACCTACCATAGTACCTTCGTACCACAGTACCACTGTACTTCGTATGTAAGCTGTCTGTTGCAGTTTCGTTGCAGTGATACAATACTGACTCACAAAAGAAACGTACTTCAGAATGAATAAACTCGTTACCCTCAATTCGTTGAGCCAATCACAAATGACAATTCTCAAGTCCTTCTGCAGCGTGCCGTCTGTCGCAGGCCAACATGCTCTGGAAATGAAAGAAGCGGAACTGTAGAGTAATCCTCCGTGTGCCAATTATTTTTACAAAACCGATAGCGGGGGTGCAAGTGCAGGGTGCCTAAGCCGGCGTTCACACGGGGCAACTTTTCCCAGCAACTCGGAGCAACTCAAACCAACGTCTTTTGAGCAATTTCGAGTCCGCGTTCACACGCAGCAACTCTGTAGCTGCACCCACAAGCAACCTTATGGCGACCGGACAATGTGGGTTCGAATCGAACTGGTGGAATCTTTTCTTTAGCTGCTGTTTATCAAATTTCAGTCAGTTTTATTACTCCAATAGATCATTATTGCCGTCCAGAAGTGGCAACTGATATGTTTCCGTGAAGTTCGTAAAAAAAGAAAAAGTTACTTTTTAGCTGCACCTCCAGGATTTGAACCTACGAACCCACGAACGAAATCCACAACGCCATCGGGAGTCACGTGGCAATGCTTC